>NC_041391.1:300028298-300114855 GCF_002162155.2 Triticum dicoccoides | reverse complement strand
CTGAGCGGCCTCCTCCCCACCGTGCCACTAGCCGGCCTCCTCACCACCGTGCTGCCGTCCGGCCTCCTCCCCCGGCGAGCCCCAGCTCCGGTGACCCCCACCCCCGGCGAGCCCTAGCTCCTCGTCGCGTTTGGGAAGGCATCGCCGCTGCCGTTCCTCTGCTCGGCTGCAGATGCAGATGTCGCCGTTGTTCTTATGCATAGCTAGGGACCACTCAAGCACGACGCACCCGTCCTCCTCAACTATAGCAGGTCATATTCTGTCTCTCGTGCATCTACAATTCTGTATTAGTATCACTACATGGTAATATTCACTGCTGACTCCACCCATCCTTGTTTTTCCTTGCCGGCGGCATCTTACAAGCTACAACATCCATGGATCACATCCTCACTGAGACTTGTCCCTGCCCACGCAGCAGCACATGCTAATTTCAAACCTACTAAGATTTCCTATTTTAGTCGCATAACTGAAGTGAACCATTTAGCACATACTTAAGTTTCTAACTGAAATAAATGCTGGATCTTCTGCTCAAACATTGAACGAAGAGAAAAGATGGTTTCCAGAGAGAGATAACAAGTTGATGAATGTGTCAAGAAGATCACTGTATTGAGAAATATGGTATTTTTCTTAGTGTGCACCCATGCTCTCTCTCTTGGCAAGTATTGTGCTCACATGTTTCTATAGCATTCAGGTTTTAATCAGGAAGTGACAATAATTTCGTGGTGATCAACCAGAAGGACATTGATCCTCCACCCCTCGATCTCCAAGCTAGAGCAGGGGTAACCAATTCTGACTTGTTACTACATGATGGTTCTGCACTTACATTCAACCTTGAGCTGTTTGGGGTTCCATTTTAGTGAAGAGAGTGTGTCATGATGTCCCCACCCGAACTTGGAACATGAAAGTTGTTTGACACTATACGTAATAGTACTCCCTATGTAAACTAATATAAGAGCACTTAGATAGTGATCTAAACGCTCTTATATTAGTTTACAGAGGGAGAGTACTCTATAAGCCATGAAATAACTAGTTAAGTTCGAGACAAAAGCAATGTAGAAATACAAGTTCAGCAACCTTTTTTGGCGGGCTTGTACTTGAAGGGCTAATGCTTGTACATATGGTATGTAACTATATACAAAGACCATGTAAAAAAACTGTATACGAAGACCTAAGCATGACAACTGATCTTCCAAATGATGTATGTACATGTCTCTGTGAGCGACAGCAATTTTCTTATGTCCAGAACATGGAAGTAACATATACATTGTGCTGCCAACAAAGAGAGTTACTAATGTCGGTAATAGTTAGTGGCTGGGTACATATGAATTTATTTTACAATAGTCATATTCTAACACTGACCAAGCTTCTTCCTTGCTATTAGTAGAAATATAGATTCAACAATAAAATCTGCGGTGCGCCGGGATCGGAGGTATGAAGGATCCCATGCAGCATGCTTCAGTTCAAGAAAAATCTCAATAAAAGTTCAGAGTAGTTCACACTTCAGGTTGGATCATTCTTTATTCAAATTTTGTTCAATGAAGCTCCCGTTTCCTGGGCTGGAGCAAGCCCCTACAAAAAAAACATAAGTTCAAAGTCAGGAAACCAAAAACTTCAGCCAAAATTAAAACTGTCAAAAATATGATAATGATTGTATGCTCGTCTACCTTTCTCATATCGAGCCGCCGATGTCTGCTTTTTCCCCATCTCTGCTTGTATGCTTTTTAAAGTTCGCCTAGTAGGGTTTTTTCAGTAAACATTATAGGTTTTTTTCAGTTCAATGGATTCCAAAATAGAAAACACTGCGACTGGGTGATTATTCATTTGTTTACTTTTCTTCTCACACTTTGCTACATGGAGCAAAAAGTGGCATGCTGATAATTCATCTTCGGTGTACTCACAAAGTGCGAGACAGAAAAATTGACAATGGCTGCAGTGTATTTTTCTCTAGTTTTACACGTTTGGTACCTATTGTCAACTAGATAAATTAATACATGCGCCATTGGAGGCTTAGCTGCCTGTCCAAATTGAGTACTGTTCGACAACAAGAGCTGCAGTAGTTTATCAGTAGATATTCATTAGCAAAATTCATGTTACAAATTTTCATGATTCAGTTCTAATGTTTTCACCACTAATAACTAATTCATATTACTATTGTAGTTAGCACCTGGCATCGGCCGAGGCAACCATCCCCACCTCCCCTGACCAGATCCTCCATGGCCCTCGGCCACGAGCTCGTCCACCATGGTTACTCGCAGTCGTCAAAGTGGAGCACGGACATCAGTCCAAGTAGAATTGAAGCCACCATCTTCACCATTTTCTTATCATCCTCACATTATTTTCTTGGCGAATTAGCAATAACTGCTATTGTAGAAAGGAGCTTGTTGGTGTTTCTGTTTCTTTTTGGTATGTGTTTATCCGCATGTGAGGGCAGTGGACATGTTGTCCTTCTGATAATCTCCTTTAATAATAACACACACCTCCTCTTAATGAGAAGATGTGCAAAACTTTCCATGACTCTTAAAAAGAGCCGTTTTGCATATGTATAGTTTTGACCTACTTAAAAATTGAGCCTACCATTTTTATGAGTACCATGAGTATAATGTTGTTCTTTTCCTAGCTGAGTCCGGTGAAGTACTAACAATGAGTTTTTTGGTTGGCCTTCCAGATCTGGAGTGGAAGCTTATATATGTTGGATCAGCTGAAGATGAGAACTATTATCAGCAACTTGAGAGTGTGCTTGTTGGCCCTGTGAATGTTGGGACATGCTGTTTTGTTCTGGAGGTAAATAGGTTACTGATCAACGACTTTGTGATCTGCATCATGAACTCTGTTATTAAAATGATGTTTCACAACTGCGCAGAGATCCGCCTATTCATATTACAGTTGGGCAGCTGCTTTGCTCCGACCTCAGAACATCAATTTTCATGCTCTGGTTGACATTATGCTTGCAGCTGAGTGTACTTATTCTGATGCTCTGATTGACCTTTTGCTTGCAGCTGAGCTGTACTTCCTCCTATTCAAATGCTTGCACACAAGAAACTAGCAGTTTGATTACTAAATTGATTTTTTAGTTCAGTTCAATTAATAAATTTACTTCGGTTCAAATTCTTGTTATAGTTTCTGGTCAAATGTATTGTTTCAGTTCAGGCCTCTAGAGTAGCTGGTGGATCCCAGTGAAAGTGCCCATTAACAGTCATATCATTTTCGTTGTGAACTTATAAATGTTACTATACATGAACTTGGTTGTTCTTTTTACAAGAACTTGTACATTGCCTTGTCAGGTTGTGCGTTTACTAACCAGAAGTCTACCCCAGTTGAGCAAAGAAAATTCTACATCAGTTCAGACTAAAAAACACCATAAATTTAAGAGGAAGAAAAAAAATTAATGAGAGAAAAAGCTGAGGTGGCTCACTAAAGAAACCCGAGAAAGCTAAAGTTTTGCTGCATATCAAACATGTATGCATGTTTTGTGTTTAAACATGTTTTGGTTCATTGACAATTTGAACTTGCAACCTTACTATCTTGTACTATGGTCTAAAAAATTGTACTCATGCAGGTACTTGAAAGGTGCAGACTTGGCAGCTATGTGGTTCGTTCAACAACAGTGCAATGACAAAAAGAACATTAGTTCAAAAAATTATGCATGAGGTTTGGGAGCCAAACAACTGGTATTTTGTTGTGTTTTAATTTTTTGGGTGCATGATTGAACAAAGAGAGAAAGATGATGTATGATATATATACTGTTGCTGTAGGAGGTTCAAAGATTGTCGTGGAGCAAGTTCAAGAGTTTGGTTTCATGTGAAAAATGTGATTTTTTGGTCAGGATTTTGCATGATTGATAGCCATCAGTGGCAGTCGGCGAGGAGTTCAAGCCCGCATGCGCGAGCCGCCCATCGTCTTCCACACGTGATCCTATTGCTTGATGATGCTTGACATGAACTCAACAAGATGGATGGAATTGTCGCAATGTAATGTAAATGAATATGGTAAACAAACTTGGACACCAGATTGTTTTAGAGGTGGAGTTTGTGCTCCAGTTGAGTTGCAGCAGATTGTGGCTGCTGGTTGTTTCAAGTGAAGGTGGTCGGGTATTACTTGTGTAGGACTGAATGAATCTTGTATGTAAAGGAAACTGGATCGAATAGTTGTCAGTATTAAGATTTAAAATTACATTTTGATCCATTCTCTTGTGGTTTAGGCTGAACTCCAATACTTGCATCCACCTCCCCAGTGCCGACGTGTTCCCTCAGTCCTCTCTCGACAAACCCAACAGTACAGGTTCTCCGGGGCGCCAAGTATTGCCTGCGGTGATGCCTGCATCATGGCCCATTGAGGAGATCTTGTGTATTCCACATAGAAGAAATATTGTTCGTTCATGAATATTCTCGCCAGGTAGGAAGTTCTTGGAGAAGAAAACATAAGTTTTTAAAAGAAGGAATGGTAAAAATGTAAGTCCGTTCAACTATATAAACCATAAAGGTACGATGGTGATGACATTGACAGTAAGGATAAGGATGAGAAAGAAAATTAAAAACTAAAACTAAAAGAACATCGAGTGATTGTTTTTTGACAAGTACAAACTCTCTAGTACCATAAGTTAAAAATAAGAACTGTCTAAGTTCTGACTCAAGAGGACAAATTTGCAAAAAAAATCATAGCAGTAAAGGTTTGAAGGAAAAAAGCAACTTAACAAATGGAAAAAACGACAATGGATTTATATTATGTTAATCACCGGTATGCTCTTGTTTGTCAGTTCATGTGTGCTCTTTTTATCAGGTCGTGTGCCAACTTGTTATCAATTTTGGGTGTGTGTGAGTTGGTAAACCAAGTGTAGCTGCTGCAGAAAAAAGGCATGGGATGTGCTGCCCTCAGTTCTCTCTCGACAAATCCAGCAGTGCAGGTTCTCTGGTGCGCCAAGTATTGACGGTGGCGATGCTTGCATTATGACCCATTGAGGAGATGCAATTTTCCTGGTTTTCACAAACAACATGGATTTTAGTCCAGCTACAGAAACCACGCAAGTTCAGTGACGATGATATCATAAGTTCGGACAAGAAAACAAATGAGAATTAAAACAAAAAAATTTAAATTCTACAAGTTCAATTGCTCATCCACACATGGTAATTCAAGTTCGTAAAAGTTTAAAATGGTAAAAATTTCAAGTTGCAAAACAAGAGAAATCTAGAACATTCGTTGCAAAAAAAATTGACTTAAAAGAAAGAAACAGGCAAAAAAATTGGCAAAAAAATAACATTCAGTTCAACAATAAAAACCATGCAAGTTCTGGGCTAAGATATAGTAAACCGTAGAAAACTTACGAGAAAAAAATTACCCAAAAAACAGAACAAAGTCTAATCAGTAAAAACACGCTTAGTACAAACCCATGCAAACATCAGTACAAGTATACTTTTTCGGATCCATTCAAAATTACTCTACAAAAAATAGCTCAGTACAAACATACACATATATCAGTACGACTACTCTGTTTTTCAGACAAGAAAACATCAAGATCCGTCATACCGTGTTCTAAATTACTCTTAAATGGTTGCGAAGTAGAGAAAACGTTCAACATGACTAAGTTTCGTATTTTTGATAGCTATCCAACGGTATATTATTTGCCATATTTCGACAAACTTTTTAAAAAAATCGCGTTCAAAATCAAATTTGATCGTATTCGAATTCGTTTTTAAATCGTAAGGAAATAGAAAAACATTTCTATACCAAAACGTTGCCCATTTTCCATAGCTTTCCAACGCCGTATCATTTGCGTCAATCGGAAAAACCGTTTGCAAAAAATCGTGAAAAAACATTTCGCCCAGAATTTCATCGTTTTTCAAATTACTTTTAAATTATACAGAATTAGAAAAAACAATACATATATTAAAGATGCGGATTTTCACCAGCTTTCCAACGCCATCTTATTTGCTCAATTCCGACAAATGGTTTGAAAATTGAGTCCAAAATACGATTCACGTTTTCGGTTTTGAAAAATAATGATTTTGCAAAAACGTTCAATATACTTGAAATATGGTTGTCAAGAGCTTTCCAACGATATATTACACGCCCCGTTCCGACAAAAAAATTAAAAAAAGTTTTTGAACTAAAGAAGACGATCTGTTAAACACAACTGAAAGTATCAGTTCAACCGCTTCGAAAACATCAGTACAACCACCTGAAAACGTCAGTTCAAAAAGGGTAACAGAATAATATTCTGTTACGCATAACAGAATAGCCCATATATATCAGTTAGGCTTCAAGTGCGTACTTGTTAGTTAAACCTATGTATAAATTGTGACACTAAATACGACTAGTAACTAGTACAGTAGCAGTACTAGTATACGTCGGTCAAATTATTCATCATGTCCACACACTGAATTGACGTGACAACACGCTGCGCGTGAGGTGACACAAGAATCCCGACGGCGTGTTCGGGTATTCTGGACTTCAGATTTGGAGTACCACTTATCTATCGAAATCTTTCATCATTCACTTAAAACAGTCGATTGATCATACATTGAGTACCATATAACTGGAATTACCGATGCAAGTCGAAGAAGGATTGGCCGGTGCTGCCGGCTCGCGTCAAGTTTGATCCCACAGATCAGGAGCTGATCGAGCACCTTGAGGCCAAAGTGAGTGCTGGCAGCGCGAGATTTCAGTCTCTCATCGATTTGTTCATACCAACCATCGACAGCGAGCACGGCATATGCTACACCCAACCTGAGAAACTTCCAGGTAAGACACCTATCAGCCGTCTACTTGCACAAACATATTCCTTCGTTTATAGCTCTATTTTTTTAGACATAGACCTAGTGAAGCAATTACAATTTGATAGTTAATAAAAAGTGAAACAAGTGACTGCAACATGCCAAAGATGTTATGAAAATGCCAACTACGTACACTAAAACATGTATTCCACAATACTGCAGATATCACACTGAGTGGCCTAAGGAAGCATTTCTTCCAGCGCAATTCTAGGGCGTTCAAAAGGGGCACGTGGACGCGTCGCAAGATACAGCCGGAGTGTGACATACACGCGATGTGGCACAAGACCGGCAATACCTTGCCGGTGATGGTCAATGGCCGGCAAACGGGTAGCAAAAAAGGTTCTGGTGCTGCACACCAACAAGAACTTCGACCAGCACAAGACCAACTGGGTGATGCACCAGTACCACCTCTGGGACCTGGAGCAAGAGAAGGAGCGGGAGCTGGTCCTCTGCAAGATTTTCTACCAGACGAACACTAGGGCCAGGAGTAAAAAGATTATAAGTTAGTTTGGTATTGGTAGTTGTACTACCTTGTCGTCCGCAAGTTGGTATTGTTGTTAACGATCTTTTGGTATGAACTTGCATTTGCTTCCAACCATCATGCCGAGGGTCGACGTGGATATAAAGCTGAATCATTTGTTTCGAAATAATTTTTCAGGCACCTGATTTTTATTTGATGGGTAGCATAAGCACTTGCCGTTCGAATTCCTAGTTCTCTAATTTTTTTGAAACAAGTGCATGCACTTATTATCACGATAAAAAACAATATCCGTGCTGCATCCCAGTTATCAGTCTGTACTTGCAGAATTCTCTCGTTTATTGAGCATGTATATTGTTTTTTCAGGTGAAGCAAGTTTCAACTGGGCTTTAGACTGCCCAGGGTTGGTTTTGTTTTTAACAGGCCCATCCCATGATGACAACGGGGCACAAAGATCCAGCAGGTATCTACTAGCCTCTGTCCGGCCAGCGTTAGTCATATTTTGTCTTACAACATCCGCAGGCAATTTTTTTACTAAATCAAACACACAACCCAGTTCTATTTTCCTCTTGAAACGCATGTCCTACATCCATTTTCTAGTGTCTACCTATAGTTTTACTAGTTCATATACACGTATCATTATATTGAAAACACATAAAATTCCCTTACATCCTTATTTTTGTTGTTTTTTCCTACCCAGTGCTGATTTTTTTACCACTGGGTTTCCCTTAAACCAACTCAATTGTCCCACGTCTTATTTGCTTACAAAAACAAAATGAATTTTTTGGCAAATCAATAATTTCTTAAAAAATGTTTATCATTTCGGGATTACAACAGTTCGGACTCCACCGAAATATACAAAATATGGTTGAACTTTTTGACCGTCGTCCTGGGAAGAAAATGGGCTGTAATTAATTACTTAAGAATTAGCAAATGGGTTGCAAATTATAAAAAATAGCAAATGGGCTTTATGTTGTCTGCCACAGATTTGGAGGCTGACTTGTGGGCCTACTAAGTTCATGTGTACACAAGGTTTCTCAAAAAGAAACTTAGTCAACAATCGACTCTACCAGCGTCAGACCGTTAGATGTCAATCTAACGACAATCGTGCTTCTTCAGTCTATGATCTTCCTGCCCCAGCCGCCCAAACCAGCGCCATCGGAACCGCTTGCTCCCGCCTCCCGTGGCCAGAAGTCTTGCGAGCAGGCCTCATGGCCCCATCATACTCACATCCCTGGCATGTCTATCCTTCTACTCACCCACACCTCATGTTATTTTCCGGCGACGGTAGCCGAACCAGTCAACCCTCGTATTCTCCACCGCGTGGGCAGCCACTGCCATGTCTTTCCCGGCTCCGTGTCGTTCCCTTCATAGGCCTCGTCGTCGTCCACTGCCCTGGTGCTCTCGGCACGGCGTGGTCTACGATGTCCATCCAACGGCCGTAGTGCTTCTTCAACCTCTGGTCTTCTTGCCCCAGCCGCCCAAAGCAGCACCGGTCGTGCCGCCTGCTCCTGCCTCTCGTGGCTGGCTGTGCTGCCGCAGAGGCCTCACCGTCCCCATACTACTCCCACCGCTGGCCAGGCCATCTCTCCACTCACCCACTCCCCTTGTTATTCTGTGGCAACGGCAGCCTCACACCGTAGCCGAACCAGTGAACCCTCGTACTCCTCTCCACGTGGGCATCCACTGCCGCGTCTTCTTCGGCTCCGCGTCGTCCCCTTCCTAGGCCTCGCCGTCGTCCACCACCGTGGTGCTCTCGGCGCGGCGTGGTCAATGTGGTCAACGACCGACTTCCATCGGAAGAGTACTGTACGTGGAGAGGCTGACAGCTGGGTCCATGGCAGGCGCAAGGAAGTGCCTCCTTATTACGCGCAAAATAATTATTACTCCACCTAACAGCAGGGACCCACCGACAGGCCACTAGTATTTTAAAAAAAAATGTTTCCCCCCTGACTGCTGGGACCCACCGGATGGGCCACCGTATTTCGTGAAAAAAAATGTTTGCCCCTGACTGCTGGGACCTACCGGACGGACCACCGTATTTCGCGAAAAAAATGTTCCCCTCGCTGTCAGCTCGGACCCATCGGAAGTGCCTCCTTTTTACGCACAGAAAAGTGAATACTCCCCCTACTAGCTGGGACCCACCATGGTGGGAGGCTGACTTGTGGGCCTACTAAGTTGACGGGGACGGAGGGCTTTGTAAACTTAGTCAATATGAACGATTCTAGCTCTAGTGATCGTACAATGTCCATACAACGGCCATCGTGCTTCTTCAATCTCTGCTCTTCCTGCTCTAGCCGCTCAAACAAGCGCCGGCGGGACTGCCTGCTCCCTCCTCCCCGTGGCTGGCTGTGCTGCTGCGCAGGCCTCACTGCCCCACCGTACTCCCATCGCTGGCCTAGCCATCCCTCTACTCACCCACACCTGCTGTTATTCTCTGGCAAGGGCAGACGAACCAGTAAACCCTCGTACAGTCGTACTCCCCTCCGCGTGGGAAACAACTGCCGAGTCTTCCCTGCCTCCGTGTTGTTCCCTTCCTAGGCCTCGCCGTCGTCCACCGCCCTAGTGCTCTCGGCGTGGCTTGGTCAACGTGGTCAACAACCGACATGCATCCGAAGTGGAATATACGTGGAGAGGCCGACAGCTGGGTCCACGGCCGCACGCAAGAAAATGCCTCCTTATTACGCACAAAATAATGATTCCTCCACCTGACATCGGGGACCCGCTGAAAGGGCCTCTGTATTTCGCGAAAAAATGTTACCGCCGCTGACAGCTCGGACCCACTTGCTATATCTTCGCACGCAAGGAAGTGCCTCCTTATTACGCACAAAAAAATGAATACTCCCCCTGTTAGCTGGGACCCAGTATAGTGGCAGGCTGACTTGTGGGCCTACTAAGTTGATGGGGATGGAGGGCTTTTCCAACTTAGTCAATATGCACGATTCTAGCTCCAGTGACCGTACGAAGTCCATCCAACGGCCGTAGTGCTTCTTCAACCTCTAGTCTTCTTGCTCCAGCCGCCCAAACCAGCGCTGGTCGTGCCTCGCGCTCCTACATCACGTGGCCGGTTGCGATGCGGCGGAGGCCTCACCACCCCCTACTACTCCCACCGCTAGTCAGGCCATCCCTCTACTCACCCACACCCCCTGTTATTCTGCGGCGACGGCAGCCTCACACCACAGTGAACTAGTGAACCCTCATACTCCTCTACGCGTGGGCATCCACTGTCGCGTCTTCCCCGGCTCCGCATCGTCCCCTTCCTAGGCCTCGCCGTTGTCCACCGCCCTGGTTCTCTCGGCACGGCGTGGTCAACATGGTCAAGGAACGGCTTCCTTCGGACGTGAACTGTACATGGAGAGGCTGGCAGCTGGGTCCACGTCCGCAGCAAGGAAGTGCCTCCTTATTACGCACAAAATAATTATTCCTCCACCTGACAGTAGGGACCCACCGGACGGGCCACCGTATTTCGCAAAAAAACGTTTCCCCCTGACTGCTGGGACCCACCAGCTACATCTTCGCACGCAAGGAAGTGCGTCCGGTCAAAAAAATAATTCGCCCCCCTGACTGCTGGGACCCACCAGCTACGTCTTCAGAGGCAAGGAAGTGCCTGACAGTCGGGACCCACCTGGTCGAAGCATACGTAGCATTGTCATTCTGGTCGCGAACATGTACGTACATACTGGTCGATGTAGAGGCGCGCACGTGTCGTAGTAGAGGCGCGCACTTCTCGTAGTAGAGGCGCGTAGGTAGCATGTACACGTACGTACAACGGCCAGGGTGCAAGAAAGAAAATAAGGCCACGTACGTACATACGGGCGGGGTCTCGAACGCCTACTCACGCATACGTACGGCCAGGGCTCGTGTACATGGCTAGGTCGGAACGGAGAAACAGCGTCGTCGTCGTGTTCATGGGGAGGCAAGGGAATGCGTCGTGTTCATGGGGAGGCAACGGAATGCGTCGTGTTCATCGGGAGGCAACAGAACGCGTGGGAGCCAACCGGCTGGGTCGGAACGGAATGCGTCGGTGTGTTCATCGGGAGGGCTTGGACGGAACATGCAATGGAAATGAGGCCGGGCGTACCGTACAACGGTGGAAACGGCCTTGTGTTCGACCGGCCACATTCGAAACGGGATCCTGTTCAATGAGAGGGGTGTGGCATACCGCAAAACGGAGAAAATGGACCTCCTACGGTCGAAACGGGGGTCCTGTTGATCGGGAGGGGTGTGGCATACCGCAAAACGGAGGAAACGGACCTCCTACGGTCGAAACGGGGGTCCTGTTGATCGGGAGGGGTGTGGCGTACTGCAAAACGGATGAAACAGACTTGTGTTGGAGGGCTACTCTCGAAACGGGGGTCCTGTTCATCGAGAGGGGTGTGGCGTACCGCAAAACGGGACTCCACGAGATACTGTTCATCTCCACCGTCGACCTCCTCCAGCCTGCACGGGCTACCGTCGACCTCCTCCAGCCTCCACGGGCTCCTGTTCATCCGGCCTCCACCGCGCGCTACTCCACCGGCTACTGTTCAACCACCCCTCCAAGGGCACCAGTCCATCGTCTACTGTTCATCCAACCCTCCACACCACGGGGTCTTGTTCATCCAGAGGAAACGCCACCGCTCACTATTCATCCAACCCCCCCCCCCACAACGCTCACTGTTCATCCCAGAGGCAGCATCGATCGGCTTCAGTTAGCAGCAGTAGCGAAGGAATCGCTCGATCTGGTTCAGTTAATAGCCATCGATCGATCGCTCGGGTTGAGTAACGCATAGCCTGCAGTTCAATCACTCGGATTCAGTTAGAGCCCAACGCCTCGCTCGGGTTCAGTTAGAGCCAACGCCTCACACACACACGCGTACATGTATGAGAGAAACGCGCATCGCTCGGCCCCCGACCGCCCACCGTAACCGGGAACTCCCCGAAATTTTCCTCGCCCTCGCTTCTACCACGGTTTTTTCCGTCATGGACGGCCCAAAGAATGTCATGCAGCTGCGTCTTTGGCCCGCCCAGGACGAAAAGCCCATTTTCTGTCATGATTTTTTGTCATAGAAGTAGGAGCCCACCACATCTATGATGATACCAGGTTTTGTCACAATTATCGTCATAGAAGTGTCATATGTATGACAGAAAAAAAATCCGTTCGGCCCAAAATGTCACGGATGTGTCTTTTTTTTGTTGTGTGCTTATCCGATGGGGAGTAATGACTTCACATCTAAGAAGTAGAGGTTGTAAATTTATTGAAGGTTAGCAAGCATTGTATTGGTCATTTGAACAATTCATGAAAGAATATTGAAGTAAGAGAGATTTCACATATAAATATACTATCTTAGACATCTTTTATAATTGTGAGCACTCATTAAGTATGACATGGTAAAGAGTTGATGTTGGACAAGGAAGACAACATAATGGGTTATGTTTTCTCACATCTCAGTTAAAGTATATTTGTCATGGATCATTCAAACATGTTGAGCTTGCCTTTCCCCCTCATGCTAGCCAAATTCCTTGCACCAAGTAGAGATACTACTTGTGCTTCCAAATAGCCTTAAACCTAGTTTTGCCATGAGTGTCCACCATACCTACCTATGGATTGATTAAGATCCTTCAAGTAAGTTGTCATCGGTGCTCTCTAAATATGTATGATCTATTAGTGTGAAGAAAATAAGCTTTATACGATCTTGTTATGGAAACAATAAAAGCGACGGACTGCATAATAAAGGTCCATATACAAGTGGCAATATAAAGTGAAATTCTTTTGCATTAAGATTTTGTGCATCCAACCATAAAAGCGCATGACAACCTCTGCTTCCCTCTGCGAAGGGCCTATCTTTTACTTTATGTCTTTTACTTTATGCAAGAGTCAAGGTGATCTTCACCTTTCCCTTTTTCATTTTATCCTTTGGCAAGCACCTCGTGTTGGAAAGATCCTGATATATATATCCAATTGTATGTAAGTTAGCATGAACTATTATTGTTGACATCACCCAAAGGTGAATACATTGGGAGGCAACACTATAAGCCCCTATCTTTCTCAGTGTCCGATTAAAACTCCATAACCATTAGTATTGCGTGAGTGTTAGCAATTGTCGAAGACTATATGATAGTTGAGTATGTGAGTGTTAGCAATTGTCGAAGACTATGTGGCTAAATCAAAGCTCTGACATAAACCCTTCCTAAAAATAAGATGAATCGTAATTGTTTGATGACTGAGAATGAAGTTTGCTAGTTTTCAAGAAAGTTTATGGTCTATGCTTCAACATGTGAATTGATTGTTACTTGTTCATGAGAAGTTTTATGAGATGAACTATTGTTATGACATATAATCATGCTAGAAAAGGTGATTGAAATTATCATTGATCAAACTTGTGCACCTTCTAGAATTCACACTTCATAAATTCTTTCTTTTATCATTTACCTACTCGAGGACGAGCAAGAATTAAGCTTGGGGATGCTGATACATCTCCAATGTATCTATAATTTATGAATCATTCATGCTATTTTATTATCTATTTTGAATGGTTATGGGCTTTATTATACACTTTTATATTACTTTTGGGACTAACCTATTAACCGGAGGCCCAGCCCCTATTGCTGTTTTATTGCCTGTTTCAGTATTTCGAAGAAAAGGAATATCAAACGGAGTCCAAATGGAATGAAACCTTCGGGAGCGTGATTTTTGGAACGAACGTGATCCGGGAGACTTAGAGAATAAGCCAGGGAAGCTTCATGGAGGCCAGGAGATAGGAGGGCGCATCCACCCCCTGGGCGCGCCCCCCTGACTCGTGGGCCCCTCGAGGCTCCCCCTACCGACTTCTTTCGCCTATATATTCCCTTATACCCTAAAACAATCGAAGATGAAGATAGATCGGGAGTTCCACGGACGCAAGCCTCTGTAGCCACCAAAAACCTCTCGGGAGCCCGTTCCGGCACCCTGCCGGAGGAGGGATCCCTCACTGGTGGCCGTCTTCATCATCTCGGCGCTATCCATGATGAGGAGGGAGTAGTTCACCCTCGGGGCTGAGGGTATGTACCAGTAGGTATGTGTTCGATCTCTCTCTCTCGTGTTCTCTCTATGGCATGATTTTGATGTATCGCAAACTTTGCTATTATAGTTGGATCTTATGATGTTTCTCCCCCTCTACTCTCTTGTAATGGATTGAGTTTTCCCTTTGAAGTTATCTTATCGGATTGAGTCATTAATGATTTGAGAACACTTGATGTATGTCTTGCCGTGCTTATCTATGGTGACAATGGGATATCACGTAATCCACTTGATGTATGTTTTGGTGATCAACTTGCGGGTTCCGCCCATGAACCTATGCATAGGGGTTGGCACACGTTTTCGTCTTGACTCTCCGTAGAAACTTTGGGGCACTCTTTGAAGTACTTTGTGTTGGTTGGATAGATGAATCTGAGATTGTGTGATGCATATTGTATAATCATGCCCACGAATACTTGAGGTGACAATGGAGTATCTAGGTGACATTAGGGTTTTGGTTGATTTGTGTCTTAAGGTGTTATTCTAGTACAAACTCTTGAATAGATTGATCCAAAAGAATAACTTTGAGGTGGTTTCGTACCCTACCATAATCTCTTCATTTGTTCTCCGCTATTAGTGGCTTTGGAGTGACTCTTTGTTGCATGTTGAGGGATAGTTATATGATCCAATTATGTTATTATTTTTGAGAGAACTTGCACTAGTGAAAGTATGAACCCTAGGCCTTGTTTCCTATCATTGCAATACCGTTTACGCTCACTTTTATTATTAGTTACCTTGTTGTTTTTATATTTTCAGATTACAAAAACCTATATCTACCATCGATATTGCACTTGTATCACCATCTCTTCGCCGAACTAGTGCACCTATACAATTTACCATTGTATTGGGTGTGTTGGGGACACAAGACACTCTTTGTTATTTGGTCGCAGGGTTGCTTGAGAGAGACCATCTTCATCCTACACCTCCTATGGATTGATAAACCTTAGGTCATATACTTGAGGGAAATTTGCTACTGTCCTACAAACCTGTGCACTTGCAGGCCCAACAACGTCTACAAGAAGAAGGTTGTGTAGTAGACATCAATCACAAACACCGAACTCAGTTCCTGAGGACGGTTTCAATGAGACAAGCCACCATGTACTCCTACATGGCCTCTCACCGCTACCTTTACCAAATCGTGTTCACACACTTAGCTCACACATAGTACGACATGTTCATCACCATTCCAATTCATCCCCGATGAATCAGACCTGACTGAACTCTAAGCAGTAGTAGGCATGACAAACAAGCATGAATGAGTAGGCACATCAGCGCTCAAACAACTCCTACTCATGCTAGTGGGTTTCATCTATTTACCGTGGCAATAACAGGTCATGCAGAGGATAAGGGGTTCAACTACCGCAGCAAGTAACAGATGAATCGTTGTTGTCCTAATGTAGTAAAAGAGAGCAGGAGCAAGAGAGTGGGATTGTATTAGAATGAACAAGGGGTTTTGCTTGCCTAGCACTTCTGAAGATGATATAACTCTTCATCGGTGTCATCGAACTCATCTTCGGAACCACGTCTGTTGAGAGGGGACAAATATCGACAAACAAGGAAGAACACAATCAATGCAATGCAATAATATGATGCATGATCATGACATGTCAATTTGTTGTGGTTTGAGCTAATTCAACTAGCAACAATTTAAATGAAGTTAGTTTGAACCATAGGTTCAAATTCAAACTCCATATGTGAAGGTTTAAATGCCATTATATGATTTGGCCTAAACAGCAGCCATAAGTTGTCCTAACATGCATGAAAATGGAACAAATGGATAGATTGGATTTTTCTGATCATTTTTCATATATAATTTATTTCATTTGGAGCTATAGATTGTTTTCTATGAATTTTAGAAGTTTTAAGCATTTTCTGAAATAAATAACTCATTATCGATTTATTTTAAACTCTAGAAAACAAATATTGTGTTAGCATTGCGTCAGGGTGACGTCAGCAGCTCAACTAGGCGGGTCTAGGTCAAACCTGACCAGTGGGGTCCACTGGTCAGTGACACAGTGCTGTTCAGGGTCAAAGACAGGTGGGGTCGGGTCAATAGCCACGTCAGCAGGTCAACGCTGACGTGTGGTGTCGGTCAACAGGTGACGTGGTCAGGTCAAACTGACTTGTGGGCCCTGCGGGGTTAGTTTAATCTAAACAAAAACTAAACCAGGGTTAATTAGGCAGTGGGGCCCGTCTATAAATGGCTCTAGGGTTAATTAGCAATGTCATTAGCTACTAATGATGGGCCACGTCGACCTCGCCGGAGTTCAGCCGGCGGCGACCACAGAACATGACGGGGCACGCCAGATTTGTGCTAGAGGCGTCGTCTTAGCGTGCTGAGGGCACCAGGGCATAGCCCTTGCTCGCCCGCATCAACAGGAAGCGGAGTTGGGCGCGGGGGTCGCCGGAATCATGCCGAAGACGAGCTTTGGCGGCGGCCGGAGTTCTGCCAAGCTCGGGTATGGCGTTACGCTGCACGGGAGGATGAACGGGCGTGTGCTACGTGCTCCTGGTGAGGTGTGGAGCACTGTTCCGTGCTTGGAGGTGAGTTGCGGTGGCCCTGGACACGACGACGAGGAACCACGGCGGGCATGAGCTCACGACTCCAGTGACTCGGGTGGCTAGAGGTGCGTACGGGCACGAGGAGTAGGGGAGAAGAAGGTGGAGCTCACAGCGGGGTTGGAGACGATCTCAGCAAGCTCGAGGAGGCGGAGACGCCGGCAAATCGACGGTGGCGATCCCCAATGGACGAGGAGGAGAACGGCAGAGCTGGCGGCATCCAGGGGCTTCCGGCGCCTTCTGTCTTGGTGAGGAGGAAGAGGGGGACGAGGCAGAGCTTCTTGGTGCATTGGCGAGGCAAGGCAGTGGATGTGGCCACGACAACGGCGAACGACGGCGACGGTTGCGCTCGGGTGCGAGAGGGAGAGAGAGTAGAGGAGGGAAGAAGCACGAGAGAGAGTGAGAGAGGTCTAGGGGCGTGCGTGGCGACGTCTAGGGCGAGGGGGAGCAGCTGCGTGGCTAGCAGGAAATGGTCACGGCTCGGCTGTCTGCGTGCCACGCGCAACGCCAGTAGGCGCGAGGAGGACGACGCACGATGGGGTGGGCTGGGCCTAGCATGCCGGCTACTGTAGCAGGTAGTCCAGGTGGGCTAGAACGCCAGGTATGCCTAGGTGAGTCTCCCTCTCTTTTATTTCTGTTTCCTATTTTCTGTAGTTGTGTTTGGCTTTATTAAAATGCTAGAGCATTTCGAAAAATCATGCAGCTGACAGTGGCTACTGTTTGGAATATTTCCAACAGTAAACATTTCAATTTGTGATTATTTGGGAATTTAAAATATTTTATAGGATTTAAATTCCCAAATGCAAATACTACATGATTTAATTCAGTGACCCCCAATTGACCTAGAAAAATGTGCAATATTTTTGGCAGAGGTTCAAGACCAATCCAAAGGGGATGAACATTTTGTGAAGGCATTTTGGGTTCATTGAGAATATTTTTATTTGAACCTAGTTTAATTCTTTCTGATGCTAGGGTTTGATCAATCCCCGTTTCAACTTAAATAAAATTTAAACATGATGCAACAAGATGCAAACACCAGGCAGTACCAGAAGCTAGGGATGTGACAACTCACCCCCACTAAACGAGAATCTCATCCCGAGATTCAAGACGTGAGGTAAGAAGACAGAGGGGACACAAAGCTAACACGATCTTCACGATCCAACTATCCTTCTCAAAGATGTTGATTCATTGCTTCATATTGATCTTAACGTCTTTGCTTTCGAGATCTTCATCCAACTTGATGACGTCAGAAAGAAACTCTATCGGAAAGGATCATTGAAACTCTCCATACTAGGCTAAGGCAATTCACAAACGATCGTATGGCGGAGTGCGAAGGAATGGCATACCCAGACTACGATGTGGATTACCTTGTTGAAGACAACACAAGGGGTGATTTTGCTTATCACCGGAAATGGATGGAACCCAAGGTAGGATGGCACAATGGCGGTGCAAGCTGGGAGCAAAATGCAAATGCTGGAAATGATTCTAGTAACTGGGGAGAAAACCCAACAGTAGAGAGTGAATCCACAGTTTGAAAGGTTATAGCATAACCGAGGAAAAACTGGGAGCAATCCCTGTTAGTGCCAGTGATAACACCTAGTGCTTGTGCGTACTCTCAAGAACTTGAGCATTTCCATATTCATCAAGGTTTTATCAATATCCATGACAAGGATCCTGGCAACACAACATACCACCATAACGGATATTGGTGGAGGATGCAGATGCAAAGGAAGACAACACTTTCTCAGATTTCACCTTAGTGAGGCCAAGGGGACAAAATCTAGATGATCGATCGAGAAACATTTAGCACTCCTCTTCTAATGTTTTCCTTGATGTTCTAATGTAACCCATTTATAGATATGGTTTGGTATCTAGAACATCAAGTAACAGAGAGACTGATACTATAGTTCTTGGTAAACGTTTCAACCATCATAACTGCCTGAGATTCAGATCTGGTTGGTGTCAGAATATTCCGGACTCATCAAGTCTAGAAATAGAAATTAAAGTTTGCAACACAAATCAATGATATGATGTTGCAAGACTCTCGGGGAATGAACTATGATAGCAAGCTCCAAAACATGAGCCGTTTCTGCTACATACATGTGAACATGTTGTCGCACACAAGCATGACCACGTAGTAGTCTTATAATAAAACACTACCGAGTTCAGGTGGGGAACCATCAACAAGGATATCGAAGTCCTTGATTAAGCCCGGGTTAGCTCTTAAAAAGGAACTTCTTCTCGAGCCAATCAATTAGTGGCTTGGTGTGCTAGGAAACACATATAGAATGGAGGCGGCCAACCTATCAAACCATAAAGCACTACGCACATGCGTGACTAACTTGGGATGATTCCAGAGGAAGCAACATTGGCTTTCTCGAATTTGCGGCGGCAACTTGCATCAAGTGCACAAGAATTAGAGGAAGTCACTTCTTTCATCCGAATGTATGCTTCATGAGCTAGCATGAAGAAATGCTTTCAAAAGTTTCCAATAGTAGCTTAATGTTCAACATATCCATGGAGAATATAGGAATGTTGTTGATGGGCTCAACAATACATCTAGGTTTCCATATAAGTGGAGTTTCACAATTATGTGAACACGGTGATAGCATTAGTCAGACCAAAAGATATAATGGGGTATGCTCGAGGAAAAACCACAAGTAAGACAACATTACGAACATCGTTGGTTCTGATTTCATTTGAGGATAGCCCACACTCAAATCAAAGTTTTGATAAGATAATAGGTCCAACAACTGATCACAGGGACCAATCGATGAAGATATCATCTTTCTTCAGCATACATACAAGATACCCCTTAAAATAATCTAAATCGAACAACTTTTATCTTCCAACTCTCAAGGTTATTATTTAGCTTATCCAACTAGCTCAGGGTATCCGACACAGATTCTTGGAGAAAGGGTGGTTCATAGAGAAACCAACTTGATCACAAGCTCAACATAACAGTCAGGGGACAACCAAGTGATACTTCCAAGAAGATATTCGGAAAATCACGAACCACCGATATGCTATTAAGCACGAGAACAATCTTGCTTTTGAGGGCAAGACGATATGATCAAAAGAGCGAGGGATTGACACATTCCTAACTCATTGATTGAAGAGTGCACTAGGAATTAAGGACTAGGTGGCACAATCAGTCTTAGAATGATGTTTCAATAACCAACACGCTAAGAACAAAATCATTGTCCTTTAACTACCAAGCAACAGAGTTGCTAGGAGTATTTATTTCACACACCATGATTCACTTGTCGGCATTCCGGTTACCATAGCATGGAAACCGAAGGAATGAACAATGATGGCAAGAAGTATCACTGTGTCAAGAATTCATAAGAAATGGTGCAATTCTCATGATGATCCTAACGTAAAGAGGGTAATACCTTAGGGTAGAACAGAACAAAAGCTAGATTGGCATTTTGATCCGCGGAATAAAACTGCTTTGACCCAATCCTGGAAATGGGAAAGGTACTGGAGTTTGTTTCTCCTAGTCATTCCGAATAGAATGGCTTGACGGACCACAAGAATAATAGGCATCAGTGAACACGAATGCACAACTACTCCTGACTATCAATTGATAGACGAGGGTCAGAATACAACTAAAGAGGGACAACTCAAAGGAACATATGATTTTTTGAGTTGTGGATGCATGGATTAGCGGGTCAAACAAGTTCAACATACTTCTTCCGGATAACCCATGCAGAAAGGTAGAACTGGCAGAGTCACAGCATAGGATCGAGAACTTGTCAAGAGCACTCTGGGTGTGATCATGGTATTTGGAAGAAAGGAATACCACGAACCGCGAGGACTATCACAAAGGTTGCTAATAAACTAAAGGAATGAGCAAACACTATACACACGAAGTAGGTAGGGTGAATCTCAGGTTCAAAACCCAGGAGTAGAATGCCTACTAACTAAGTGGCATCACGAGATGCTTTCGAGAATGACATCCAGAATCATCACACTGGGAACACAAAACATGGCTAGATTACTAGGTGATCCTCTAAGACACCTAGGGTCATAATAACAGCTCCAACATACATGTCGAGGCAAGGAAGTACCTCAACTCACCGATTAGTGTGCTTAATCTGACCCAAAAGAACATCAGGAACGGAAGAAGGGATTTGCAAATGCATCAGATTGTTTAGAAACCTGGGACGACTCGGAGAGCATAACGGCTGCAAATGCTCAAAAGGACTTGAGACATCCTGCAAAATGGTGGCATAACCACTCAACATCATAATATCAAGGTTCCGAGATCAACTGTCAACACACGGAAGTAGTAGAAACTGAATTGGGGCTTCTAACCAACAATCCTATAAGTTACTACAGATTAGTAACACGTGATCCTGATAGAAAGAAGGGATAGCCTAGTTCCTTAACCCCGTAGGAAAGATAAGATGACTCAGATCATAAGGGCATAAGGTATAAGGAGTAAAAAGAGCCTTACGTGCCCATCCACAAACAATTCCCTTATATAACTAAAGAATTTCTAAACTCAACTTCGACCAGTTTGGCTTGGTAATCCTGCAGGCAGTCAGGCTCTGATACTGAAGCTGTCTGGACCGTGATCCTAAGTCACACCGATCTAGCATGTAACACATCATATCGTTTTGCGGCCTCACGCACGCTATTCCCACGGGTGCCACCTTACCTGGCCCGGGACCGTTTGCGCCTTTTGGCTAACATATATGATAGTGCCGCTAGCATCCATATGACAAAGAACCCGGGCCGACATGACTAGTCGTAAACCCAAGGTGGCGCTAACTTACAGGGACTGGCATACATGACCCAACAATGAACGTGTCGATCAACAGCGTATGGACCCAAGTCGTAGCATGCTAGAGGGACTTAAAGAACAACATGTGACATTTCCCCGAAGGGACAGACACAGGAACAAAAAATTACACATGCCGGCCAGCCTAAGTGTTCCGGAGTACTAGCAAGCTACCATGGCTCAGTGGAAGCACTAGGAGACATTTCCCGGTAAGAGAGGCTACCAAGGATAAACAACTAGGTTGTCAGATCCCACACATACCAAGCATTTCAAATCATACATACAATATGCTCGATATGTGCAAATACAACATGGCATCACAACATAAGTCTAAGACTCAAAGTATTTATTCAGTAGGCTCCGAGGAGCGAGATATTACAAACATGGGTCTCATGACCCAACATTCAGAGCATACAAGTCAAAACACAAGTGGAAGCTTAACATGTCTGAGTACAAACATCTACAAATGAAAAAGGCTGAGAAGCCTGACTATCTACCAGATCCTGCCGAGGGCACAAGATTGTAGCTGAGGTACCAAGCGAAACGTCGAAGTCCACGCGGAACTACTAGCGAGAATGAAGTCTCTCTGCAAACATAAATTAAGCAAACGTGAGTAGAAATGTACCCAACAAGACTTACATCAGAACTAGCTACATATGCATCATTATCAACAAAGGGATGGTGGGGTTTAACTGCAGCAAGCCAGCTTTGACTCGGTGGCTATCCGGAACTACGACTGCAAGTAACTCTTTTGAGGTGGCGCACACAAGTACACATATTCACCATATCAATACACCTCTATGGATTTGCTCCCATTGTAGGTGTCAAAACCGGCGGATCTCGGGTAGGGGGTCCCAAACTGTGCATCTAAGGCTAATGGTAACAGGAGGCGGGGGACACAATGTTTACCCAGGTTCGGGCCCTCTCTATGGAGGTAATACCCTACTTCCTGCTTGATTGATCTTGATGAATATGAGTATTACAAGAGTTGATCTACCTTGAGATCGTAATGGCTAAACCCTAGAAGTCTAGCCTATGAGGTTATGATTGTTGTGGCTAAACCCTAGAAGTCTAAACCCTCCGGTTTATATAGACACTGGGAGGGGCTAGGGTTGTACAAAGTTGGTTACAGAGAAAGGAATCTACATATCCGAATCGCCAAGCTTGCCTTCCATGCCAAGGAGAGTCCCATCCGGACACGGGACGAAGTCTTATATCTTGTATCTTCATAGTCCAACAGTCCAGCCAAAGTATATAGTCCGGCTGTCTGAGGACCCCTTAGTCCAGGACTCCCTCAGTAGCCCTTGAACCAGGCTTCAATGATGATGAGTCCGGTGCGCAGATTGTCTTCGGCAGTGCAAGGCGGGTTCCTCCTCCGAATACTCCAAAGTAAATTCCGAACACAAGAATCGTGTCCGGCTCTGCAAAACAAATTCCATACGCACTCGTAGAGAATATAATATTTCACGAGTCCAATCTGCTGACAATCTTGGTGACATGACATTACATCATCACCCGAACATTATTCTGAATCGTTTTCTAGCCTGCCACTTCATGTTCCGAGAGGCAGTTTTTATTGGCACGTCTTATCAAAGTAGAGATTGTGTTCTCTTATCGCGGGATTTTCATCAACACAGGCGTGGGTAACCAACCGTACTGTTGGCATGTTTCCTTGGGAATAGGCATGTTTTAAGGCCGTGGCGGGGACGTTTGATATTCGTCGGCTTTATAAACGGGCCAAGGCCTGCCCTTTTACTCTCACGCTAGTTCCTTCCTCCACCTCCCACCTCAAGCTCCAACACCCAAGGGTTAATCCAATCGCTTCGAGCATCTAGCCATGTCCGGACTCAGCCTTCAAGAATGGTGGATGGCCTCTTCTGTCACGGAGGAAGACATCTCGAAGCTCAGGGAGGCAAGATACTTGATTGCGGAAATTTACCACAGGCTTCCTGCTCAAGGGCAGGTTATTCCTACTCCCAGATCCAATGAGAGGATCGTGTTTATCTCTCACTTCCTCCGAGGGCTTGGATTTGCACTTCATCCCTTTGTTCGAGGGCTCATGTTTTATTATGGACTAGATTTCCATGATCTAGCCCCAGACTCCTTCCTCCACATCTCGGCGTTTATCACCACGTGTGAGGCCTTCCTCCGTATCTCCCCACACTTCGGCTTATGGCTCAAGACCTTTAGCTTGAGACCAAAGGTAACCGGCGGGAAACAAGCAGAGTGCAGAGGTGCTTTAATAAGCAAACTTACCACTTCCCCCTGGCCGAAGGGCTCCTTCGCAGAATCTTCTGATCTATGGGAACGGGAATGGTTTTACATCACCGAACCTCGTGGTACAAAGAGGGTAGCTGCTCCTGCGTTTTGATCTGGCGCTCCGCTTCAGCTTGCATCATGGGTCAACAAAGGGCTGGACTGGGGTTCTATTGGTGAAGTGCAGACATTACAAAGTCGTATTCGGAGCCTTATTAAGAAGGGAACCGGCCTCACCAATATCGTCCAAGTAATGCTAGTCCACCGGATTCTTCCATGCTGGTGGTGTCCTCTCCGCATGTGGGAGTTCATTCCGGAATGTCCACGGACCCTTCAGCACTTCTCCGACATAATGCTCAAAGAGATGTGGAAATTGTTCTTCGGCGCACAAAAACAATGGCCGGATACAACAGAAGACCTTGGTCTTGACTGCAATCATCTGGATACTCCGGTAAGTACTTGAATCCCGAACACAGTGTAGTTAGATTACTCATAACAATGTATTGATAGAACTCCACTTGGCTAGGGTTGGCTAAAGAAGGCAGAGAGAATCAGGTGTCCGGCTCCTCTTCCTGAAGACTATGCCGATCTGGTGCTAACAAGGATGCTGGCTCCAGCGCCATATCAAGTGCCTGCAGGGGAAGATAAGGAGGAGAGGGAAGAGGCCCAAGGTGACCTTCATTCTGGAGGCACACCGGGCAATTTGTCCGGGGAGACCGGAACTTCCACCTCCAAAAGTGGAAGGGAAGGGCAAGCTGACATCCCTTCTCCTCATGGGAAGAAGCGGACCGCCTCTGAAGACTTGAAGAGAGAAGCTTATAATCAGGGGAAGACATCCCAGTCAGGGGATGACGCTAACACGCAGGCACCCCGTAAAGATGAGCCCCTGGCCGGATAGTAACTGAACGAGGGTGTTTTAAACATATCACATTCTTTCATGGCTGTAAGGGTAACATTTTAAACACATATTTGTAGTCCGGCACGCAGCCTTCCTCAACAGTCCTCCTCTTCGGGGGATCTTCTTCCAGAGATGATGGAGAGTAAGACGCCTCCACATATTTCCCTGCCTGATAAGGCAGACGACGCCGATGTGTCGTCCCGAAGGATCTTTCACGATCAACGAGTGGCGCAAGAGGCAGTGAAGGCCGGGGCCAAAGGTAATACTTCGGCCGCCCAGGGTCCGGGGCGTGCGGCCCCTAAGGGGAGCAACAAAAGTCCTGGACTATCCAATGTCGGAGGGACGATGCAGCCCATTCTGGGTCTGGAGCGCCGTATACTCTGATGGGCATATTGCAACATGCCTCTGTCTCAGAGGAACATCGTGCTTGATGGGTACAGTGGTTGAAAGAGTTCGGTCCATGAAAAGCAGATTGAATGAAGCCCTCACGACCCTACTAAGAGGCTTCGAGATACGTAGTGTAATTTCAATTATATTATAAGTGCAACTTGCACCTGTGTATATATAGTAGCCCCTGAGACTCTGGTTGACATCCAAAGGGATGCGATTAGAGGATCAAAAATGTATGCCCAGGAGATGATCTGACTAATTGAAACACAGGTTGTTACATCTGTGGCAACTGCCCAAGCTATAGAGGTAGCACATCTAAAGCAGAAAGATGATGTAGCGGATGATGACATCACGCTTATGAACAGGCGGCTCAACGAGGCGCAAGGTATGTCCCTCGGGCACTCAGTACATGCTAGTATTTTGAAATGAGCGTGATACTGAAAATTTGTATATGCATAACTTCAGATAGTGCCGCTGCAGTTGAGTTTGGGCCAAACTTGCCCGGGCCAAGGAGCAAGCCACGATTAGTAATGTGGCTGCCAAAAAGGTAGCCGCTGAATTAAAAGCCGAGCAGACTGCTCGGCGTCAGTGCGAGGAGAGAATATCCACTATTGCACTTGAGCTGAAGGATGCCACTAGCCGATGCCAAGTTCTTGAGAAAGAGAACAAAGCCAAAGCAGCCGATCTTGACAAGGCCTTACAAGAGGCGAAGGAAGCTCGGTCTGAGTCTAGAGCAGCTCGGGAGGAGGTCCGACAAGCTGGGGAGATCGCGGCTGGTAAGCCTTTTTTATTGAAAACTAAGTTTGGCGATCTGAAGTATGCGCCGCTTAATCAACTCTGGAGTTCTCCAGACATCTTTATGGACCTGCCGAAGAGTGCTGCTGATGCGAATCAATTTTTCCATGCGCAAGAAGGATATGCGAGGGAAAAGCTATTTTGGTCGCAATTTGGCATGCCAAAGCATCCACTTTTGAACGAACAGAAGGCCCAGTGGGCCGAGATCCACAAGATGTCCGGTACTGCCATGAAGGACATCATAGCCCGGCTGTGGCCAAATGAGCCCATTCCGAATAGTTATTTCGGTTTGGTGCAGCAACTTGTGAATGCGGTGCCGCGTATCGACGCTGTGAAGCGGTCAACATGCATTGAAGTTGCATGGATGGCCCTTGCCCGTGTCAAGATGTACTGGGCGAAGATGAAGGCCACCGATATTGCAGCGCAGAGTCCACCCGAGGGCAAGGACCTTAACATGCCAGAACATTACTTTGAAGATGTCCTAGAGGGTGCCCACTGAATAGAGGGCCAGTGCTCGAAGAATATAATGTTCGAGTGAGGTGTATCAAAATTGTAATAAAAATATTATGATATATTTAAGGCTATGTTTTTATACTTTTTGCCTGAAAAGTTTTAGTGCCTCCTATGCGGCCGTCTTTTTATATATATATACAATCTGAAAGTTAGCAGTCGTCGGCTTCAGCCCCCTCGCGTATAAAGCCGGGGTGTTCGGAAAAGCACTTGATCACACTTGACCCAACGTCTTGGTCCTTTAAGGAGGTGTTAGTGCGGCGAACTAGGCAATCGGACTATAGAGCTTTAACACTTTCACTTAGCCAGAGGAGTTTGATGGTGGGGCAACTATATAGCCCCTGATATGTCCGCGGTTATCCGAATACGGTGCGTTTACATACATGACCAGAGTAACGGTCCTTCGTTTAATACGGAAGGAATCGCGAAGATTCCGATGAATCGTCGAGTGGTTGACCAGCTCTCGCCGCATGATGACAGTTAGTTTTCGGCTTTCTCTACTGAGGTGCTCATCTGGGCTAGGCAGGACACAATCGTAGTTGTTCTCCCTTTACTACCCTAGCCGATATAGGGGAACGTAAGGTAGTAAGCACAGGAGCCGGGCAACCCAACTATTGGCCAAAGACATGATTCAGAGCTGATGCATATAAGGCCAATCTCGCGATGTCGAACACTCCCTATAGGTGTTCGGACTTTACAATATACACCGGGCTGAATACAGCCCCTGGTGATAGACCCATGGTGTCAAGGCACATATGGCAATCCAACGTGGGGAAAGAGCACATGTGGTGAGAACATAAATCTCAAAACACAATATGAACCAAGCTGCTTCTATAACATCCCCTTTGGTACGGCGAGCCGTATATTTACAGATAATGCCAATATCCTTCTTGGACATTGTACATGCCAGGAAAGTATGAAACAACAAGAGATATAAAAGGTTTACATAGGGTCTTAATCTAAAAAAGAAACCTTAATGTGGGGCCCTGGTGCACTCTGCGCCCTTATCTCTGTTATGAAGTGTCCTTGGAGGGTATAGTATGATGGCCATCTGTAAAAAGGAAAAAACCAAGTAACAGAGTCTGGTGTGATCGTAAGTAAAGCTGGTTCTCTTTAATGAACCTTGAAGGATAACTTCTAG
Source organism: Triticum dicoccoides (assembly GCF_002162155.2). Taxonomy (NCBI): domain Eukaryota; kingdom Viridiplantae; phylum Streptophyta; class Magnoliopsida; order Poales; family Poaceae; genus Triticum; species Triticum dicoccoides. The sequence goes on along the minus strand of NC_041391.1, from coordinate 300,087,236 downwards.
AGTCTGAATAGGGTCAAGACGAACTATGGACCTGTTGTGTGCAGAGTGCCCCCGAAGCCGCCCAAGGAATTTTGAGTATATCTCCTTATGGGGCGGTCGATGGGGGCGTACCTGCTAATAGAGCTCAGGTTTATCTGAGTTGCCGCACTGAGGTATGTGTCGGACACGTTTAACGACTGATGAGTTGTTCGGCTTGAATAGGCTATTTTGTGCTTGACTGCTAGAGCCACCGTGTATTCCTCTGTGCAAAGAGAGCGCTCCATATTTCCACTGACCGTAATGACGCCACGAGGTCCAGGCATTTTGAGTTTTAGATAAGCATAATGTGGGACTGCACTAAAACGGGCAAAGGCCATTCTTCCGAGTAGTGCATGATAGCCGCTTCGGAACGGAGCTATGTAGAAGATTAGTTCTTTGCTTCGAAAGTTGTCCGGAGAACCGAATAAAACATCCAATGTTAGAGTTCCCGTGCAGCGGGCTTCCACGCCCAGTATAACTCCTTTAAAGGTAGTGCTGCTTGGCTTGATTCTTGACGGGCCTATCCCCATCTTGTGGACAGTGTCCTAATATATCAGATTGAGACTGCCGACGCCATCCATGAGGACTCGAGTGAGGTGGTATCCGTCGATTATTGGGTCGAGCACTAGGGCAACCAAACCCCCGTGACGGATACTAGTCGGATGATTCCTGCGATCAAAGGTGATCGGACAGGCCGACCATGGGTTGAACTTGGGTGCGACATGCTCAACGGCGTAGACATATCAGAGTGTGCACTTGCACTCCCACTTTGGGATATGAGTGACATAGATCATGTTCATTGTTTTGATCTCCGGTGGAAATTTCTTCTGTCCCCCCGTGTTCGGCTGGCGAGGTTCGTCCTCGTCTTTGCTCTGAGGTCCCTTCCCTTTGTGTTCGGCGTTGAGTTTACCGGCCTGCTTGAAGACCCAGCATTCTCTATTGGTATGATTAGCTGGTTTATCGGGAGTGTCGTGGATCTGGCAGGGCATGTCTAGGATTTTTTTCCAGGTTGGATGAACTGTCCTTGTTTCCTTTAAATGGTTTCTTCCGTTGACCGGGTCTGGAGCCCCTGAATCCTGCGTTTACTGCTGTATTGTCTGGGCTTCTTCATTGTTCTGACGTTTGTTTTTGTTGCGTCGTGGTTTTCCATTGCCATCCCTGACCTCAGATGTGCCGGGATCACTGGTGCTGCTACGGGCTAACCTATTGTCTTCGCCCATGCAAAAGCGGGTCATGAGTGTAGTTAAGGCGGCCATTGTCCTTGGATTTTCCTAGCCGAGGTGTCTGGCTAGCCATTCGTCCCAAACACTGTGTTTGATGGCAGCTAAGGCTTCGGTGTCCGGATAGTCGACAATTTGGTTCTTCTTAGTGAGAAACCGGTTCCACAGCTTACGGGTTGATTCTCCGGCTTGTTCGATTATGTGACTTAGATCGTCTGCATCCGGGGGCCAGACATAGGTCCCTTGGAAATTGGCTCGAAAAGCGTCCTCAAGTTCCTCCTAGCTTCCAATGGAATTTTCAGGGAGGCTTTTTAGCCAGTGCCAAGCTGGTCCTTTTAGCTTGAGGGGTAAATATTTGATGGCATGGAGATCATCTCCGCGAGCCATGTGGATGTGAAGAATAAAGTCTTCTATCCAAACCGCGGGGTCCATCGTTCCGTCATATGCCTCGATGTTTACGGGTTTGAACCCTTCTGGAAAATCGTGTTCCAGCACCTCATCGACGAATCATAGGGGGTGTGCGGCACCCCTGTATCTGGTTGTGTCGTGGACTTGGTCCGACGGTTGTAATGTTCGGTATTGGTTCCGAGCTGGTAAAGGGCCGGCGTATGTATTTTGTTTGATAATCATGATCCCATGTAGGAGCACGTTCCCTGATTTTCCAGCTTTTTTTTCTAGGTCCTCACGTAGATCGTGTTTCTGGTCCTGGGCCGCAGCCTTCCTTCCTTTGCGGGGAGGGGGTGCGGGCTGGTGTGCGGCATTGCTAGCCTCTGTGTCGCGACCGCAAGGTGGTCGGTCCAGCTTATCGGTCGTATTGTTTTTCGGCGGTATAGGCGCAATAGCCTCATCATCGAATTCGGGCAGCAGCTTACGTTTAGGATAGATTTTTGTTTGGCGATTAGCACCGTATTTTTCCTTAGCGTCTAGCACTTCGTTCCATTTGTCGTTGAGCGTATCCTATGCGGCTTTAGCCGCTGCTTTTGCTTCTTCAAGCTCTTTGCAGAGGCAACAAGCCTTTGGTGGAGGCGTTCTTGTTCTAATGGTTCTTCTGGGATGACGAACTCATTGTCGCCCAGGCTGATCTCCTCTTCAGAGACAGGTTGGTAATTGCTATCTACGCCGTTGTTGTGGTTGGATAACATCTCCGGACTATGTTTGCCGTCCTCTCGCATGGCCTGCTCCAACGCTGGGTCTGCGGGGTCCTCGGCTTGGTTTAGATTACCATCATCGTCCGTGACAATGTTGTTGTTTTTCCTTTTGCCGGATCGAGGTCGGTGCTTGGGATGCCGGAGTTTAGGAGGTTCACCGACAGGTATGTTGTTATCGCCGTCGGCCTCATTCTCCTTTGGTGTGTCCACCATGTATATATCGTATGATGATGTAGCTGTCCATTGCCCTAAAGGTGGTGGTTTTTGTGCCTGCTCTTCTCCGGCATCGTCGTCCATATGATTGATGTCTTCAGAGCCGTAATCGAGCGTTTCAGTTAAGTCGTCGACAATGGCAATGAAGTGGGTGGTGGGTGGGGAACCAAGTTCTTCGCCGTCCGCTTCCCACTCGAGCCGGACATAGTTCGGTCAAGAGTCCCCCGACAAGGAGAGGGACTTCAATGAGTTTAATATGTCGCCAAAAGGCGAGTGCTGGAAGATGTTCGCAGAGCTGAACTCCAAGACCTGCGCCCGATCAGGTTCGATGGATGCGGATGCGCGCGGCCCGGAACCCATGGCCGGAGACGAGTCTGGGGTTCCGGTGATGCAAGCCCAGCTCGATGTTGGGTCTGTGTGCGGCTCAAGCTCCGCTGAGTCTGCGGCTTCCATGGCGGGGCTAAGCTTCCCATCTTCGGATGACGTAGTCCACTCCGGCTCTAGGTCCAGGGCGGTCATAGGCGCTATCTCCTGTGCGTGGCCAGATGACAGATCTAGGTCAGCCGTCATGGGCTCAAACCCGACGAAGATCAAGTCTCCGCGGATATTTGCCACAAAATTCAGGTTTCCGAATCTGACCTGCTGGCCAGGTGCATAGCTATCGATCTGCTCTAGATGGCCAAGCGAGTTGGCCTGCAGTGCAAAGCCGCCGAATACGAAGATCTGTCCGGGGAGGAATATCTCCCCCTGGACTACGTTCTTGTAGATGTTTGATGGAGCCATCAAGCCTTCTGATGATGACGCAGCGGAACTCTCAATGAAAGCACCAATGTCGGTGTTGATGAAGCCATGTACCTAGGGTAGGGTCATGGACCTGTCCAAGATACCCTCCCCAAGGACATCTCTAGAAGAAACCACTTGTCAGTCGACCTGGAAGGATTCCACTCGACGGACTTGAAGACACTCCACCATGAAGCCAACCACTCGACCGCCAGGAGATCTAAAGTCAGTCTGCACACAAACAGTTGGTCATTAAGTAGCTTTTATGGTCATCATAGCACTTTATGTGGGACGTTACCAGTAACCCCCGATCTTAATGTACTTCAAACCCTGCATAACTGAGGGCTGGAAGGGTCTGGCGAACTCTATATAAGCCACCCCCTCCTCAATGTAAAGGGTTTGCACCCTTGTAACTCATACGCACATAATCCAGTCGACCGCCTCCGGGCTCCGAGACGTAGGGCTGTTACTTCCTCCGAGAAGGGCATGAACTCGTAAACATCTTGCGTATACAACTACTCCATAGCTAGGATCTTGCCTCTCCATTCCTACCACCCTATTCTACTGTCAGACTTAGAACCACGGCAGTTGGCGTCCACCATGGGGCAGGTGTCTTAGCGACTTATTGGAGAAGTTGCAATTGTTCCGATCTCCTTCATCATGGTTTCAGGCGGAGTTTTGGTTGAGGGCCGCGAGATCCATCTCGGCGCGCTCACGTTCATCACCGATGACTCCGCTTGGCTTCAGGAGGTTCCACTCGACATCGACGTGCTCCCCGTCCGCGGGGCGATGCAATTCCACGCGTGCGTCCCTGGCGTCCTCCTGCGGCAACCGTCGACCCAGTATCGGTCGACCCCTGTGTCGTCCTCCCTCCCTGTCTCCTACCGGCGCAAGCGCTCCGGTCGGTCGAGGCTTCAGCGGTGTGTGAGGCACGCGGTGGCTCGCCAGTCGGCCACTCCCTAAGTCGCGGCTAACGAGACCGACGAATCTCTCTACGGCCTATTCGACCGGCTCCGTAGAGACTGTATCCGAGTGCGACAGCAGTGATCCGGCGGCGGAGATTCTGATGGTCAATGGACCATGCAGTCCTCCCGGTTTTCCCCGCACCGACGGAGTCGATGGCGGAGGCGATCCGGCGCACGCCCACGAAGAATATCAGCTCGAGCCCCTCACGTCGCTACAAAGGGAAGATCTTCGCCGCCGGAACATGGATGCGCTGCATACTCCTATCATTGGAGAAACCCCCATGGCTCGTGCCTTAGAGGACGCGTGTTTGGCTAACTTGGCTGAGCACACTCGAATGGAGAACCTCCAGCGAGCACTCGAGGAGCGTGCGTGGCAATGGGTCCCAGACTCCAGTCGACGTCAACTCTTTTCACCATCGACTCAGGTATATCAAACTCCGATTCAGAATCTAGCAGCTGCAACCCGTATAGCAGAGTCGATTCAGCCCTCCCAGTCAGAGGCTGGCAGAGGCTTGCTACAAATCAGAGATTTACTCCGGGCAGCAGGAGATCAAAACTCAGTTGTATCGCAGTCGCGAAATAGGATTCAAAGTAGATCCGTCGCTGCGAATACAGTCCAGTCGGCCCATAACCCAAGATCGCCCCCAAGGCGTGAGGGACGTGGAGGCCGGCGTGATTAGTATGATGACCGATTCGATCGCGATGATCAACGTCGAGTGCCTACTCCTCCCCCCCAGGGTGTTCCGTACGCTCCTCGACAGCAAGATGACAGACGCCAGCACAGTGTTGGGCGAAGGGTTCCAGTCAACCCCAGAAAACCAGGCTTTGATGCGAGATCCATTATCGTTCAAGGTTTGGTCGATCGGAACAGAGCTCACCAAGAAGGCCATGACAAAGATGTGCCCACCAGCAGCAGAGTTCACGTCTCAGGACTAGAGTGTTTTAGCAGAGCCATCAGGGCCGCGGTGATTCCTCCCAACTTCAGGTTGGTGACTGGAGTCAGTAAGTTCACTGGTGAGTCCAAGCCCGATACTTGGCTTGAGGACTACCGAGTGGCTGTTCAGATTGGCGGCGGCAATGATGAGGTGGCCATGAAACACCTACCTCTTATGTTGGAGGGCTTGGCCAGAGCATGGCTGAATCAGTTGGCACCTAGCAGCATTTACACTTGGGAAGATCTTGCCCGAGTGTTTGTTAGAACATTTGAAGGAACTTGCAAGCGACCAGCGGGGTTGACAGAGCTGCAGGTTTGTGTGCAAAAGTCGAATGAAACTCTGAGAGATTACATACAGAGGTGGATCACATTGCATCACACGGTAGAGAATGTATCTGATCACCAGGCAGTCTGTGCCTTCAAGGAAGGCATTAAGAACAGAGAGCTAAGTTTGAAATTCGGTCGGACCGAAGACATGACCTTGAGTCGAATGATGGAGATTTCCACCAAGTATGCCAATGGTGAAGAAGAGGATCGGCTCTGGAGTGGCAAGTACAAGCCAGCCGCTCATGAAACCGGTGGAGGAAACTCTAGTTGGAAGCAGAAGCGGAAAGCCGAGCCAGCTGCTCCTGGAGAAGCCTTGGCCATGACTCAAGGAAAGTTTAAACGGAAGCCCAAAGGGTCTTGGAACCCTAAGAAGGTGAAGGACAAGGAAGGGAATGATGTGATGGCTTTGTCGTGCCACATCCACACGAAGAAAGATGAGGAGGGTAAATTCATTTACCCGAAACATACCACTCGACGGTGTCGGCTCTTGATCCAGCAATTCTAGGGGAAACAGCCCAAAGATAAGGAAAAGGAATCGGACAAAGTTGAAGACAAAGAAGATAGTGATGATGGATATCCCCAAGTCAATTCCACCCTGATGATTTTTGCTGTTGTTGAAAGCAAAAGTCTATTGAAAGTTATAAACCGAGAGGTGAATATGGTTGCTATGGTAACGTCCAGTTATCTGAAGTGGTCTCAGACTGCCATCACATTCGACCAGTCCGATCATCCGACACACATAGCCACCCCTGGGAGGCAAGCTTTGGCGGTCGACCCAGTCGTCGAAGGCACTCAACTGACTAAAGTCTTGATGGATGGTGGCAGTGGCCTGAATATATTGTACGCAGAAACATTGAAAGGGATGGGCATTCCGATGTCCAGACTCAGTACCGGCAACATGAGTTTCCATGGAGTCATTCCTGGGAAGAAGGCCGAGTCACTCGGCCAAATTGCTCTTCATGTGGTTTTTGGTGATTCCAAGAATTACCGCAAAGAAAAGTTGACATTTGAAGTGGTGGATTTCCAGAGTGCTTATCACGCTATTTTGGGCAGCCCAGCTTATGCACGTTTCATGGCTCGACCATGCTATGTGTACCTCAAAATGAAGATGCCTGGTCCCAAAGGTGTGATCACTATTACTGGCAATCGGAAGAAGGCGGAAGAGTGCTTTCAGAAAGGCTCAAAGATCACCGATGCTCAGATGGCAGTGGTAGAGCTGCAGGAATACCAGAAAACTGCAGATCCAAGTGATTTGTTGGGAGCCAAGAATCCCGCTACAGAGTCAGCGGTTCAGTCATCCGGTGAGACAAAGCCGGTTCACATCCACCCGACCGACCCCAGTGCTACTCCGACTCATATCTCCACAACACTCGACTCCAAATAGGAAGAAGTGCTCATCCAGTTCCTCCGTGAGAACTAGGACATCTTCGCATGGAAGCCTGCTGACATGCCGGGTGTTCCTAGGGGGCTGGCTGAGCATCGCTGTCGGTGTCAAAACCGGCGGATCTCGGGTAGGGGGTCCTAAACTGTGCGTCTAGGCGGATGGTAATAGGAGACAAGGGACATGATGTTTTGACCCAGGTTCGGGCCCTCTTGGCGGAGGTAAAACCCTACTCCTGCTTGATTGATATTGATGGTATGGGTGTTACAAGAGTTGATCTACCACGAGATCAGAGAGGCTAAACCCTGGAAGCTAGCCTATGGTATGGTTGTTGTTCGTCCTACGGACTAAACCTCTTCGGTTTATATAGACACCAGAGAGGGCTAGGGTTACACAGAGTCGGTTACAATGGGAGGAGATCTACATATCCGTATCGCCAAGCTTGCCTTCCACGCCAAGAAAAGTCCCTATCTGGACACGGGATGAAGTCTTCAATATTGTATCTTCATAGTCCGGGAGTCCGGCCAAAGGTCATAGTCCGGCCATCCGGACACCCCCTAATCCAGGACTCCCTCAGTAGCCCCCGAACCAGGCTTCAATGACGACAAGTCCGGCGCGCAAATTGTCTTCGGCATTGCAAGACGGGTTCTTCTCCAGCTCCATATACTTGTAGAATAGTGTCCGGCTTCTGATAAATGTTGCGCTCCTTGGCTTCCACGCCCAATAAAGGCCATTTTCCACGTGTCGAACGAATGCGAAAAGCCAGGGTATTTTTACATTTTCCCCCTAGCTACGCAAATGAGCCGCCTATAAAAAAAGACGAGGATCTAGATCCGAACCACACCATCCTCCCTCCGCGAGTATTCATCGGAGCGCCTCTAACAAAGATCCATTCCATCATGGACAGTCGACACGGCTCCTCCTCTCGCGCTCCCAGCCCTCAGCCTGGAGATTGGGAGGGATGCCCAGTCCCGCACAGCGAGCTAGTGGCGCTCCAAACCAAGGGATTTCTTCCCCCAGCCTTCATGGTTCCGGTTCGAGCCAGACTCGCCACCTAAAAGGGCGGAAAACAGGCGGACAGTGTCCCCAATCCCTCCAAAGGAGAGCGGGTATGCTTTGTCCCTTATCTAATAAGACGACTCGGATTTCCAATACATCCGTTTCTCGGGGGCTCCTGGAGTTCTACGGCCTCCAGCTGCACCACCTTACGCCTGCCTCCATTCTGCATATCGCGGGCTTCGTGGCCCTTTGCGAGCTGTTCTTGGGCGTCGAGGCTCATTTTGCGCTGTGGAAAAGATTATTCTGCCTCGTACCCCGTTCTCATGAGGGGTCAATATATCAAGTGGGCGGAGCCGAACTATGGTGTATCGCCGGGACCGGATATCTATCCGGAACCCCGAAGAAGGCTTCCGAAGACTGGCCTTCGGAATGGTTTTATATGAAAGACGCCCCGCTGCCGGATCCAGTTCGGATCGGCCTCCCGGAGTTCAGTAATGCTCCTCTGAAGAAACGTCTAAGTTGGCGTCCGTGGAGCCCTCAACGGGAGAACGGCAGGGACGTCCTGTACCTGATGGGCCGAATAAGATTATTGTCTCATTCCGGATTGACCATGATTGGGGTCATGGCCACATGCATTATGCGGGGGGTGCAGCCGCTCCAATATAGGGGCCACCCCATGTGGGATTTCAACAGGGAGGATGATGCCACCCGTCATGGCCGTAAGGGGCCGGGATCGACCGCTGATCTGGTGAAGATCTTGTCTGGCTTATACAAAGGGGAAAGGAGGATTTTCTCCGTGTTAGTCCATTGAACGGATTTTCTATGAACAATCCTCGAAGCTGGGTAAGCGAACAATTTTACTCATCTTCCCTCTTTCAAAATTCCCATGATTGAGTATTCAGTCTGTTGATATTAACGCAGGAGTTACGCCAGACAGTGAAGGAGATCAACAGCTCTCCCCCACAGCCCGAGGACCTGGAACGGTCCCTCGATCCGGATTCCCAAGAGGATCCGGACTTATGTGTGGAGTTAATTGATGGGGTGTTCCAGCAATTGAGTAAGGACAACACCTTAGTGGCCATTATGGCCGATTATCCTGGATTACTTCCAGCCTCAAAGGTAGCCGAGACCGAAGTCCTGGTAGTTTTAAAGGAGATCCATCCATGCTATATTGTGGATGCTGTAGACCAATAGCGTTTCGTTTTGTAGGGGAAATCCTTGAGGTGGAGTGCCGGGCCCGCGGTGGGCAGCCAACAAGGGCCGCTAAAGCCCGGCAGGCAAAAAAGAAGTGCGGACCAGATCGAGACTCCGGTGCAACGGTACGGCGCGCAAATTTCACGCCTAGGGTCTATGCCCTTAAGTCATTCTAACGCCCATGTTCTTCTTAGGAAGAAGAGAGCCCGCTGGACTATATCCACCGGCCAAACTTCAAGGCCGGGTCCGGAAGTGGAGGTGGACACGGGACACGCATCGGGCGTTCCTTCGACAGAGGATGCAGACGGGCTATCCACCACCAATTCAGAGGTGGAGAGCGCCATGAACCACCGGCAGCGCCGGACTGTTCTTCAGGACGCATGTTTTCCCCCGGAGGCGTTGAACGCCTTTAATACAGGAGATGCGTACCTCCGTGCCGCTCGAAATTTTCTAGCCAGAGCCATGGAGCAATATGTAAAAGACATACGGGTGTGTAAATCTGATAGTTATATATGTCAGTAGCCCCCGAGACTTGAAATAGTTAAGATAACTGTTTTAAGGATCATGTGTTATGCAGGGTCTTACAGAGAAGAACACGCAACTGTCTCAGGAGTTGGCGGAGTGCAAGGCCCAACTCGAGGCCGCACTGGCCGCTTCAACAATTGGAAAGGAGACCCCCTCAGGTAATGTATGTTCCCAAAACTAATTCCATTGCAAAGTGCGGCATATGTGCAATGCTGACGATAACAATGCAGATGAAGCCGAGGTAAATCCGGACAAGCAACAACTCCTACGCCAGCTAAAGGTTGGCGAGAGCGTGCTGACAAGGGTGAGGCAAAAGAAGAACAAACTTCAAGATGCCAATACCCAGCTGGGCGAGGAACTAAAGGATGTTCGTATCCAGCTGTCTGCTTCCATAAAGGAAAATCAGCGACTTCGACGCAGCATTTTTAGTAAGTGCTTGAACGAATTCTCAAAAAAAAATCTTCGAGGAAGTCGATTAACAGAGGTATGTCTGTAGGTCTGCTGACAGGTCGTCCTGCGGAGGAAATGGCCGGTTCAACGAGGGACCTTCTTCCCGAGCTGTTGCAACTGCACGAGCGAGTTTGGCAGGCAATGCAGGGCGTCGTCCAGGCTATGTGGCCATCCCTCTCCGTTCCCGAAGGCCTTGGGGATCTTGCCAAGAAGCTTGAGGGAGTGCGGCATCGCTTCCGATTGTGGAAGATATCGGCATGTCATCAAGGTGCCCGGGAGGCCTGGGCCATGGTGAAGACTCGGTACACGAAGGCGGACCCGAACAACATGGCCGAGGTCGGCCCTATGGGTCCGGACGGAAAGGAGATCCCTATCAGTTTAGTATATGGCCAGGTAGAACTGGCTACAAAGTATTCTCAACAGGACTGTAAATTAGACCGCCTGTTGGATGGTATTGAAGAAGAATATACCGAGTCGTATTGACTCTGTAATTTAAAATGACATGAAAAATGCGTTCTAGCCGGATTGTAGATCGTTTGTCATTGCGGACCTTTTCGCTTCGACCTCTGGACCCTATAGTCCGGAGTGTGTCCGAATACCCTCTCGATTATGTAAGAACTGGGGCATGCATGGAGATAAGGCGTAGGGGTCATAATTGCTTTAGCAGACAAGTGCCCAACTAGTTATGTTATATTACATGGTTAGTAAGAAACATCTTCCAGGGAGAATAGTTCCATTAGGGGTTCCTTTCCCTGGGAGGCATGCCCTAAAGTGCATGTCCGAACTGCTAAAAAGAGCAGAAAAGCGTCTGGGGGCATATAAATAAACAAGAAAAATCATCTTTTAGTTCACCGACCGAATATTCCCTTAAGAACGCTAGCTTTCGGCTTCACCCAATCTGAGGTACACATCCGGCTGACCCGGCAGTAACAATCGCAGAGGTGCTCCCTTTACCACCTAGCCGAACGAACGGGAGCGTAGGGGTAAGCATAGGAGCCAGGCAACCCATCTTGGCCAAATCTTAAGTCATATCGATGCATATAATGGTGTATAAAAGGTTCATGCGGAGGTGTAACGCATGTTTTGGGCATGAGGCCCGTTTATATACACTTTTGATAAAGAAGCCCCCAGGTATGATGAGCGCGGGTGGCGCGTCAAGTATGTGTGAATCGATGCGCAGGCAAGCCCCTAAGGGCTTGGGAGAAGAAAAAGGAAAAAAGGGGGGAAGAAGGAGAGAAATGCCAGACAGCTTTAATGTGAAAAACTAAAAAGGGGATAGAGGAAGGAGACAAACACGGAGTCCGGCGCTAGGCGTAGAATCTTCGTAGACGTGCTGCGTTCCATGGGTTCGGCTCGAGTCGGTTGTCCGATGCGTTTCGCAGACGGTACGCTCCGCTAGTTAGTACTTGGTCGATTATGAAGGGACCCTCCCATTTGGGCTTTAGTTTGTCCTTTTTCTTGTCCGGCAGGCGTAGAACTAGTTTGCTAACGTTGTAGGTTTTGGCCCGTACTTCTCTGCTTTGATATCTTCGAGCCTGTTGTTGATAGAATGCGGAACAGGCTTTTGCCACGTCGCGCTCCTCCTCCAATGCGTCCAAGCTGTCCTGCCGATCGAGCTCGGCTTCTCTTTCTTCGTACATGCGCACTCGAGGTGAGTCATGTATTATGTCGCAGGGCAGAACTACCTCTGCGCCGTATACCATAAAAAATGGTGTGAATCCGGTAGTGCGATTCGGCGTGGTCCATAGCCCCCAGAGTACGGAGTCAAGCTCTTCTACCCAGTGCGTATTTGATTCCTTGAGGGATCGTACTAGTCTGGGTTTGATGCCGCTCATAATAAGACCATTGGCCCGTTCAACTTGACCGTTAGTTTGTGGGTGATAGACTGAAGTGTAGTCGAGCTTGATGCCCATGTTTTTGCACCAGAGTTTAACTTCGTCGGCCGTAAAGTTTGTGTTGTTTTTAGTTATAATGTTGTGGGGGACACCGTAACGGTGTACAACCCCGGATATGAAGTCTATCACCGGTCCGGATTCGGTCGTCTTTACAGGCTTGGCCTCTCTCCATTTGGTGAATTTGTCCACCATAACCAGTAGGTATTTTTTCTTGTGGGTCCCTCCTTTAAGGGGTCCAACCATGTCCAGCCCCTAGACCGCAAAAGGCCAGGTAATGGGGATGGTTTGTAGGGCGGTAGGTGGCATGTGGCTTTGATTAGCGAATAATTGGCAACTGATGCATCGCTGCACTAGGTCCTGAGCGTCTGCCCAGGCCGTCGGCCAATAAAATCCGGTACAAAAGGCCTTGCTTACAAGGGCCCGGGCTGCGGCGTGGTGCCACCTAGTCCGGCGTGAATTTCAGCCAGAAGATTCCGCCCTTCTTCTTCAGAGATACACGTTTGCAGGACTCCGGTTGTGCTCTTCTTATAAAGCTCTCCCTCGTGGACTTTGTAGGCTTTAGATCGCCGCACTATGCAGCGGGCCTCGCTTTGGTCCTCAGGAAGTTCCTTCCTAGTTAGGTAGGCTAGAAATGGTTCTGTCCACGGGGCAATGACTGCCATTATTGTGTGGGCTGATGGTGTTGTTTCGTTGGCAGAGCCACCAACTGTGTCAGAATGTACGGTGAGGGGTAGTGTGACTGTGTCCGAGCTGTTGTTTCCGGACTCTCCCTCCCATGTTACGGATGGCTTGAAAAGCCTCTCTAGGAAGATGTTGGGAGGGATGGCATCGCGCTTTGCACCGATGCGTGCCAACATGTCTGCTGCCTGGTTATTCTCCCGGGCTATATGGTGAAATTCGAGCCCCTCAAACCGGGCTGACATTTTTAAGATGGCGTTGCGATAGGGCCATTTTCGGATATTTGGCATCAAAGTCTCCATTTATTTGGGAGATCGCGAGGTTTGAATCCCCACGGACCTCTAGGCGTTGAATGCCCATGGAGACTGCCATCCGGAGACCATGTAGAAGGGCCTTGTATTCGGCTGCGTTGTTGGAATCCGTGTACATTATCTGGAGTACGTATTGTATTGTATCTCCTGTAGGGGACGTCAGAATGACGCCAGCCCCCAGGCCAGCCAGCATTTTGGAGCCGTCGAAGTGCATGATCCAGTTGGAATATGTGCCGTACTCTTTAGGGAGCTCGGCTTCGGTCCATTCGGCGATGTAGTCAGCCAAAACCTGCGATTTGATAGCTCGCTGTGGCTTGTAAATTATATCAAACGGGAGGAGCTCGATGGACCATTTGGCAATCCGTCCCGTTGCATTGCGGTTGTTTATAATATCATTAAGGGGTACTTCGGATGCCACTGTTATTGAACACTCTTGAAAATAGTGTCACAACTTCCGGGATGCCATGAACACCGCGTATGCTATCTTCTGATAATGCGGGTACCGTGACTTGCATGGGGTTAAGACGTGGACACGTAGTAAACCGGTTTTTGGAGAGGAAACTTGTGTCCGTCCGTTTCTCGTTCGACGACGAGGACCGCGCTTAGAACTTGATGGGTTGCCGTGATGTATAATAGCATAGGTTCGCCCGTGTTGGGCGCGGCCAGGACCGGATTTGTTGCCAGTACGGCTTTGATTTCTTCGAGTCTGGCCGTGGCGGCATCCGTCCACTCGAAGTGTTCGGTGCGCCGCAGGAGGCGATAAAGGGGTAATGCCTTTTCTCCTAAGTGGGAGATAAAGCGGCTTAGAGCCGCCACGCATCCGATAAATTTTTGTATTTTCTTGAGGTCTTTTGGGATATCCAATTGTGACAGAGCTCGGATCTTGGCCGGGTTTGCTTCGATTCCTCTACCGGATACAATGAAGCCCAAGAGCTTTTCGGCTGGAATGCCGAAAACACATTTTTCTGGGTTGAGCTTAATGTCATATGTGCGGAGATTGTCGAACGTGAGCCTCAAGTCGTCTACTAAAGTTTCGACATGTTTGGATTTGATGACCACGTCATCTACGTATGCTTCAACTGTTTTGCCGATCTGGTTGGCCAGACATGTCTGGATCATGCGCTGATATGTTGCGCCGGCATTTTTGAGCCCGAAGGGCATCGTGTCAAAGCAGAATGGGCCGTACGGGGTGATGAATGCCGTTGCGGCTTGGTCTGACTCTGCCATCTTGATTTGGTGGTAGCCAGAGTATGCGTCGAGGAAACACAATGAATCGTGTCCTGCAGTAGCATCGATGATTTGATCAATTCGGGGGAGCGGGAAAGGATCCTTTGGGCAGGCCTTATTTAGGTCTTTGAAATCGACACATAGGCGCCAGGATGTGTCCTTCTTTGGTACCATTACCAGGTTTGCTAGCCAGTCCGGATGTTTTATATCTCTGGTGAATCCGGCTTCTAGTAGTTTTGCTAGCTCTTCTCCCATGCCTTGTCTCTTGGCTTCGGAGAAATGCCGCAGAGTCTGCTTGACGGGTTTAAACCCCTTTAGGATGTTCAGGCTGTGCTCAGCCAGCCTGCGTGGGATTCCTGGCATGTCTGAAGGGTGCCAGGCAAAAATGTCCCAATTTTCTCGTAGGAATTCTCTGAGTGCAGCATCTACATCGGGTTTTAGTTGTGCCCCGATGGATGCCGTTTTTGTGGGGTCCATTGGATGGACCTGGAATTTGACTATTTCATCCGCTGGTTTGAAGGAGGTGGACTTGGGTCTCTTATCAAGTATCACATCGTCCCTGTCCACCGTGGAGCGCAACATAGTTAGTTCTTCGGCCGCTAGGGCTTCAGATAACGCCTCCAGGGCCAGTGCAGCTGTCTTGGTTTCGGCACGGAGCGCTGTGTCCGGATCACTTGCAAGAGTGATGATTCCGTTGGGTCCGGGCATTTTGAGCTTCATGTACCCATAATGGGGTATGGCTTGGAAAATTGTAAATGCTTCTCGCCCTAGCAGAGCTTGGTATTCCCTGCTGAACGGGGCCACTTGAAATGTGACCTCCTCGGATATGTAATTATCCAGTGTGCCAAACACCACATCCAGTGTGATTTTTCCTGAATAGCACGCTTCCCAGCTTGGTATTATTCCTCTGAAGGTTGTGTTGCTTCGCTCAATGCGACTCCAGTCTATTTCCATTTTTCGCAGGGTTTCCTCATAGATGAGGTTAAGTCCGCTACCGCCATCCATGAGTACCTTTGTAAGTCAGAAGCCGTCCACTATCGGACTGAGGACCAGTGCGGCTGGTGCTCGGGCTGTCCAGAATTTAGGTTCGTCACTGGCATTAAAAGTAATAGCCGTGTCACTCCCTGGGTTTATTGTTGCTACTTGGTAGACTTCGGCAAGATTGCGGAGGGTTCGTTTCCTCGCGTTGTTTGATGCGAAGGTCTCGAAGACTATCGACACCGTACTGGCGTTTCTGGGGTGGTGTTCTTCGGATTTTGGAGTTAGAAGCTCCTTGCCACTTCTGGCCACCTGCCGGAGTATCCAACATGCTCTAAGGTTGTGAGTTGGTGTGACTTCCCCTGAACTATGAATTTTACAGGGTCCATTGAGCCATCCCTCCAGTACGGTCCCATACCCTGTAGAGGGTTTTTGTTTTTTGATGTTTGGCTCAGGTGCCTGACGATAATGCGCCCTTTTGTTTCGGACTCGTGTTGAATTCAGGGTCGGATTGTCCCAGAATTTATTTTCGGTTTTCCGAATGCTTTCTGTCGCACAGTACTTTCGTACTATGGATGTCAAGTCGGCGAAGCGTATAATTTCGCGGCGACTTATGGCGTTGAGGATTCCGATGTCCATGCAGTTGTTACAGAAGAAAGAAACTGCTTCTTCCTCACGGCAGTCCCTTATCATGTTCATAACCAGGAGGAATCTGGCCCAGTAGTGGTGTACTATTTCCCCGGGCGCTTGCCGTATTTGGGATAAATCCCTTATAGTTGGGTGGGCGGGTGGATTTAAATCCAGAACCCTGCCCGATAAAAGATTCAGGGGCCAAGAGGTTTCCGAATTCGGAGGTTTGCTTTCTTGGACATTATTCAATGAATCAGGCCTGCTGCCTGACTATAGGTTCAGGACTTGGGCAACATCCTCCCCTCCGCGGGTATCCGGCTTGGAGGGGTCGGGAATCCGGACACATCTGGTCCTTAGAGCGGGCGAAGATGAGCCGCATTGTTCTTCCACCACTTCAACATGGTGGGTGACCTGGGGAGAGTCGATCTCTCTCTGGTCGGGTTTAAGCCCGACCTGGCCGTAATCTGTAGCGACTCCCAGGGCGGCAATGCGATCCAGGAGCTCATTCAAGGAAGAGAGCTCCATCGGATCTAACAGCTCGGCGAGTTCTGAGCTGATGTGAAGATTGCTTTCGATGACCTGAGAGGTTATCGTCGGCGCGGCGGCTGAACAAGCGGTCATCAAGAACCTGCCTAGCCGAAGGGTTTGACCGACAGCCAAAGCTCCTTTAGCGACAGCGCCGTCTTTAAAGACAGGGTGCGGCATCCTTCCTGATGGTGACAACACAGAGGAACTCTCAATGAAAGCACCAATGTCGGTGTCAAAACCAGCGGATTTTGGGTAGGGGGTCCCGAACTGTGCGTCTAGGCGGATGGTAACAGGAGACAAGGGACACGATGTTTTTACCCAGGTTCGGGCCCTCTCGGCGGAGGTAAAACCCTACTCCTGCTTGATTGATATTGATGGTATGGGTGTTACAAGAGTTGATCTACCACGAGATCAGAGAGGCTAAACCCTAGAAGCTAGCCTATGGTATGATTGTTGTTCGTCCTACGGACTAAACCTCTCCAGTTTATATAGACACCGGAGAGGGCTAGGGTTACACAGAGTCGGTTACAATGGGAGGAGATCTACATATCCGTATCGCCAAGCTTGCCTTCCACGCCAAGAAAAGTCCCTATCCGGACACGGGATGAAGTCTTCAATCTTGTATCTTCATAGTCCGGGAGTCCGGCCAAAGGTCATAGTCCGGCCATCCGGACACCCCCTAATCTAGGACTCCCTCAATCGCCTATGAGTCGATTCAAAGGTGAAACCTATCAAATAACATCTTTGACGGTCCGCCGTCCAGAAGAGAAAAGCCATTAGCGAGGAGGTGGCTTGGCTCTTAGCAGCAGAGTTTATCTGAGAGATTTACCACTCCGAGTGGCTCGCCAATGTTGTCATGGTCCCCAAGAAGGACAAGTCACTTTGCATGTGCATTGACTTCAAACATATCAGTCGGGCCTGCCCGAAAGATCATTTTCCTCTACCCCGCATCGACCAAATAGTTGACTCAACTCCGTGATGTGAGCGCCTGTCTTTTTTAGACGCCTATTCCGGTTACCATCAGATCCGTCTGTATGGACCCGACGAGATTAAAACAACTTTCATCACTCCATTCAGGTGCTTCTGCTATGTCACCATGCCATTAGGCCTCAAGAATGTCGGAGCCACGTTCATGAGGATGATTCAGAAGTGTTTGCTCACTCAAATCAGTCGAAATGTGGAAGCATACATGGATGATATTATGGTCAAATCACGGAAGGATTCCGACCTGTTGACTAACCTTGCTGGAACATTTGCCAATCTCAGGAGGTATGATATCAAGCTTAATCCATCAAAGTGCACATTCGGAGTTCCTGGTGGAAAGTTATTCGGTTTTCTCGTTTCCGAACGAGGAATCGACACCAACGCAGAAAAAGTTGGTACTATACTCCGAATGAAACGCCCTGTGCGTGTGCACGATGTCCAGAAGCTTACTGGTTGCTTGGCCACTTTAAGTCGATTCATCTCTTGTCTCGGTTACCTACTCATGAAGAAGTCAGACAGGTTCGAGTGGACTCCTGAAACTGATGCAGCGTTTGCAGAGCTAAAAGGTCTGTTCTCCACCCAGCCGGTGCTTGCTGCCCCAATCAGCAAAGAGCCCTTGCTGCTTTACATTGCAGCCACAGGACAAGTCGTCAGTATAGTACTTACGGTCGAGCGGTAAGAAGAAGGAAAAGCCTTCAAAGTTCAGCGCCCAGTATATTATCTTTCCGAAGTGTTGACCCCATCAAAGCAAAGATACCCTCATTACTAGAAGCTTGTATATGGGATTTATATGACCACAAAAAAGGTTGCTCATTATTTCTTTGATCTTTCCATTATAGTCGTCAGCGACGCTCCATTATCAGAGATTCTGTGCAACAGAGATGCAACTAGTCGAGTGGCAAAATGGGCGATTGAACTCCTTCCCCTTGATATCAAGTTTGAGGCAAAGAAAGCCATCAAGTCCCAAGCAGTAGCTGATTTCATCGCCGAGTGGATTGAACAGCAACTATCGACTCAGGTTCACTCAGAGCACTGGACCATGTTCTTTGATGGTTCTAAGATGTTGAATGGTTCCGGTGCTGGGGTAGTGTTGGTTTCCCCCCGAGGAGATAAGCTCAGATATGTGCTCCAGATCCACTTTGATTCCTCCAATAACGAAGCAGAATACGAAGCACTTTTGTATGGGTTGTGTATGGCCATTTCACTCGGCGTCCGTCACCTCATGGTCTATGGCGACTTAGATTTGGTGGTTAATCAGGTGATGGAGTGGGACGTCAAAAATCGAGCCATGACTGGGTACTGCAATGGAGTGAGAAAGCTAGAGAAGAAATTTGAGGGGTTAGAGCTCCATCATATACCCCGACTAAAAAATCAAGCGGCTGATGATTTGGCAAAGATAGGTTCCAAAAGAGAAGCCATTCCCAGTAATGTGTTTTTGGAACACATCCATACACCATCAGTTCAAGAGGATCCTTTCACCGAAGAAGTTCCATAGCCAAAAAGTGTCACAGATCCGACTGAAGTTGAAGTTCCAGCCATGGTCGACCTGATCATGGAAGTTTTGGTCATCACTCCTGATTGGACAGAGCCCTACATCGCGTATATCCTAAGGAAAGAGCTCCCAGAGGATGAAGAAGAGGCTCGACAGATCGTCCATCGATCCAAAACCTTTACCGTGATAAAGGGACGGTTGTACAGGGAAAGCGCGACTGGAGTCGGTCAGAAATGTATAACACTAGAAGAAGTTCGGATAATCCTTGACGATATCCACTCGGGGACCTGTGGCCATCATGCGTCCTCTCGGACCATTGTGACTAAAGCATACCGAGCGGGATTTTACTGGCCAAGAGCAAATGAAATGGCACAGGAAATAGTCGACAAGTGTGAAGGGTGTCAGTTTTATTCCAATCTATCGCACAAACCTGCCTCAGCCTTGAAGACCATTCCACTCATCTGGGCCTTCGCTGTTTGGGGGTTAGATATGGTTGGACCACTGAGAACTGGCAGGAGCGGCTTCACTCACTTGCTAGTAGCAGTCGACAAGTTTACCAAATGCATTGAAGCTAAGCCTATCAAGAATCTGGATGCTGGCACTGCTATCAGCTTCATCAGAGAGTTGGTATTCAGATATGGAGTTCCGCACAGCATCATCACTGATAATGGGTCAAACTTCGATTCCGACGAGTTCAGAGCCTTTTGCGCCTCTCAAGGCACACGAGTCGACTATGCTTTAGTCGCTCATCCCCAGTCGAATGGACAGGCAGAACGAGCAAATGGTCTAATTCTCAAAGGACTGAAACCCCGACTGATGCGCGATCTCAAACACGCAGTAGGCGCATGGGTCGACGAACTTCCGTCAGTTCTTTGGGGATTAAGGACCACTCCTAATCAGTCGACTGGAAGAACTCCATTTTTCCTGGTCTATGGAGCTGAAGCAGTCTTGCCGAGTAATCTGCTTCACAATGCACCCCGAGTCGAGCTCTACACTGAAGATGAAGCAGAACAAGCCCGGCAGGACGTAGTCGACCTTCTAGAGGAAGAAAGAGAGATGGCCATGATCCGATCGACTATCTATCAGCAGGACTTGCGTCAATTCCATGCCAAAAACGTGAAGAGTCGAGCCTTCCAAGAAGGAGATTTGGTTCTCCGAGTGGATCAGCAGAAGCCACACAAGCTTGCTCCTACTTGGGAAGGCCCCTTCATCGTCACCAAAGTCCTCCACAATGGAGCGTGTCGTCTTTACAATGTCGATCGCCAGATTGACGAGCCACGAGCTTGGAACGCGGAGCTGCTCCGCCCCTTTTATATTTAAGTATTCACTCGGATGAGATGTAATAAAAGTACTTCTGTAGTTTGTTTTTCAAAGACAAGAGTGTTATAATTTTCCCAGTGATTTTTATTACTTTTGTTTACGCGAGAAATCCCCCAGTGGGTGGCTTAGCTGCGAATCCGTTTCGCCTAAGTTTGTAAAAAAAACTTTGCCGAGTGGTGAGCCAGCCTCCCACTCGGGGGCTTAGCTGCGAATCCGTTTCGCCTAAGTTTAAGAAAAAAATCCTACCGAGTGGTGAGCCAGTCTCTCGCTCGGAGGCTTAGCTGCAGTCCAAGTACTCGCCTAAGTATTTGAAAATCCCACCAAGTGGAGAGCAATCCTCTCACTCGGGGGCTTAGCTGCAGCCCAGTGCTCGCCTAAGTACTTAATCTATTCCACTCTGGAAGGATGATGAGGCGTAGGTCGACTGCTACCTTCTCCTTCTGAGCTACGCCACAAATACAACGTGCGCTCTGCAAGGACGACGAGGTGCGGGTCGACTGCTACCTTCTCCTCTAGAGCTATGCCACAAAAAATCCTACCGAGTGGAGAGCAAACCTCCCACTCGGGGGCTTAGCTGCAGTCCAGTACTCGCCTAAGTATCTAAAAATCCTACCGAGTGGAGAGCAAACCTCCACTCGGGGGCTTAGCTGCAGTCCAGTACTCGCCTAAGTATCTAAAAATCCTACCAAGTGGAGAGAAAACCTCCCACTCGGGGGCTTAGCTGCAGTCCAATACTCGCCTCAGTATCTGAAAACCCTACCGAGTAGAGAGCAAACCTCCCACTTGGGGGCTTAGCTGCAGTCCAGTGCTCGCCTAAGTATCTAAAAATCCTACCAAGTGGAGAGAAAACCTCCCACTCGGGGGCTTAGCTGCAGTCCAGTACTCGCCTAAGTATCTGAAAACCCTACCGAGTAGAGAGCAAACCTCCCACTCGGAGGCTTAGCTGCAGTCCAGTGCTCGCCTAAGTATTTGAAAATCCCACCGAGTGGAGAGCAATCCTCTCACTCGGGGGCTTAGCTGCAGCCCAGTGCTCGCCTAAGTACTTAATCTATTCCACTCTGGAAGGATGATGAGGCGTAGGTCGACTGCTACCTTCTCCTTCTGAGCTACGCCACAAATACAACATGCGCTCTGCAAGGACGACGAGGTGCGGGTCGACTGCTACCTTCTCCTCTAGAGCTATGCCACAAAAAATCCTACCGAGTGGAGAGCAAACCTCCCACTCAGGGGCTTAGCTGCAGTCCAGTACTCGCCTAAGTATCTAAAAATCCTACCGAGTGGAGAGCAAACCTCCACTCGGGGGCTTAGCTGCAGTCCAGTACTTGCCTAAGTATCTAAAAATCCTACCAAGTGGAGAGAAAACCTCCCACTCGGGGGCTTAGCTGCAGTCCAATACTCGCCTCAGTATCTGAAAACCCTACCGAGTAGAGAGCAAACCTCCCACTTGGGGGCTTAGCTGCAGTCCAGTGCTCGCCTAAGTATCTAAAAATCCTACCAAGTGGAGAGCAAACCTCCCACTCGGGGGCTTAGCTGCAGTCCAGTACTCGCCTAAGTATCTGAAAACCCTACCGAGTAGAGAGCAAACCTCCCACTCGGAGGCTTAGCTGCAGTCCAGTGCTCGCCTAAGTATTTGAAAATCCCACCGAGTGGAGAGCAATCCTCTCACTCGGGGGCTTAGCTGCAGCCCAGTGCTCGCCTAAGTACTGAATCTATTCTGCTCTACAAGGATGACGAGGCGCAGGTTGATTGCTACGTTCTCCTTCTGAGCTATGCCACAAATACAATGTGCACTCCATCCTGATCCGCAGAGACGCAGGTCGACTGCCAACTGTGCTCCATCCCTACCTGCAAAAGCGGTGAAGTGCAGGTCAACTGGACTTTCCACCTCAGAGCTGCATCTCAAGCGTTGAAGTGTATTCTGAGTGAAAGACAAAGTTCGCTCGTAGGCAAGTGCAAACATATTTAATGATAAGCCAAGTCCAGATAACGTCTTACGGATTCAGAAGTGCTCAGGCATCAAGCCTGTAAAAGTTTATCGGTTACAAAACCACTTGGCATTCCGAGGCAAATTTAAGACAAAGCATAGAAGTTTTTTACTCCTCAGGTGGAGGACTGGAGGGCGCGACGAACTGGTCCAGGTCGATTCCGTCAGCAATCCGAGTGGCAGCAATGAAGGTCTCCATGAAAGACTGGAAGTCATGCTTCTTGGTATTGGCCACCCTGATGGACGCCAGCTTGTCCTCTCGCGCATCCTTGCAGTGGACGCGTACCAGGGACAGAGCAACATCAGCACCACACCTGGCGGAAGACTTCTTCCATTCCTGCACTCGACCTGGAACGTCATTCAGTTGGGTCATTAAAGACTCGAGGTCATTTTGAAGCGTCTCTCTTGGCCAGAGTGTCGTGTCGATCCGTGACACAGCAACCTTCAGTCAAGCGAGGTAGTCCACCACACCAGCAACGTGAGACTCCAATCGGAACACGTTCGTAGCAGCCTCGTCCTTCACAGGAGAGTTAATGGGGTCCAAGTTTGTCTCCAGTCGACTAGTCTCCTCCTTGAAGTTTTGACAGAATTCTGTAAGCACAGTTTGAAGTTAAGCCAACAGTTCTACGATGAGTCGATGATAATGAGTCAGTCGGATAAAAAAGATTACCTTCAAGCATGAGGAATAACTTCTTGGCGAGCCCGTCCAGATAAGCCTCCAGATCGTTCTTCTTCCCTATCAGTTCGCTAGCCTTGTCACTCAGAGCTATCTTGTCATTCTTCAGACGGCTGACCTCCTTGTTGGCCGCGTCGAGAGCAGCTTTTAGGTTGGTATTCTCCTCTTCAAGTTTACCGACTAAAGCCAGCTTTTCTTCTGCAAGATTCGTCTTGTCCGAAGCCGCTTTCTGCGCCTCGGCGAGGTCAAGGTCCTTCTTCTTCAGAGCCTCCTTCAGTTTATCTGCAAAGTGACAATGAGATCAGAATTAGGAATAGACAAAAAAATAAAGGCAGTTGTCGGGGATATACCCCGCGGTGTAAACCGATCGGAAGTTAACCCGGCCGGACTTGGCGGTTTATTTGAGACCCTGTTGACACTTGGCGGTTCACCGGCGACCCATTTGGACCTGGCGGTTCACGACTCATTGGTAATCCGGCAGGCGGGTGCGAGGAGCGACAAGACCTGGTGGCCCAACAGGCGGTTCATGAAGGCCGGTTCATACTATGGTGGGCCGGTTTAAGAGGAAAGGCATAAGGAATATTTGTCTTACAAGGAGTTAAGACCTGGATTTGTATCCGGTTTGTATTAGAGATAGACTAGTCCTAATCCTAATAGGACTCCACATGTAACCCGTCCCTTCAACATATATAAGGTGGGCAGGGCTCCCCAAAGAGGGAGAAGCTACAGGTAAGAAGCAAGAAACAATCTTAGGGCTAGACACAAAGAGGAGAGCCGGTTTACGGCGACTCCCTCGTGATGATAATGAGACCTAGCCTCAAACAGCATGTAGGGTTTTTATTGGATGATGTTTCCCGGGGCCCGAAGCTGTCTAAATCCCTGTCTTGTGTTGCGTCTCTCGATCCCGATCAACCCCTTCAAGCTACCACATAGATGCGTTGGCCTCGCGACTAAGTCATCACCCTAAGGACATCTGCCGTGACAAATCCACGACAGTTGGTGCCCACCGTGGGGCTATCGCACGGTGGTGTTGAGTTTTTTGGAGGGATCTTTCCAGGGTTCGAGAAGTTCACAATTTTCCGGATGAAGAAAGACTCAGCTCGGAAGGATCGGCAACATCTGCGAGTTCATCAGCCCAGATTTTAAGGTCCGTGAGATTTAAGTCAGAGAAGAGTTAGGGTTATGGTTGATCTGTTGCCGCCGTCAGGTGATTTATTATGTCGTTTCCAAGTCGCCAAAAACTGATAGAGACGCATCTGATCAAATCGATGCCTCATGTGTACCTGCTCTGCTGCTGCTTCGAATCCAAACTGGATATCGAGACAATCTGATTATTGCCAGGGTCACGGTCAAACAAGAACTTGAAACCGCCATCACGCCTTTGCTCCACTGAGACGCGCCAAGCCAACTCTGCGCCCCCGCAGTCGCCGCTTCCACTGCTGCTTCGGGCCGCCGGAGAGCCGCCCCAGCTTCCGCTGCTACTTTGGGACGCCGGAGAACTGCCCTCGCCCTGCCCCGGCTTCCGCTGCTGAAGATCGATGATCCGTCGGATCGATTTCTACAGGACCGAGACCGATAAAATTTTCCTTGTGCCCGCTGCCGTAACAGAGATTGACACGAAGTTGATTCGGCCGGTCGTTGCTTGCACCCGAGGCTGCTGATCCATCTACAAGCTGCAAGTACCGAGACACATCAGGCTATGTTGCTGCTACGCCTTCCACGTGAAAGACCCAAGCCACATCATTAATTCAAGTACTAGTTTAGTACTTCCCACGAGGAGGCTTCTTGTGGCTCAATTTTTGTTTTTCTTCAATGGCTAAGTCTAGCAGAGCTACCAGCACTAGTCAAACTGATGGGTCAAACCAAGCATGACCCAAAGGAGATTTTGGTCGTACAGAGTCGGCCTCGCCTTCACGCGCCGCATCAAGATATCGCCACACCTCCGAGCCATTACAGCTAGCCTGGGCCCTGCCGTCGCCACTACTGCACTTCGGAAACGCCGCCACACTGGGTCATCTTCTACCACCGTCGTCCACCCGTGGGTGCCGCTGCCGCTGCTTTGAGCCGCCGGCCGCCAAGCCTCCCAAACCGCCGGCCTCCAAGGTTGTGAGCTGCCTCGACCGAGTTGCCGTCCATGGTTAACGGACCGAGTTAACCACGCCTCTGAACCGGCCATCATGGCCCCCGCGGCTTCACTCCGTCCAGCCCTTGCGCGATGCTGCCGGCTTGCACCGCTCCCTCTGTGGGTTAGTTCACCCGCGCGGCCTTGAGTCGCCAAGCTCCAGCCTAAAATCAGGTGATATTTATCTTACATATTTTGTTAAGTACATGTTTATTTCCTTTGACAAACAACTACTCCGCCATGTTGTATGTTTTGTATGTAGGACAATTGTGGTTTATACCATGGGTACGGAACGTGTACTTGCAATATTGCGCTCGGCGTTCGTCCGTGCCTCATTACCCGGTAATGGACGCGCAAGCCGCCACCCTTGCCGCCCGGTCTACTTCAACTCACCAGAACCGTCCCTGTGACTGACTCATCCGTCGGTGCTGCCTTACAACACCATGGACGACTCACCCGTCCGCCCTCGCGGCCGCTTCACGTGTCCGCGCCAGCTTACAACGCCGTGGCCGACTTGCTGTCCGCACCGGCTTACAAATGTCACGGCCGACTCACCCGTCCGCACCGGCTTACCACACTGCGATCGGTTCACCCGTGATTGATTTTAGCTTCACCGTGGTGACCATCAACTCCACGGCAGATAATTTCCAGCCTAACACATCAGGTGATATCCATCTAAAATATATGTTATTAGTGCATATTATTTTTGTCAAAGAGCAGTTTATCTTTGCCTTGGTCTGCAATATTGTATGCAGGACAATTATTCATTATAAACGTGGTTTATACCATGGGTACGAAGCGCGCGCTGGCAATGTCCTGCCCGGTGTTCGTCCGTGCCATACTACACGGTGAATGGACGCATGCAAGATGCCACCCTTATGGCCCGGTTTACATCAGCTTGCCGGGACCGTGCCTGCGTTTGGCTCACCCGTCCGAACCAGTTTACAACACCGTGGCCGGTTCATCTGCCCAAGCCACCTCTAATACTGTGGACGTCTCTACCATCCATTTATTGCGGCCTAGTCTACATCAACATACCAGTCCGCACCTGTCTGCATGAGCAAGTCACAGCTTGGGTAGCCCGGTTTTCTTTCAAAATTGAGGCAATTATCATATACTATCAACCGCCGTCTACACTGGATGGCTCAATGGGCAGGCGCACAAATCGCCGCCACTACAGTTTGGTTAACTTCAAATTGCCAGTTGGAAGGAACTATTGGCCTAGTTGCTGACACGGCTCATACGAGATCATCTATAATCTGCCGCAGTCACCTCAACCTTCTGTGGATTTACATCGCGTTATTAACACCGATGATATATACCTTCTGCTATGGTAAAGTATGGAGAATCTCAAGACAACTCCTTGAGTCATCTTAAGACTCGGGGGCTACGATGATATGATGCAGCAAGTCTTGCCAGTTTCAGCAAATTCGAGTGCCCCGGGATGTTGAAGGGCAACCCGGTCCCGGAGGCTATTGTTATATTGATAAAAATTTAAAGGCCGCCAGAAATATTCCGACTCACAATGATGTTTCTGGTTTATAGTCCGGTTTAAGGGAAATATATTCTCCCACAAAGCTCTCAAGCGCTCAAATCCAGTTTAAAAATGTCCGGTTCAAAAAGGAATTAACTTCTCACAAGTTCGAGTTGAAAGGCCATCAGAAAATTTCCGGCTGAAAATGAAGATTCCGGTTTACAATCCAGTTCAAGGGAAAGATGTCTCCCACAAAGCTTTGAAGCTCTCAATATCCGGTTCAAAATCCCGGTTCAAGAAGGATTTATCTCTTGCAAAAAGTTAAAGGGTGCCAAAGAGGACCTGCTGCCATGATGCGCGGTCCAAACATGGGTATCATGCCTTATTGGCTTATCATATTATTGATCACTTGGGGGTTTGGTTGTATCCGAACCATAACCACGCCTCTTGATCGGCCTAGTGCCACAACATCACTTGGGGGTTTGGTCATGTCCAAACCAATGCAACACCTTTTGATAGGCGAAAGCCACCAGATCACTTGGGGACATGGTCAAGTCTAAACCAGTCACGCCTCTTGATCGGCCTAAGGCCATAGAGTCACTTGGGGGCTTGGTCGAACCCGAACCATTGCCACGCCACTTGATCGGCATAATGCCACGGTTTTAGTTGGGGACCTGGCTGACTTGAACCATAGCTACACCTTATTGGGAGCTTGGTCGTGTCCGACCATGGTAACACCATCTGATCGGCTCAGTAAAGCCTCTTTTTGCAAATGGTCTTATCATTGCCTTTGCTTCCATATTTTTTCATAACTGTTATTTGATTTTTGTTGCGTTTTTAAACCGACATTGTTAATCCGTTTCAAACTGTCAATTACAAATTGGCGGAACACGGTCAAATCCTAATCCGGAGACTATCTGCCCGGTTTGATTTTATGTAACCATCTTATTATGGAGTAAACCGGTGTTCATTAACCTGGCTTCACTTTCAATTACAAGTTGTCAGTACATGATCAAATCTTAATCCGGAGACTATCCGCCTGGTCTGGTTTGACTACGAGTCGCTAGTATTATATATGGTTAAACTGGTGTTTATCACAACCCGGTACGGTTTATCATAAACCGACACAGTATGAAAGGAGTTATCACCATTACTACAAAAAGTTGGTAAACTAATGATGTGATTCAATGTCACAGGTATGATATATTTCATTGATTATTCTTAAATGCAGCCTTGGTTATAAACCTGGGTTATATGTTGGGCATTATGACCCGTCCGGCAGTAAACCGCCAGGACACTTTAAACTTGTTGTATGCAGAGACAGGTTGAATAAAGCATGATGATAAATTATCCGGTGTTTGTTAACCCGGACTGGCTTTGGACTATAAGTCGCCAGTACATATTTGGATTGCGCCATTGGAATCATGCGCTTATAAATCATTGGGTTATATTATTCAAATAGCCAAACTTGGCTGAATTTTCATTATGATATTGAATGAATAAGGTTTTTCATACCAGATTATATTATCTTGAATAGACAACATGGCTAGATTTTTATTATGGTTATCAATAACCAATATTATGATTGACGTTTTCAAAGTCGCTTCAGCGCAATGGCTATTATTTCATCAAGGGGTATGATTTATTCTACAATGGAGGGAATAGTCCCGAGTCGCTGCAGGCTTACAACCCGGCACTTGGGGGCTACATTATTTAAGTTTAGATTATATCAAATATGCAAGTCTCATGTCGCTGCAAGCATGCACGATCGGCCCTTGGGGGCTACCAATAATACGGTCGGCCCTTGGGAGCTACCAACTAATGCAAAGTAATTTTCTGCTTGAAGACCCGACTCATCACATTATAATGAGTCGGCCCTTGGGGGCTACCAATTGCTCCTGTCAACAGTTGAAGGTACAAAGCTTTTTATTCATTATATTGAAGAGTCCACTGCTCAGTTGGTAAAGCACAAGGCTTTTAAACCTTGTGGACGTAGATTCAAGTCCCATGATGAGGGTTACATCATATGATGTTATTTTCATTGAAGTATATATTAAGTCCCAGCTTAATATTATCTTACCGAGCCGACACTTGGGGGCTACACATCATTGCTCAAATCTACATGATTATACCTACAAAGTTCCTGCTCATTATTGCATAATGACCCGGCGCTTGGGGGCTACATAATATGGAGTATTCAGTTTTTACTAAGTGACTGGGATGAACAACATGGATTTCTTCTTAAGTGGCAGCATTTATATTGAAGCAAGTCTTAAGCAATCACTTTGTTCTGTTCAAGACTTGGGGGCTACAGGTATTATATTATTATTGAAGAAATATTTTCAAATTCTCTGATTGAGCAAACTAGGTTGACCCGGCGTCACCAATCATTATGACCCTGTGGCTGCAACCCGACGTCATTAATAATCATGAACTGGCATTGGCAACAATCATGAACCGGTGTCTGCAACAACCATGACTCGAAATTATCAAGTTTTTATAACCCGACAGTCTTTGGCAATGATAAAACCGGCAAGTTCTGCATCTTCAAACCGGTTGAATGTCAGATGAGTATTTCAAGACCAATATTTCTTAAACCGGCGCTATGGAAGCCGACTCAAGTGGATTATTCTTCACAATATTTTTTCTATAAGAAGCCAACATCAGCAATTTGAGTATGAAGCTGGTTATTGACCCGGATTTTCTAGAAGGAGGAAATGACAAAGGACTTAAGGACGATCAGATGCCGGTCTACAAGAATTCTTAACCCGGAGCACAACCTGCCAAATTTGTTCTGGTGTTTATTTTGCAGCATAAGTTTACCATGGATAAATCCAAGCTAAACTTGGGGGCTAATGTCGGGGATATACCCTGCGGTGTAAACCGGCCGGAAGTTAACCCGGCCGGACTTGGCGGTTTATTTGAGACCCCGCTGACACTTGGTGGTTCACCGACGACCCGTTTGGACCTGGCGGTTCACGACTCATTGGTAATCCGGCAGGCGGGTGCGAGGAGCGACAAGACCTGGTGGCCCAACAGGCGGTTCATGAAAGCTGGTTCATACTATGGTGGGCCGGTTTAAGAGGAAAGGCATAAGGAATATTTGTCTTACAAGGAGTTAAGACCTGGACTTGTATCCGGTTTGTATTAGAGATAGACTAGTCCTAATCCTAATAGGACTCCACATGTAACCCGTCCCTTCAACATATATAAGGAGGGGCAGGGCTCCCGAAAGAGGGAGAAGCTACAGGTAAGAAGCAAGAAACAATCTTAGGGCTAGACACAAAGAGGAGAGCCGGTTTACGGCGACTCCCTCGTGATGATAATGAGACCTAGCCTCAAACAGCATGTAGGGTTTTTACCGGATGATGTTTCCCGGGGCCCGAAGCTGTCTAAATCCCTGTCTTGTGTTGCGTCTCTCGATCCTGATCAACCCCTTCTAGCTACCACATAGATGCGTTGGCCTCGCGACTAAGTCCTCAACCTAAGGACATCTGCCGTGACAAATCCACGACAGCAGTCGTCAAGATTCTCACCAAGCATACCTTTTGCTTCCTCCTTCGCCTTCGTGAAGTTCTCCTGGACAAGCTTCCAGTCATGTTCGAGCTGGATATGTTTGTTCTCCAATTCAGTATAGCGAGACACAAGCTCGCAAGATTTCTGTGAAAGTTCACTCGACAGACACCAAAGATAGGTCACTTCTGAGTGACTAAGAGAAAAAATTGTAGCATTTCTAAGACTACAGCCGAATCAAAATATTCAACAGTAGTCTCGGGGACTACACCCAGTGGGTGCACTCAGTGTGCCCCCACTGGTTCTACCGACTCGGTTCGATCAGTCGACCAAAAGAGACAAAAAGGTTATGATCCTAAACCATAGCTAACTGCTAGCAGTCAGGCATAGTATCATCACGATCAAAAAAAAGAAAAAAAAGAGATGTTCTTCAGACCTTAGTCGACTTCCAGCAGTCGACCATGGTCTCGGGGACTACACCCAGTGGGTGCACTCAGCGTGCCCCCACTGGTTCCAAGATTCCATTCGACCAGACCGAGTGGAGAAGTTAGAGTGAACAAATTCAAAGTATAAAGACTACAGTCGACTGCCAGCAGTCCACCATAGTCTCGGGGACTACACCCAGTGGGTGCACTCAGCGTGCCCCCACCAATGCAAATCAATCGACACACCCAATGGGTGTACAGATACAAAGATCTTCAGAAAGAAGAGTTTTCGGATACCATATCCTAACAGAACAAGCGGTGACCAACTGACCTAGACGTTGCTCTGAAGAGCTGAACTTGCATCGTAAGACGCTTGGCTGGCATCCCGGATCGCCTTCACCTCCTCCATCATAACCCCCGCCTGGCGTATAGCCTCCGTAGCAGCACCCGCTTGGTCCTCTGGGACGTGGTGTGTGGCGAAAAGGGAAGACGGATCGGCAGTCGACGATGAAGGACGAACACTCGTCAGCAGCACAGCGAAGGACACCGAAGTTCGAGTGACGTTGCCACCCTCCTGAACCAGCGTCTCAGATGCTGGCGCAACCGAGCAGTCTTGCCAGCAGGCGCCTTTTTATTCCTCCTCGGCCTCAGAGGCGCCTCATCATCATCATCAGGGAGATCCATGACATGAGGTGGGGCTACGGGAAAGATTCAAAGTTAAAAATGAAGACCCAATCGACCAAAAGCAAAACTACAAAGATCATACCAAGGTTGGAGGTGGCAGCATCTTCCATTTCTTGGTCCTCGTTCCTGGCTGAGGTCTCGGAGGTAGTAGCACTGCAGATTTCAGAAATCAGTCGGTTTGCTAACGAGTCGACCAAGAGTTTATCCATGCCAAACAAGAAAACACAAGTTCTGCTATTACCCGGAAATAGTGGGAATCACCATCCTCATCTTCGGCAGGGCCTTCGTCGGCTTTGATGACGTCGCTCGGGGTTGCTTCGGCGCTTTCTTACTCGGCATCGGAGAGGTCGTCCGAGGGCGTTTCGTCGACTGTCCAACAGGCACAGTTGCTTTGCCACGCTCGACTGCGGGGTCATGGGCTAGTTTGGATCGCCTTTCAGTGTGGGGAGGGCCGACTTCCTCCTCCTCTTCCTCCTCCTCTTCTCCACCATAGCCTTCGTCTTCTTCATCCTCCTCACCATCAGATTGCCACTCCTCCTGACTTTCACCTCCGCTCCCCTCCTCCTCCTCGATCTGTTCTTGCGCCCCGTTGGGCATCGAGTACATCTCGGTAGTGACCTGGAAGACAACAAACAAGACAAAAGTCAGTCGATCGATGTTAAGCAAACAGGATGAAGAAAGCAGGATCACAGTAAAAGATACAAGATTGGACCTTGTCTACTTCATATGACTGGTCGAGTGGAGGAATCCTCCTAGCTCCTCGAGGGTTATCCTTGTTCCCTGTGATGGCAGTCATCCACCTCTCCAGCGTGGCATCCTCGACCTCCTCCGGGTGGATCTGAGTGGTGTCTTTAGTGCCAGAATACATCCACATCGGATGGTCTCGATATTGAAGCAGCTGGATGCGTCGTCGGAGGAAGACCTCCAAGAGATCCATGTCGGTCACCCTGTCACGGATAAGCTGGACTACACGCTCGGCCATCACCTTAACCTGCGCCTTCTCCTCCGCGGCCACCTTCAAAGAGGACGGCTTTCTCACTCGGTCCATGGAAAAAGGAGGGAGTCCAGTCGACTGCCCTGGAGTCGGCTGGTCTTGGCAGTAGAACCAGGTCGACTGCCACCCTCGGACCGACTCGAGAAGGACCATGGCTGGAAAGGCACTTTTTACCCTCATTTGAACCCCAAGACCCCCATACATCTGAATCACTTGGGTTTTCTCGTCACTCGGATTGGCCTTTTTCACCGTCTGGGAGCGACAAGTGAAAATGTGTTTGAAAAGGCCCCAATCAGGCCGGCAACCCAAGAAATTCTCACACAAGGACATGAAAGCAGCGAGATACACGATGGAGTTGGGTGTGAAGTGGTGGAGTTGTGCCCCAAAGAAGTTCAGAAATCCCTGAAAGAAAGGGTGAGGAGGCAAAGAAAACCCGCGGTCAACATGGGTGGCCAAGAGGAGACACTCACCCTACCGAGGCTGCGGCTCCGACTCCTTCCCCGGGAGCCGTACTGATCCATGGGGGATCAGCCCTTCATTGGCCAGGTAGTCGAGATCTTTCTGACGGATCGTCGAGCGGATCCAGTCACCCTGGATCCAGCCCTACGGCAGGCCGGCCCTTGACGAGGATCCGCCCCGACTGGTTGCCCTTCTCTTCGCCTTCGCCGTCGCCTTCTTCGCCCGCTCCAAAGCCGTCGTCTTCTCCTTCAACATCGCCGGCGAAGCGCGCATGGAGCAGCAGCGCTGGGATGGAAGCGAACGCGGCGGATGAGTTTGAGGAAGAGGGAGAGGGAAATGAGGGCGCACCATTCAAAAACCCTTGTCCGGCGCCTTATATGAGGTCGCTTCCGAGGGACTGACTTCTAGGCCCGGACAATCCTGTAAAATCCTGCAATAGTCGCGCGTGTGATACGTGGCAAAAAAGGTGGCACAGAGATCGAGGCGATCCTGCCTTATCCCATCCGAGTACCGCGGCCTCCTCCGCCTCGCGCGCTTCCCGAAATTCGGATCCCGCCAAATCCGCGAATTGCAGAGCAACTTGTCAGACGGGAGATTTCCTCCGCTCTGCCGTTCGGAGATCTCCAAGTACAGAAAAGTCACTCGACGGATACAAAGAATGGATCAAGGCGACTGAAAAAGAAGTTGGTGCCGTCACTTAAGTTCATTGATCCAGAACAAGACATACTCATAGCACGAAAAATGGGACGGAAGAGTTCTCAACTCCTTCCCCACTCAAACCTCGATCCATTCGGGGGCTAATGATGAAGCCATGTACCTAGGGTAGGGTCATGGACCTGTCCAAGATACCCTCCCCAAGGAAATCTCTAGAAGAAACCACTTGTCAGTCAACCTGGAAGGAATCGACTCGACGGACTTGAAGACACTCGACCATGAAGCCAACCACTCGACCGCACGGAGATCTAAAGTCAGTCTGCACACAAACGGTCGGTCATTAAGTAGCTTTTATGGTCATCATAGCACTTTATGTGGGACGTTACCAGTAACCCCCGATCTTAATGTACTTTAAACCCTGCATAACTGAGGGCTGGAGGGGTCTGGCGAACTCTATATAAGCCACCCCCCTCCTTAGTGTAAAGGGTTCGCACCCCTGTAGCTCATACGCACATAATCCAGTCAACCGCCTCCGGGCTCCGAGACGTAGGGTTGTTACTTCCTCCGAGAAGGGACTGAACTCGTAAACATCTTGCGTATACAACTACTCCATAGCTAGGATCTTGCCTCTCCATTCCTACCCCCTATTCTACTGTCAGACTTAGAACCATGACAGGTGTCAAAACCGGTAGATCTCGGGTAGGGGGTCCCGAACTGTGCGTCTAAGGCTAATGGTAACAGGAGGCTGGGGACAGAATGTTTACCCAGGTTCGGGCCCTCTCTATGGGGGTAATACCCTACTTCCTGCTTGATTTATCTTGATGAATATGAGTATTACAAGAGTTGATCTACCACGAGATTGTAATGGCTAAACACTAGAAGTCTAGCCCATGAGGCTATGATTGTTGTGGTTAAACCCTAGAAGTCTAAACCCTCCGGTTTATATAGACACTGGGAGGGGCTAGGGTTGTACAAAGTCGATTACAGAGAAAGGAATATACATATGTGAATCGCCAAGCTTGCCTTCCACGCCAAGGAGAGTCCCATCCGGACACGGGACGAAGTCTTCTATCTTGTAACTTCATAGTCCAACAGTCCAGCCAAAGTATATAGTCCGGCTGTCCGAGGACCCCTTAGTCTAGGACTCCCTCACCCGTCTCCCTACAAGAACGCCATCCATAGCACACATGCTTATCTTGCGCATTTTAGAGTATCCACTTTCACTTGTCTATGAACTGTATAGGCAACCCAGAGGTCCTTTAACGCGGACACGGCTATTCGAATAGACCATATTAACCCTGTAGGGGTGTACTTCTTCACACACGCTCTCGCCACTTACTGCTATGTACACATCATGTATCTCGGCAACCTTCAAGCGGAAGCCTGGCAAGGGTGTCGGCCACGACCTAACTAACCACACAAGTCTCTAGTCCAGGTTTATCGCCTATTCGGGTTCCATCTGCAAGGAGATCCGGCCGGGGTGTCGCTCACGGCCCCAAATGAGGTGAGCAGGGTTCCCAAGCCCACCATCCGGGTGCCACTTGGTACACCATGCCACTGCACCTAGTCTGTCCCAAGCCCACCTATATCGGGTGCCACTTGGTACACTACCAGCACTACCTACAAACACAAGAAACTACTTGCAACTCCTGGACAGAGATCGAGTTGATTAATAAGTCGAGAGAGCTTGGAGTGCCCAGAGTCCAACGTGTGGTAGAAACTGTTCATGGATCACAAACACAGAACTCAGTTCCTAAGGAAGGTTTCAATGAGACAACCCACCATGTACTCCTACATGGCCTCTCACCGCTACCTTTACCAAATCATGGTCACACACTTAGCTCACACACAGTAGGACATGTTTATCACCATTCCAATACATCCCCGATGAATCAGACCTGACTCAACTCTAAGCAGTAGAAGGCATGACAAACAAGCATGAATGAGTAGGCACATCAGGGCTCAAACAACTCCTACTCATGCTAGTGGGTTTCATCTATTTACTGTGGCAATGACAGGTCATGCAGAGGATAAGGGGTTCAACTACTGCAGCAAGTAACAGATGAATCATTGTTGTCCTAATGCAGTAAAAGAGAGCAGGAGCGAGAGAGTGGGATTGTATCAAAATTAACAAGGGGGTTTTTCTTGCCTGGCACTTCTGAAGATGATATAACTCTTCATCGGTGTCATCGAACTCATCGTCGGAACCACGTCTACTAAGAGGGGACAAATACCGAAAAACAAAGAAGAACACAATTAATGCAATGCAACAATATGATGCATGATCATGACATGGCAATATGATGTGGTTTGAGCTAATGCAACTAGCAACAATTTAAATGAAGTTGGTTTGAACCCTAGGTTCAAATTCAAACTCCATATATGAAGGTTTAAATGCCATTATATGATTTGGCCTAAAAAATAGCGATAAGTTGTTCTAACATGCATGTAAATGGTACACATGGATAGATTGGATTTTTCTGATCATTTTTCATATATAATTTATTTCATTTGGAGCTATAGATTATTTTCTATAAATTTTAGAAGTTTTGAGCATTTTTTGAAATAAATAAATCATTACTGATTTATTTTAAACTCTAGAAAAAAATACTGCGCCAGGGTGATGTCAGCAGGTCAACTAGGCGAGTCCAGGTCAAACCTGACCAGTGGGGTCCACTGGTCAATGACACAGTGCTGCTGAGGGTCAAAGACTGGTCGGGTCGGGTCAACAGCCACGTCAGCAGGTCAACGCTGATGTGTGGGGTCCGTCAACAGGTGACGTGGCCAGGTCAAACTGTCCTGTGGGCCCTGTGGGGTTAGTTTAATCAAAACAAAAACTAAACCAGGGTTAATTAGGAAGTGGCCTGATACGTCTCCAACGTATCTATAATTTTTGATTTCTCCATGCTACTTTATCTACTGTTTTGGACTATATTGGGCTTTATTTTCCACTTTTATATTACTTTTGGGACTAACCTATTAACCGGAGGCCCAGCCCAGAATTGCTGTTTTTTGCCTATTTCAGTGTTTCGAAGAAACGGAATATCAAACGGAGTCCAAATGGAATGAAACCTTCGGGAACGTGATTTTCCAACCGAACGTGATTCAGGAGACTTGGATCGTACTCCAAGAAGTGCCAGAGGCGGTCACGAGGGTGGAGGGCGCCCCCCTGGGCGCGCACCATACCTTGTGGGCCCCCTGACACTCCACTGACGTACTCCTTCCTCCTATATATACCTACGTATCCCCGAACGATCAGAACAGGAGCCAAAAACCTAATTCCACCGCCGCAACCTTCTGTATCCATGAGATCCCATCTTGGGGCCTGTTCCGGAACTCTACCGGAGGGGGCATCCACCATGGAGGGCTTCTACATCATCACCATAGCCCCTCCGATGAAGTGTGAGTAGTTTACTTCAGACCTTCGGGTCCATAGCTAGTAGCTAGATGGCTTCTTCTCTCTATTTGGA
The DNA here is from genome assembly GCF_002162155.2 of Triticum dicoccoides. Taxonomy (NCBI): domain Eukaryota; kingdom Viridiplantae; phylum Streptophyta; class Magnoliopsida; order Poales; family Poaceae; genus Triticum; species Triticum dicoccoides. Next base: position 300,050,584 of record NC_041391.1, on the reverse strand, counting down.
TCTCAATACAATGTTCTCCCCCTCTCTCATGGAGATCTATTCGATGTAATCTTCTTTTTGCGGTGTGTTTGTTGAGACCGATGAATTGTGGGTTTATGATCCAGTATTATCTATGGAAAATATTTGATTCTTCTCTGAATTCTTTTATGTATGATTGAGTTATCTTTGCAAGTCTCTTCGAATTATCCTTTTTGGTTTGGCCAACTAGATTGGTAATTCTTGCAATGGGAGAAGTGCTTAGCTTTGGGTTCAATCTTGCGATGTCCTTACCCAGTGACAGAAAGGGTTGCAAGGCACGTATTGTATTGTTGCCATCGAGGATAACAAGATGGGTTTTTTATCATATTGCATGAATTTATCCCTCTACATCATGTCATCTTGCTTAAGGCGTTACTCTGTCTTTAACTTAATACTCTAGATGCATGCTGGATAGCGGTTGGTGAGTGGAGTAACAGTAGTAGATGCAGAATCGTTTCGATCTACTTGTTTTTGACGTGATGCCTATATACATGATCATTGCCTAGATATACTCATCAATTCTGTCAATTGCTCAACAGTAATTTGTTCACCCACCGTAGAATACTTATGCTCTTGAGAGAAGCCACTAGTGAAACCTATGGCCCCCGGGTCTATTCTCATCATATCAATCTCTATCACTTTATTTACTTGCTTTGTTTTACTTTGCCTTTTACATTTTACTTTGCATCTATCTATCAAAAATACCAAAAATATTATCATCTCTATCAGATCTCACTATCGTAGTGACCGTGAAGGGATTGACAACCCCTAATCGCGTTGGTTGCGAGTTGTTATCGTTTTGTGTAGGTACGAGGAACTTGTGTGTGGTCTCCTACTGGATTGATACCTTGGTTCTCAAAAACTGAGGGAAATACTTACGCTACTTTGCTGCATCATCCTCTCTTCTTTGGGGAAATCCAACGCAGTGCTCAAGAGGTAGCATGAAGAATTTCTGGCGCCGTTGCCGGGGAAGCTCACGCAAGCAAGTCAACCATACCAAGTACCCATCGCAATCCCTATCTCTTGCATTACATTATTTTCCATTTGCCTCTTGTTTTCCTCTCCCCCACTTCACCCTTGCGGTTTTATTCGCCCTCCCTTTCCCAATCTCTTCCTCTCTTTCCCGTTTGCCTTTTTCCCGTTGCCTTTCTGTTTGCTCGTTTGTTAGTTTGCTTGCTTGTCGTTATGTCTGAAATTGGGGAAATTATCATTGATATGGACAATAATGATAACACAGAAAATCCTGAGGCTCCGGCCGATGAACCTCCTATCTTGCATACCAAAAAGTTTTGAATCGGTAGTGGTAACATCATTGGCAAAGGCGTTATTCAAGATTTCTTTACTTGTACCGGTGCTTTACCTTCCATGGGTTGTTCTATTCTTCATAGAACTAGTAGCCTTGCGGATGCTATAGCTATGCTTGTGGTTGAACTTGAAAGACAATTTATGCATATGCACCCTTGCATTCAGAGAATTTTCTTAGAGTTCTCTAATATTGAGCACTCTTCTGTTAAGCGCATTGTTACTATCTTTTTGGCTCATGAATTTAGATTTATCATAAGAGAAGCCAAAGAAATCTTTTGCGCACTATATGGTGGACGCTGGTCGTCCACCCATAGAAGCAATCCTCTATGATAAAGAGGAAATTAGACGTTTTCAATCTTCGGACTATGTCGCTTTCAATGAAAACCTTAGAAAAAAGGTCCCTATCAATGTCTTGGTTGATTGCATTAACGAGCTTAATAATGATTTTGCCCTTAGAAATAATGAGCTAGGATACTCTCTCGAGTATAAGCTCACAAGATTTTGCCAAAAGAATGCTTTCAGTGATGAAATAGTTGTGCACTATGAAGGGCCAAGGGAGGAACCCGTTCCTCCCGTGATTGATCTTGGGGATTTTTGTCCCACTAAATTTAGCCCTTTTGATTATTTTTTCTTGCCTCAAAGGAAACTTGCTGCTGAACGTACAGAATACGAGATGAGCTTTCAAGATCTATCTTATTATTACGGCATTACCTAGATCTATCCTTGCTTTTATGCCTAGCTAGGGGCGTTAAACGATAGCGCTTGTTGGGAGGCAGCCCAATTTTCTTTTGTGTTTTTTGTTTTTGCTTATGTTTAGGAATAAATAATCCATCTAGCTTCTGTTTGGATGTGGTTTTACCTTTTAATTAGTGTTTGTGCCAAGTAGAACCTATAGGATAACCTACGATGATAGTTGATTTGATTCTGCTGAAAAACAGAAACTTTGCACGCACGAATGTAATTTTGTCAAATCACATGAATGTGCTTTTGCGTTGATTATCTTTTCTTCTGTTCAATAAAAAAAATTCCAGGACTTTCTATTTTGGTAGAATTTTTAGAGTTCCATAAGTTTGTGTTAGTTACAGATTTCTACAGACTGTTCTCTTTTTGACAGACTCTGTTTTCCGTGTGTTGTTTGCTTATTTTGATGAATCTATGGCTAGTAAAATAGTTTATAAACCACAGAGAAGTTGGAATACAGTAGGTTTAACACCAATATAAATAAAGAATGAGTTCATTACAGTACCTTGAATTAGTCTTTTGTTTTCTTTCTCTAACGGAGCTCACGAGATTTCTGTTGAGTTTTGTGTTGTGAAGTTTTCAAGTTTTGGGTGAATTCTTTTGATGGATTATGGAACAAGGAGTGGCAAGAGCCTAAGATTGGGGATGCCCATGGAACACCCAAGATAATCCAACGACACCAAAAAGTCAAAGCTTGGGGATGCCCCGGAAGGCATCCCCTCTTCCGTCCACTTCCATCGGTAATTTACTTGGAGCTATATTTTTATTCACCACATGATATGTGTTTTGCTTGGAGCGTCTTTATTATTTGTGTCTTTTCTTGTTAGTTTACCACAATCATCCTTGCTGTACACACCTTTTGAGAGAGCCATATATGAATTGGAATTTGTTAGAATACTCTATGTGCTTCACTTATATCTTTTGAGCTTGATAGTTTTGCTCATAGTACTTCACTTATATCTTTTGAGCGTGATAATTTTTGCTCTAGTGCTTCATTTATATCTTTTAGAGAATGGTGGTGGATTTGTTTTAAAGAAACTATTGATCTCTCATGCTTCACTTAGATTATTTTGAGAGTCATTAATAGCATGGTAATTTGCTTAATGTTAATATACTTGGTGTTCAAGATATGTGAAACTTTCTTTTGAGTGCGTTGAATACTAAGATAAGTTTGATGCTTCATAATTGTTTTGAGATATGGAGGTGATAATATCAAAGTCGTGCTAGTTGGGTGATTATGAATTTGAGAAATAATTGTGTTGAAGTTTGCAAGTCCCGTAGCATGCACGTATGGTTAAAGTTGTGTAACAAATTTGAAACCTGAAGTGTACCTGGCTTGTGCATCCTTATGAGTGGCGGTCGGGGACGAGCGATGGTCTTTTCCTACCAATCTATCCCCCTAGGAGCATGCACGTAGTGCTTGATTTTTGATGACTTCTAAATTTTTGCAATAAGTATATGAGTTCTTTTGACTAATGTTGAGTCCATGGAATATACGCACTCTCACCTTTTCGCCTTTGCTAGCCTCTTTGGTACTGTGCATTGCCCTTTCTCACCTTGATAGTTGGTGCAAACTTCGCCGGTGCATCCAAACCCCGTGATACGATACGCTCTATCACACATAAACCTCCTTATATCTTCCTCAAAACAGCCACCATACCTACCTATCATGGCATTTCCATAGCCATTCCGAGATATATTGCCATGCAACTTCCATCATCATATTCATGACATACATTACTTTTGTCATATTTCCATTGCATGATCATGTAGTTGACATCATATTTGTGGCAAGGCCACCATGCATTATTTTCCATACATGTCACTCTTGATTCATTGCACCATCCCGGTACACCGCCAGAGGCATTCATATAGAGTCATATCTTGTTCTAAGTTTCGAGTTGTAATCCTTATGTTGTAATCAATAGAAGTGTGATGATCATCATTATTAGAGCATTGCCCAAATAAAAAAAGAGAAAGGCCAAAAGAAAAAAAATGAAAGGCCCAAAAAAATAATAATAAAAAGGGCAATGCTAATATCTCTTTTTCCACACTTGTGCTTCAAAGTAGCACCTTGTTCTTCATGTAGTGAGTCTCATATATTGTGCTTCAAAGTAGCACCTTGTTCCTCATGTAGTGAGTCTCATAAAGTTGTCCTTTTCATACTAGTGGGAATTTTTCATTATAGAACTTGGCTTGTATATTCCTACGATGGGCTTCCTCAAATGCCCTAGGTCTTCATGAGCAAGCGAGTTGGATGCACACCCACTAGTTTTCTTTTGTTGAGCATTCATAGCACTAGTGCATCCGTTGCATGGCAATACCTACTCCTCATGTTGACATAAATTGATGGGCATCTCCAAAGCCCGTTGATTAGCCTCGTCAATGTGAGACTTTATCCTTTTTTGTCTTCTCCACACAATCCCCATCATCATATTCTATTCCACTCATAGTGTTATATCCATGGCTCACGCTCATGTATTGCGTGAAGGTTGAAAAAGTTTGAGATTATTTAAGTATGAAACAATTGCTTGGCTTGTCATCGGGGCTATTGAAGTTGGGAACGTCTTTGTGTGACAAAAATGAAGCATAGCCTAACTATATGATTTTGTAGGGATGAACTTTCTTTTGCCATGTTATTTTGAGAAGACATGATTGCTTTGATTAGTATGCTTGAAGTATTATTATTTTTGTGTCAATATGAACTTTTGTCTTGAATCTTTTAGATCTGAATATTCATATCACAATTAAGAAGATTTACATTGAAATTATGCCAAAGTATCACTCCGCATCAAAAATTCTTTTTTATCATTTACCTACTCGAGGACGAGCAGGAATTAAGCTTGGGGATGCCTGATACGTCTCCAACGTATCTATAATTTTTGATTGCTCCATGCTACTTTATCTACTGTTTTGGACTATATTGGGCTTTATTTTCCACTTTTATATTACTTTTGGGACTAACCTATTAACCGGAGGCCCAGCCCAGAATTGCTGTTTTTTGCCTATTTTAGTGTTTCGAAGAAACGGAATATCAAACGGAGTCCAAACGGAATGAAACCTTCGGGAACGTGATTTTCCAACCGAACATGATCCAGGAGACTTGGACCCTACTCCAAGAAGTGCCAGAAGCAGTCACAAGGGTGGAGGGCGCCCCCCCCCCCGGGCGCGCCCCCCTACCTCGTGGGCCCCCTGACACTCCACCGACGTACTCCTTCCTCCTATATATACCTACGTATCCCCGAACGATCAGAACAGGAGCCAAAAACCTAATTCCACCGCCGCAACCTTCTGTATCCACGAGATCCCATCTTGGGGCCTGTTCCGGAGCTCCGCCGGAGGGGGCATCCACCACAGAGGGCTTCTACATCATCACCATAGCCCCTCCGATGAAGTGTGAGTAGTTTACTTCAGACCTTCGGGTCCATAGCTAGTAGCTAGATGGCTTCTTCTCTCTTTTTGGATCTCAATACAATGTTCTCCCCCTCTCTCATGGAGATCTATTCGATGTAATCTTCTTTTTGCGGTGTGTTTGTTGAGACCGATGAATTGTGGGTTTATGATCCAGTATTATCTATGGAAAATATTTGATTCTTCTCTGAATTCTTTTATGTATGATTGAGTTATCTTTGCAAGTCTCTTAGAATTATCCTTTTTGGTTTGGCCAACTAGATTGGTAATTCTTGCAATGGGAGAAGTGCTTAGCTTTGGGTTCAATCTTGCGGTGTCCTCACCCAGTGACAGAAAGGGTTGCAAGGCACGTATTGTATTGTTGCCATCGAGGATAACAAGATGGGTTTTTTATCATATTGCATGAATTTATCCCTCTACATCATGTCATCTTGCTTAAGGCGTTACTCTATTTTTAACTTAATACTCTAGATGCATGCTGGATAGCGGTCGATGAGTGGAGTAATAGTAGTAGATGCAGAATCGTTTTGATCTACTTGTTTTGGACGTGATGCCTATATACATGATCATTGCCTAGATATACTCATCAATCCTGTTAATTGCTCAACAGTAATTTGTTCACCCACCGTAGAATACTTATGCTCTTGAGAGAAGCCACTAGTGAAACCTATGGCCCCCGGGTCTATTCTCATCATATCAATCTCTATCACTTTATTTACTTGCTTTGTTTTACTTTGCCTTTTACTTTTTACATTGCATCTATCTATCAAAAATACCAAAAATATTATCATCTCTATCAAATCTCACTATCGTAAGTGACCGTGAAGGGATTGACAACCCCTAATCGCGTTGGTTGCGAGTTGCTATCATTTTGTGTAGGTACGAGGGACTTGTGCGTGGTCTCCTACTGTATTGATACCTTGGTTCTCAAAACTGAGGGAAATACTTACGCTACTTTGCTGCATCATCCTCTCCTCTTCGGGGAAATCCAACGCAGTGCTCAAGAGGTAGCAGGGCCCATCTGTAAATGGTTCTATGGTTAATTAGCAATGTCATTAGCTGCTAATGATGGGGTACGTCGACCTCGCCGGAGTTCAGCCGGTGACGACCACAGAACACGGTGGGGCGCGCCGGATTTGCGCTAGAGGCGTCGGCTTAGTGCGTTGAGGACACCAGGGCATAGCCCTTGCTTGCCCATATTAAGAGGAATCGGAGTTGGGGGCGAGGGTCGCCAGAATCATGCCGGCGATGAGCTTTGGCGGCGGCCGGAGTTCGGCCAAGCTCGGGTATGGCGTTACGCTGAACGGGAGGATGCACGGGTGTGTGCTACATGCTCCCGGTGAGGTGTGGAGCATGGTTCCATGCTCAGAGGTGAGCTGCGGTGGCCCTGGCCGCGACGACGAGGAACCACAGCGGCCGTGAGCTCACGGCTGCGGAGATTCGGGTGGCTAGAGGTGCGTACGAGCAACGGGGGCAGGGGAGAATAAGGTGGAGCTCACAACAGGGTCGGAGACGGTCTCAACGAGCTCGAGGAGGTGGAGACGGCGGCAAATCGACGGCGGTGATCCTCAGTGGCCAATGAGGGGAACGGCAGAGCTGGTGGCATCCAGGGGCTTCCGGCGCCTTCTTTCTTGGTGAGGAGGAAGAGGGGGACGAGGCGGAGCTTCTTGGCGCGTCGGCGAGGCAAGGCAGTGGCTATGGCCACGGCAACGGTGAACGACGGCGACGATTGCACTCGGACGCGAGAGGGAGAGAGAGCAGAGGAGGGGAGAAGCACGAGAGAGTGTGAGAGAGGCCCAGGGGTGCGTGGCAACGTCTAGGGCGAGGGGGAGCAGTTGTATGGCTAGCAAGAGGTGGCCGCGGCTCGGCTGTGCGTGCGCCACACGCAATGCCAGTAGGCGCGAGGAAGACGACGCGCGATGGGGCGGGCTGGGCCTAGCAGGCCGGCTACTGTAGCAGGTAGGCGAGGTGGGCTAGAACTCCAGGTAAGTGCCCAGGTGAGTCTCTCTGTCTTTTATTTTTGTTTCCTATTTTCTGTAGTTGTGTTTGGCTTTATTAAAATGCCAGAGCATTTCCAAAAATCATGCAACTGACTATGGCCACTGTTTGGAATATTTCCAACAATAAACATTTCAGTTTGTGATTATTTGGGCATTCAAAATATTTTATAGGACTTAAATGCCCAAATGCAAATACTACATGATTTAATTCAGTGACCCCCAATTGACCTAGAAAAATGTGCAATATTTTTGGCAGAGGTTCAAGACCAATCCAAAGAGGATGAACATTTTGTGAAGGCATTTTGGGTTCATTGAGAATATTTTTATTTGAACCTAGTTGAATTCTTTCTGATGCTAGGGTTTAATCAATCCCCATTTCAACTTAAATAAAATTTAAACATGATGCAACAAGATGCAAACACCAGGCAGTACCAGAAGCTAGGGATGTAACACCATTCCCCGGAATAATGGAGCGAGCCACTGACTTACTGGAAATAATACATACCGATGTATGCGGTACGATGATGTTGAGGCTCGCGGCGGGTATCGTTATTTTCTGACTTTCACTGATGATTTGAGCAGATATGGGTATATCTACTTGATGAAACACAAGTCTGAAATATTTGAAAAGTTGAAAGAATTTCAGAGTGAAGTGGAGAATCATCGTAACAAGAAAATTAAGCTTCTACGATCTCATCGCGGAGGTGAATATTTGAGTTACGAGTTTGGCCTTTATTTAAAATAATGTGGAATAGTTTGACAACTCACGCCACCTGGAACACCATAGCGTAATGGTGTATCTGAACGTCATAACCGTACTTTATTAGATATGGTGCGATCAATGATGTCTCTTACTGATTTACCACTATAGTTTTGGGGTTATGCATTAGAGACAACTGCTTTCACGTTAAATAGGGCACCATCTAAATGCGTTGAGACGACACCATATGAACTATGGTTTGGCAAGAAACCTAAGCTGTTATTTCTTAAAGTCTGGGATTGCGATGCTTATGTGGAAAAGCTTCAGCCTGATAAGCTCGAACCTAAATCGGAGAAGTGTGTCTTCAAAGGTTACCCAAAAGAAACTGTTGGGTACACCTTCTATTACAGCTCCAAAGGCAAGATTGTTGTTGCTAAGAATGGATCCTTTCTAGAGAAGGAGCTTCTCTCGAAAGAAGTGAGTGGGAGGAAAGTAGAACTTGATGAGGTAATTATACCTTCTCTCAATTTGGAAAGTAACACATCAGGGAAATTCGTTCTCGTGATGCCTACACCAACTAGAGAGGAAGCTGATGATGATGATCATGAAACTTCATATCAAGTTGCTACTAGACCTCGCAGGTCGAACAGAGCACGTTCCGCACCAGAGTGGTATAGTAATCCTGTCCTGGAAGTCATGTTACTAGACCATGACGAACCTACGAACTATGAAGAAGCTATGATGAGCCTAGATTCCAACAGATGGCTTGAGGCCATGAAATCTGAGATAGGATCCATGTATGAGAACAAAGTGTGGAGTTTGGTGGACTTGCCCAATGATCGACAAGCCATTAAAAATAAATGTATCTTCAAGAGGAAGAAGGACACTGATGGTAGTGCTACTATCTACAAAGCTCGACTTGTCGCAAAAGGTTTTCGACAAGTTCAAGGTGTTGGCTACGATGAGATTTTCTCACTCGTAGTGATGCTTCAGTATGTCTGAATCATGTTAGCAATTGCCGCATTTTATGAAATCTGCCAAATAGATGTCCAAACTGCATTCCTTAATGGATTTCTTAGAGAAGAGTTGTATATGACGCAACCAGAAGGTCTTGTCGATCCTAAAGGTGCAAACGAAGTGTGCAAGCTCCACCAATCCATCTATGGACTGGTGCAAGCATCTCGGAGTTGGAATATACGCTTTGATGAGCTGATCAAAGCATATGGTTTTATCCAGACTTTCAGAGAAGCCTGTATTTACAAGAAAGTGAGTGGGAGCTCTGTAGCATTTCTAATATTATATGTGAATAACATATTGTTGATTGGAAATGATATAGAATTTCTGCATAGCATAAAAGGATACTTGAATAAAGAAATTCAATGAAAGACCTCGGTGAAGCTACTTATATATTGGGCATCAAGATCTATAGGGATAGATCGAGACACTTAATAGGACTTTCAAAAAGCATATACCTTAACAAGATTTTGAAGAAATTCAAAATGGATCAGTCAAAGAAAGAGTTCTTGCCTACATTACAAGGTGTGAAGTTGAGTAAGACTCAAAGCCCGACCACGGCAGAAGATAGAGAGAGAATGAAAGTCATTCCCTATGCCTCAGCCATAGGTTCTATAAAGTATGTCATGTTGTGTACCAGACCTATTGTGTACCTTACAATGAGTTTAGCAAGGGGGTGCAATAGTGATCCAGGAGTAGATCACTGGACAGCAGTCAAAATTATCCTTAGTTACCTAAGAGGACTAAGGAAATGTTTCTCGGTTATGGAGGTGATAAAGAGTTCGTCGTAAAAGGATTACATCGATGCAAGCTTTAACACTAATCCAGATGACACTCAGTCTCAATCTGGATACGTATTGAAAGTGGGAGCAATTAGCTAGAGTAGCTCCATGTAGAGCATTGTAGACATACAAATTTGCAAAATACATACGGATCTGAACATGGCAGACCCGTTGACTAAACCTCTCTTACAAGCAAACCATGATCACATATTATTACTCTTTGAGTGTTAATCACATGGAGATGTGAACTAGATAATTGACTCTAGTAAATCCTTTGGTTGTTGGTCACATGGCGATGTGAACTGTGCGTGTTAATCACATGACGATGTGAACTATGGGTGTTATTCACATGGCGATGTGAACTAGATTATTGACTCTAGTGCAAGTGGGAGACTGAAGGAAATATGCCCTAGAGGCAATAATAAAGTTGATATTTTTATATTTCCATGATAAATGTTTATTATTCATGCTAGAATTGTATTAACCAGAAACTTGATACATGTGTGGATACATAGACAAAACACCATGTCCCTGGTGAGCCTCTACTTGACCAGCTCGTTAATCAAAGATGGTTAAGTTTCCTAACCATAGACATGTGTTGTCATTTGATGAATGGGATCACATAATTAGGAGAATGATGTGATGCACAAGACCCATCGGTTAGCTTAGCATGTTGATCGTTCAGTTTTATTGTTATTGCTTTCTTCATGTCAAATACATATTCCTTCGACTATGTGATTATGCAACTCCCGGATACCGGAGGAATACCTTGTGTGCTATCAAATGCCACAACTTAACTGGGTGATTATAAAGATGCTCTACAGGTATATCCAAAGGTCTTTGTTGGGTTGGCATAGATCAAGATTAGATTTGTCACTCTGAGTATCGGAGAGGTATCTCTGGGCCCTCTCGGTAATACACATCATGATAAGCCTCGCAAGCAATGTGACTAATGAGTTAGTTACGGGATGGTGTATTACAGAACGATTAAAGAGACTTGCCGGTAACGAGATTGAACTAGGTATGAAGATACCGACGATCGAATCTCAGGCAAGTAACATACCAATGACAAAGGGAATAACGTATATTGTCATTACAGTACGACCGATAAAGATCTTTGTAGAATATGTGGGAACTAATATGAGCATCCAGGTTCCGTTGTTGGTTATTGACCGGATATGTGTCTCGGTCATGTCTACATGGTTCTCGAACCCGTAGGGTCCGCACGCTTAACGTTTGATGACGATTTTGTATTATATGAGTTATGTGATTTGGTGACCGAATGTTGTTCAGAATCCCAGATGAGATCACGGACATAATGAGGAGTCTCGAAATGATCGAGAGGTAAATATTCATATATTGGACGATGATATTCGGACACCGGAAGTGTTCCGGGGGTACCGGGTACATATCGGGTCACCAGAAGGGGATCCAGGCATCCCCCCGACAACTACATAGGCCTAATGGGCCAAGAAGGGGACAGACCAGCCCCTAGAGGGCTGGTGTGCCTCATGTAGGCCGAAATAAGGAGGAAGAAAAGAGGAGAAGAGAATAAGGAAGGGGAGCAATTCGGCCTCCCCCTTCCTTCTCTCCTCCCTCCTCCTTCCTTCCCGCTCCGGATGAATATGGAAGGGGGGAGGCCGAATTGGGAGGCGCCCAAGTAGGATTCCACCTACTTCGGGCACCCCCTTGGCTGCCTCTCCTCCCCTCCAACCTATATATATGAGGGGGGCACCGCTAGAACATAGAACAATGATTGTTAGCCGTGTGCGGCGTCCCCCTCCACAGTTTACGCCTCCGGTCATATTCACGTAGTGCTTAAGCAAAGCCCTGCGCGGATCACTTCACCATCACCGTATCCACACCGTCGTGCTAACGAAACTCTCCCTCAACACTTTGCAGGATCAAGAGTTCGAGGGACGTCATCAAGCTGAACATGTGCAGAACTCGGAGGTGAGTACGTTTGGTGCTTTGATCGGTCGGAACGATAAGAAGTTCGACTACATCAACTGCGTTGTTAGACGCTTCCACTTTCGGTCTACGAGGGTACGTGGACAAACTCTCCCCCTCTCGTTTCTATGCATCTCCTAGATAGATCTTGCGTGAGTTTAGGAATTTTTTTTGAAATTGCATGCTACGTTCCCCAACACCTGTCGATCTTGCACTTCATGTTCAAGAAGATGAAATAAATGAGTGATATTGTTATAATTCTTACACTCTATGATGGTTTGAATATCTTTGTTTAATCCACCCATAAAACGTGCAAGCATAGCTTCATTATCCTCAACAATACCACATCTAATCATGCTAGTTGGTAATTCTTGATAATATTCCTTACCAGAATTTTTTTCTTGTCTTAAACGCTACAATTTTTGGAGTAATTCACGTTGATAATATGGTGGAACCCAACGAGTATGCATAGCAGTTTTATATGCAGCCAAAGTAGTTGGGATATTACCATGATATAATCTACAATGTTCAGACTATAAAACACAAACAAAACTAGTAAAATCACAAACAACAGTAGCAACACATCTATCCTCGGGATATTGTAAACTTGTAAAACGTTGTTCAGTTTCTAACTCCCAAGTAAGATATACATCAGGAATGTATCTACCCTCAAATGGCGGAATATTCAATTTTAGTTTAGGGAACATGGTCATGATCTTGTACCTGAGGTGGTGGTGCAGCCCTACCATTGCGATTATATGCATGTGAACACCTGGTGGTGGTGCTGGTGGTTGCACATAGTTCTGATTTTGCACAACCTCATCCTCGTAATCATTCTCCTCCTCGACAGTAGTAGAAGGAGCCAAAAAAGCATCAGCAGTTGTTGCAGCGGCACCAGAATGTTGGTGTTCCTCAAGAGGAACATGCTTCGCTCATCCTACTGGATCGCGACGTGGAGGTGGTTGTTTTTTGTGTTGCAATAGTGCAGCAGGGGCAGAAGGTGGTGGTGGTAGACGCATGAGCACTTCATTGAACTTGGCGTCCAACTTGGTGTCATCTATCCTCTCTAGTGCCTTTCCAAAGCTGCTCATCACGTCTTACACCTGTTCACCCAACATTTGTTGAAATTTATCATGTAGTTACTTCTTTGTCATGTTCTCCCAGTCCAGCTCTTGCGCTTGTGATCCTACTTGGTTAGAAGCAATATAAACACATAAGAATATGTCCTACAGACTTCTAGGAAATGGTGGTGGTGGTGTGGTGGAGAGTCACAAATCCGTCAAGCTAATCACAAATTCTTACACGCTTACCAAGCAACACGCGGTGATCAGCAAAGTTTGTAGTCAATGCTCTCAAAGCTTGGATAAAGTGATTGCCATGTGGTGTCAAATGCACAATGTAGATGATACGTGGAGTTGGGAAGGCTTACTATATGGTGGCAAAAAGGGTCAACAATAATCAATTCAGAGATGCATAGTTGAATAAATGCTCAACAACGGTACTGTGCTGGTTCTAGGCTAGACCGTACTAGAGATGCGAGTCTAGAACACTAACAAAATCATAGCGTGGCACGTAAACAAGGGCAAAGCACACTGTGGATATCTTTTTTCTTTTTCTCTCTTTTTCACTTTTTGTTTCACTTTTTCCCTCTTTTTTTGGCTCCGCAATTTTTTTTCGAACAAGTCTACAAATGGTCTAAAAACTGCCTAGCCAGAATTTTCCAGACTTAGTTTTTTTTAACTAGAACTATTTTTCTTCTACAGGTGTCACAGAAGTTGGGGAGTCCAAGTTGGTCACAACACGTAGTATGGCATGATCTGGAAATCGATAATAGAGAACCAAATACTGGACTCGGACTAGGACTGGTGGTGGAGATCAATCTGGTGAAACTCCGACTGGTGGTGGATAGATGTAGGGCTAGGGAACACGGACTGGTGGCGAATCTATGATGGAGGCAGATGCGGATTGACGTGATGGCGACGGATATGTGTTGGTGTATATGGACTCGAATTGGCGGAGGATATGTGATGGTGGTATATGGCAGCAGTGATGACGATGGTGGTACATAGCAGCGGTGATGATGATGGTGGTATATGGTAGTGGTGACAACGGTGGTGCGATGGCAGTGATGATGATGGTGCGGCGGCGGCGTGACAACCTATGAACAGAACTCGATACTCTAAGGGACTAGACGCCAGCAACTCGACAGACAAATGCAGCCAGCAACTCCTCGAGTCTCCGGATCGTCTCCTCGCCGCCAGCGACCTCCTGCTGCTGGTTTTTGTCGCTGTCAACGGGAATCTGCTCTGCTATTGCCACCGTAGCGAACTCCCGCCGAACTAGGGTATGAGTTCGACCCCTTGTGCTCTCATTTTACCTCCGATTCTAAGCACAAGGTCAATGCGATGATCTTTGCCACGTATGAAGTCAATCTATCTAGAGAAAACTTCCTTTAGGTTAAGTTTGATTCGAAAATTTACGGTTAGGTCTCCGCTGAACTCATCTCGGACCGACCGAATTGTAGAAATCGGTCTCACCGATTTGGCTTAGGCCATTGCACATGCGCTTTTCGGTCTGACCGAAAACTACAAATCAGTGTGATCGAGTTCAATTCTCTGTGAAACCCTAGCAATCTCGGTGCCAACGAACTATGACTCGGTCTGACTGAGTTCACTAGTTTAGGTTCCAAATGTTGCTTCGGTATCACCAAGTTTATCAATTCAGTAGCTCTGAAATCATATCAGTAGAGAACTAAAATTAAGTTTTTGACTCATTTGTTTTGCAAAAAATTTTGCACTTTGTGATGCTCATCTACTCTACCTCATCTATATCTATTCATAGGGTTTGGTGTCAGTTTGCCTGCCAAGATGTCTGACTAGAGTGATAGCCAGAATAAATCTGAAGAGCAAGTGCAAATGAGTGAGGGCACTAGTCCCTCAAGCAGCTATGATGATGGCAGCAGGAGCACTCCAAGGAACTTGCCAAAGGCAGCCACCAGGACAAGAAAGAAGAGAACCTCAGACTCTGAGGATGAGGACTATGTGGCTGTTGAGGATGAGGCCACCTCAAAGAAGAAAGTGCTGAAGAAAGAGTATGGTACTACTACTACAACAAAGCCTGGTATGCATAAGAAAGCACCTGCCAAGAGACTGCCAACATCCAAGCCTAGGAAAGCTGATGTAGAGGAAACTATGGAGTTCACTCTTGAACCCAAAGAGACAGGAGAAGGCAAGAAGAGAAAGGAGAGGGTCAGGAAGACCATTGCCAGAGTCATTGGCAAGCCCTCCATGATGAGAGACCCATCTGATGATGAAAAGGAAGAGGATGCTGCACCAGCACCCAAGTCACAAAAGCTTATGGGAGATGCAATCAAGTGAGGGGTTGCTACTTCTAAGCCTAAACCTGCTCCCAAAGCTACTGCTCAAACCACCAAGTCTGCACCCAAGAGAAGCACCAGGAACATTCCTGCTGAGGAGAAGAAAGGGAAGGCAACTACAGATGCTTTTCAGCGAGTGCCAAGAGGTCAAAGGTCAGCTGCAGTGCCAGTACCAGATACTAGAGCTACCACATCAGCACCAGAGCTACAGCTTTAGTGCCACCTCCAGCAGCCACTCCACCAGCTCCAGCTACATCGACTGATGCCTTCATCCTTGGAGTTCCATCTACACCACCTCCTGAAGACCAAGCCTAAGAGACGCACAGCACTATGCATATTTGAACTTTTTGGTAACTTCTTGCCAAAGGGGGAGAAATATGTATAGATCATAGGCTTCGAGAGAGAGTGTTGCTTTTAGTCTCTCTTGCTATTTGTTTGGTTGAACTTTATTTGGTTAAACTTTATAGTGTGCTTGTTTGATACCATATGTCCTTGTGTGAGATACTTGTATGATCATGTGTTTGTTCATATGCTACTTTAATGTTTGCTTGGATGCTATTATCTCTTATATCCATATATGATCATTCACTTTGCTTGGTGATAAGTGAATTGTTTTAATTGCTATCATTTTGAGCGCTCCACCAAGATGTATGTGACATGGAAGAGTAACCCATGATACTAATCGATTGTGCATTTGCTTTCAAAAGAAAGTCTTAAATAATGGACAAATTTAGGGGGAGCTCTTGCTTATCACATACTTCTCAAAGCAACGATGTATTTCAATCTTATTATCATTTGTCGAAGCTTTGATCTATATGTTGTCATCAATTACCAAAAAGGGGGAGATTGAAAGTGCAACTATCGCTGGGTGGTTTTGGTAATTATTAACAACATATAGCTCATTGAACAAATGCTATTTCAAGATGAATATTTCAGGAAACTTCAACGATTGGCATGGCATGGATTAGGAATGTGGACGCCTCAAAATGCTAAGGACAAAGGATTGGCTCAATCTCTAAAGCTCAAGACTCTACATTTTACTTTTAGTGATCCAAGGTCACATTGAGTCCATAGGAAAAGCCAATACTATTAAAAGGTGTTGCTTAATGGCTTGCTTGCTCAAGATGCTTAGTGATATGCTCCAAAAACCCTCTACCACTTTCTCATATCCACATATGTCCCAAACTAAAAGTCAAACTCGGCCCCACCGATTTGATCTATCCGGCGCCACCGAGTTCATTTGACATAGCCACTGCCAGAAACCCTAGTCACTTCGGTCTCACCGATAGGGATCTCGGTCTCACCAAGATGGGATTGCAAACTCTCTATTTCCTTTCGTAACGTTTCGGTCTAACCGAATGAGCGATCGATCCCACCTAGTTTGCAATGCAAACTCTCTATTCCCCTTCGTAACGTTTTGGTCTCACCGAGATGAGCGAATCGGTCCCACCGAGTTTGCGCGACCAACTCTTTGGTTAGCTTATTACCAAAGTCGGTCCCACCGAGTTTGTGTAATCAGTCCCACCGAGATTACTTTATGCCCTAACCCTAAAGAAATCGGTCCCACCGAGTTGACATGCCGGTCCCACCGAAATGCCTAACGGTCACATTATGAACTAAATTGGTCTGACCGAGTTTTCTGATTCGGTCTCACCGAGTTTGCTAAATTGTGGGTAACGGTTAGATTTTGTGTGGAGGCTATATATACCCCTCCACCCTCTCTTCATTCGTGGAGAAAGCCATCAGAACATGCCTACACTTCCAGCATTCATTTTCTGAGAGAGAACCACCTACTCATGTGTTGAGGTCAAGATATTCCATTCCAACCACATAAATCTTGATCTCTAGCCTTCCCCAAGTTGCTTTCCACTCAAAACATCTTTCCACCAAATCCAATCCTATGAGAGAGAGTTGAGTGTTGGGAGACTATCATTTGAAGCACAAGAGCAAGGAGTTCATCATCAACACACCATCTATTACCTTTTGGAGAGTGGTGTCTCCTAGATTGGTTAGTTGTCACTTGGGAGCCTCCGTCAAGATTGTGGGGTTGAACCAAGGAGTTTGTACGGGCAAGGAGATCGCCTACTTCATGAAGATCTACCCTAGTGAGGCAAGTCCTTCATGAGAGATGGCCATGGTGGGATAGACAAGCTTGCTTCTTCGTGGACCCTTCATGGGTGGAGCCCTCCGTGGACTCGCGCAGCCGTTACCCTTCATGGGTTGAAGTCTCCATCAACGTGGATGTACGAGAGCACCACCTATCGGAACCACGGATAAAAAAATCTCCGTGTCTACATTGAGTTCGCTCCCTCAAACTCCTCCCTTTACCTTCATGTGCAATGTTTTACATTCCGCTGCTATACTCTTAGAATTGCATGTGTAGGTTGATTGCTTGACTTGTGTAAAGTTGCTAAAATCTGCCAAGACTTAAAATTGGGACAAGGCTAGTTTTTGTTTGGTCAAGTAGTCTAATCACCCCCCCCCCTCTAGACATACTTTCGATCCTACAAAAAACAAATGTATCCAATTTAGGAAGCACCATATTCACATGAACATTGGAATTGTTACCAAGAAATGAAAGTACCTGATAATTTAATTTGCGTGCGCGAGCTCTAGTAATTGGTCCAGTATA
The DNA here is from genome assembly GCF_002162155.2 of Triticum dicoccoides. Taxonomy (NCBI): domain Eukaryota; kingdom Viridiplantae; phylum Streptophyta; class Magnoliopsida; order Poales; family Poaceae; genus Triticum; species Triticum dicoccoides. The sequence goes on along the minus strand of NC_041391.1, from coordinate 300,032,655 downwards.
TGTAGCAACAGGGATTGTGGGTGTAACTATAGTAGGGATGTCCTCATCGGGCCTTCACCGACAACTGCAGCAGGCCCTCTAGGTTGAAGTTGTAGGGTCAGAATCACTGCCATGACCTTGTCGGAAATCTTTGGCATGTAATGATCCTCCAAATAAATTTTAGCATGATCCGACCCTTTTAAGAGATACCCAACCATGTAGCCCTTCTGATCAACATATAAATGTCAAAGTGAGTCGCATTTCTAGGATGGCCCACGACCGGGTCAAGTCGTCTTGGACCGCCTATATGGCAGGCGGAAACACCAAACTGAGACGTGTTTCTAATAATGTCTGAGCTCCTTGATGTGGTCACTTACTACAGGTAGGGTTAAGGACCCATCATTCGGGACCCACATCGGGCCCATCGCCGTCATAGGTAGGTCCCTGGACCATGCCAGCATTCATATGCATTTAACAGGAGGATCACTCTGACGGCTCTGCAGCACTCGGACAGCCACATGTCACTCAGCGGACGATCAACCACTCAGACGTATAGGGTAAGAAGGCGTCGTGGGAGCTGCAACAGTCGAGGAATCCTAAGCCATCCACTAAATAGAGTCATAGCTACAGTTACCTGTATCTGTTGTAGTATAGGCTCATTACACTAGTAACTGCCTCATTCAATGGTATTAATTGCCCCGACGGCGTGGGAGACCTGGGGCTGCAGCGCACTCGATATAAGCCGCACCCCTCTCCATAGCCTGGCACATTCAACTATGTAATCCTATCTATCAAATCAAAACAAGCCTCAGGACACGAGACGTAGGGCTTTTACCTCCATCGAGTGAGGGGCCTGAACTCGTTAAACACCTTGTGTAAACCTATGCCATAGCTAGTCTCTGCCCCCTGATTCGTACCCCTAGTACTCATTTTCAGGATCATAACCCCGACAGTTGGCTCCCACCTTGGGGCTAGGTGCCTAGCAAAATTTCATGGTGTAGGTGGATTTCATCATCGTCGTCATCATGTCAGTCAGCGGTGAAATCTGGTTCGGGACGATCTCCTTCATCGCCGACGACTCAGCGTGGCTAGGTGAAGCTCCACTGGACGTGGAGGCGTTGCCCACCCGTGGCACAACGCATTCCGAGATTCTTCCTACGGAGTCCTTCTCCGACAGCCCTCGGCTCCATATCGAGTGGTTGCTCGTCCCACCGTTGTATGCCGTCGTAAGCGCTCTGGGCGTTCACGGCTGCAGCATTGGATTAAGAATGTTATCACCACTCAGGCGGCAGCAGAACAAGTGGCAGCTATCAAATTTGATGAGCCCGCCCTGGACTTCTCCAACGAGTCACTCGGCGATTCCTCAGAGGAGTCCAAGTACGGTAGCGTTGATCCGACCGCCAAGATTCTCATGGCGGACAATTTCGAGCACCGCATGCTCCCGAGCTACCCGGAGCCCAAAGGCGATCACGCGGGCGCATCTCACGTCAACACCAACAGCGGCTTCCCAGGGCACGAGCCATATGTGCCTCAAGCTCTCACTCGGGAGCAGCGGTATGAACTCCGCCGCTCAAAAGACCAGCTCCTGCACACTCCCATCACTAGAACGACTCCCGAGGCGTTAGCCATGGAGTTGACTCGCTTGGCTACTTTGGCTGACACTACTAGGGAAAAGCCTATACACAGAATCTTATCAGCAGCGCGCTTGAAAATAACTCGCTACTGCTAACTAGCAGTAGCGCGCGCAGACAAAACTCACTGCTGAAACAAATATAGCAGTAGCGCGTCCTCTCAAAGACGCGCTGCTGCTATAATTCCCACGAGGCCGCCGCGAGGCTAGTTATAGCAGCAACGCGTTATAGCGAAGCGCACTACTGCTACGTAGCATAGTAGCAGCGCATTTCTCAGATAAGCACTACTGCTAAGTTTCCTACAAAAATTTAGTCCCACCTCGCTCCGTGAAGAGAGTTTCTACCACCTTAAATATGTTACTTCTCAAACTTTCACAACTTGATCTACATTGAACTCTATGTGTAGAATTTGTGGCTGCAATATGAGTCTTCACCTGTTCCTAAACCAGTGAGGACTCATATTGACAAATCAGATTGTACACAAAAAGATCGTTGATGATCAATGTATTTTTGATATATTGAAAAAAGTCTATTTTTACATGTTGACACATAGCAGTAGCGCTTTATTGTGAAAGGCGCTGCTGCTAGATAGCTTAGCAGTAATGTCTTTTCCTAGAGCGCGCTACTGCTAAGCCATTCATCTCCCCATCTCCTCTATTCCGATCCACTCACACAGCCACTCAATCCTCTCCGTCTGCGCCGCGCGCCGGTCCACCCCCGTCGCCCCTCCTCCGTCTGCGTCGCATGCCATCACCTCCTCCTTCTTGCTGGACTCGGTACCGGCCTCCTCCTCCATTCTCCCTCTCCACTCGCCGCTGGCCGGCCCCTCCTCGCTCCGCCTTCCTCCTCCGTCCTCCCTCAACTGGCCGCGCCGGCCGGCCCCTCCCTGCTCCACCTTCCTCCTCCGTCCTCCCTCAACTAGCCACGCCGGCCGGCCCCTCCTCGCCCCGCCTTCCTCCTCCATCCTACTCTCTTCTCCCTCCTCGAGTCGCCCCTCCTTCTCCCTCCTGCTCATTTAGTTGATTTAGTAGGCTAGTTCATTTAGTTGATTTAGAAGGCTAGTTGATTTAGTTGATTTAGAACATTTTGATTTAGTTGATTTAGTAGGCTAGCTGATTTAGTTGACTTAGAACATTTTGATTTAGTTGATTTAGTAGGCTAGTTCATATGCAACATTTTGATTTAGCTGATATGATTTAGTTGATTTAGTAGGCTAGTTGATTTAGTTGACTTAGAACATTTTGATTTAGTTGATTTAGTAGGCTAGTTCATATGCAACATTTTGATTTAGTTGATATGATTTAGTTGATTTAGTAGGCTAGTTGATTTAGTTGACTTAGAACCATTTGATTTAGTTTATTTAGTAGGCTAGTTCATATGCAACATTTTGATTTAGTTGATATGATTTAGTTGATTTAGTAGGCTAGTTGATTTAGTTCACTTAGAACATTTTGATTTAGTTGATTTAGTAGGCTAGTTCATATGCAACATTTTGATTTAGTTGATATGATTTAGTTGATTTAGTAGGCTAGTTGATTTAGTTCACTTAGAACATTTTGATTTAGTTGATCGTTAATCCTTTGCTCATATTGCTTTAGGAAAAATGGCGCCACCACCACCACCACTATGTCGACTGTGCAAGTCAAGATGCGCCAGCAGCCTTGCCACTGGCAAGCTGTTCGGCATCTACTTCCAACCGAGTTTTCGTCATGTGGCGGTAAGAAATTAGATGAAATGTAATAACTATTTTATTTTTAGTGTTGGCATTACTGCATTGTGTCATTTTGCTTATTTTACACAGATTGTCCCATGCAATGTGAGGTTGAAATTCAACAAGCTGACAGGAGACACTGTGACATTTGAGGCTCCTGGGGGGCCGTACACTATGGAGGTCGAGAAAGGACACAATATGTCATAGATTGGAGGAGATGGATGGGCCCATTTCGTCGCTCGCATGCGTCTTACAGGTGGTGAGTTGATCAGCTTCTCCTTCCGAGCAGAAAGACCCAAGATAGCTGTCATTTATCTCAACCTGGTGGAAGATGATGAAGATGACGAAGATGATGAAGATGATGAAGATAGTGACGACCCACTCGATGAAGATGATGAGGACCCACTTCATGAAGCCATCATAGCTCAAAGAACAAGGCTGAGTGAGGAGGAGGTGTCCAACCTGTGGGACATAATTCCGCCACGTGCTGACTTTGTCGGGGTGCCATTCGTGACCCGCTTGACAAATAACATGGTTGATCGACATGATATGGTATGTTATACTTACAAATGCAAATTATCCGATGAATTACTTAGTGTACAGTCCAATGATATGGTATGTTGTGTGGAATCTAGTCGATGATATGTTTAAGTGTAGAGTTCGATCACATGCTTATTAGTGTAGAATCTAAGAAAACTATTAATAGTGTAGATAATCCATATGTACTTATTTGCGAGGCTATTTATTAATTGATATGTTTTTCTTATTCAGAAATTGGCAAAGAGCATATCTGTGAGTTATGGTATCGAGCCTGATGAAGAAGGCTCAGCTGGACTACGCCTTACTGCAAGGGACTCCGTCACAACCTGTACTTACCACGTGGACACGGACGGTCACACACACTTAAACTCGGTTGGGTGGAAGAAATTCCTCGATGGCAAGAATCTTCGTGTTGGACAGGCCATCCTAATTACTATCAGGAACACCAACCGCCCAGGCTTGAGGATGATGATTGTCTTTGATATCATCTAGAACT
>NC_041391.1:300019490-300027777 GCF_002162155.2 Triticum dicoccoides | reverse complement strand
CTACATATGATGATCGTCGTCGATATCATCTAGAACAACATATGATGATGGCCGTTGATATGACCTTGTACTGCTTGAGGATGCATGTTGACTATGCATAAAATTGTTATCTAGTACTCCCTTTGTTCCAAATTACTCGTCGTGGTTTGAACTAAAACCACGACGAGTAATTTGGAACGAAGGGAGTACTACCTAGTAATGGTTTATGAATTTGATATCTACTAGCAGTACCTAGTATCTAGTATCTGAAAGGGAAACTGAAAGGGAAAGGGAAAGGGGTAATGGGAAAATGATGAAAGATATAGCAGTAGCGAGGGATGGCGAAATTGCTACAGCTAGTTAATAGTAGCGCGTTCCTAAAAAGTGCTGCTGATATCGTCAACAGTAGTAGCGCTAGTTAGGGCCGTGCTACTACTATGAGTTAGCTGTAGCGCCTTATTAGTAGCGCGGCCACCCGCGCTACTGCTAGCCTCAAAACCCACGCTACTACTAGGGTTTTCCCTAGTAGTGCGAGCGCAATCACCTCGAACGGCTTCAAAAAGAGCTGGATGAACGCGAGCGCCATCAACCCAGTTCCAGTCGGCACAAGCGTCGGCTCTACTTGAGTGACCAGCCCCGTAAGTATCAAGTTCATAGCACTCCATTGCAAAATCTAGATGCTGCCACTCAGATCGCGGATTCCATTTAGCCCTCTGGCTCTTCATCCGGAGAGGGGATTTGTCAGATCTAGGCACTCCTCAAGACAGCACTGTCCCAGAATGCAGAGGTCTCCTAGTCCAAAGACCGGATCCATAGTGCATCCGTGCGTGCGGAGACTGTCCAGTCGTCTCATAGCCCGCTCGGCTCGGACGGGCGCCTAGCTTCTTCCTCCTCTAGAGACCGCCACAAAGATCGGAAATGTGATCGAGTCGCGTCCCCTGGTGTAATGACGACTACGATCATGTACTGATGCCTCCACCCCGGGACGTCGCGTACGGGTGCCAGCCCTATGATGATAGGCGAACTCACGGCGGTGACCGCAGACCGAGTCCTACTCATCTGTCGAGGAATGCTTGAGACCCGCTATTCAACGCGAGATCTTTTCTCGCTCAGAACTTGGTCGAAAAATGCCGAGCCTTGCGGGAGGGCCAGGAGCATGATGTATTGGGTGGTTCCGTACCATCAGGAATCAAGTGCTTCAGCCGTTACATACGAGCGGCCGAGATTCCTAACAACTTCCGACTGGCCACAGGGATCAGCAAGTTCACCGGCGAATCCAAGCCTGAAATTTGGTTAGAAGATTACCGAGTGGTAGTCTAGATCGGCAGTGGCAACGACAACGTGGCCATGAAGCATTTGCCACTAATGCTAGAAGGCTCTTCTCGGGCTTGGCTGACACAGCTTCCGCCGAGTAGTATCTTTTGCTGGGAGGACCTAGCAAAGGTATTCATCAAGACCTTTGAAGGCACGTACAGGAGAGCAGGAGGTTTGACCGAGTTGCAATACTGTGTGTAGAAGCCGAATGAAATTCTCCAAGAGTACATCCAACGGTGGACCACTCTGCATAACATAGCGGAAAATGTCACCGAACACCAGGTAATCTGCGCCTTCAAGGTCGGAGTCAAGTATCGGGAACTGAACATGAAGTTAGGCCAAACTGAGACCCCGACTCTCAGTCGGGATATGGAGATAGAGAACCGGTATGCCAATGGTGAAGAATAAGACCGTCTGAGGAGTGGCAAGAGCCGGATAGGTGACGCACATAAGTCGGAGAACAAGACCAAAAAGCACAAGTGGAAAGTGGGTGCTAGAGGGAATGCCGAGGCCGCAGCTCTGGCTCGCCAAGGAAAAAAGAATCCCCAAAAGCAGAAGAAGGATTGGAAAGGAAAGAAGCAAGTCACTGTGAAGAGCGACTTCCTCGACCAGCCTTGCCAGATCCACACGAAGAAAGATGAGGAGGCTAACTTGATCTTTCCCAAGCATATCACTCGGGAATGTTGACTCCTGAAGCAGGAGATGCGGCAGGATTCTTCTAGAGAAAAAGACGACAACGACGAAGATAGAGGCAAAGGTACTTTTGGGTACCCCAACGTTGAGAATGTTCTGATGATCTTCACCGACGTTGAAAGCAAGAGCCACCTCAAGGTGATCAACTGAGAGGTCAACATGGCAGTTCCGACTGTCACCAAATATCTCGACTGGGCCAAGACCCCGGTAACTTTTGACCAGTCAGATCATCCGGCTCACATACTGATCCCCAGGAGGCAATCCTTGGTGGTGGATACATCGTGGGAGGAGTCCGATTGTGCAAATTCCTAATGGACGGTGACAGCGGGCTTAACATCATCTATGTCGACACCTTAGAGGCGATGGGCATCCCGATGACTTGGCTCAGCAAGAGCAATATGCATTTCCACGGGGTAATCCCCGGGAAGAAGTCTAAATCACTTGGCCAAATCGCTCTCAATGTCGTATTTGGCGAAGAGAAAAACTTCCAAAAGGAACGGCTGACTTTCGAGGTGGTAGACTTCCGAAGCGCTTACCATGCCATCCTGGGTAGGCCTGCCTACGCATGTTTCATGGCCCGTCCATGTTACGTATATCTTAAACTCAAGATGCCAGGGCCTAAAGGGGTGGTCTCTATCACAGGCAATCAGAAGTTAGCGAAAGAATACCTCCAAAAGGGCTCCCAAATCGCTGATGAGCAGATGGCGATGGCCGAGTTGGCCGAGTCAAAGATTGTGGCAAACCCAAGCAAACTTTTGAAGTCCAAGAAACAAACTGTGGAATCTACTTTCCAGTCGTCAGGGGAGACGAAGCCAGTGCACGTCCATCCTAATGACCCGAACGCTGCCCCGACCGACATCTCCACCACCCTGGACAACAAATAGGAAGTCGCGCTCGTCCAGTTCCTCCATGAGAACTGGGACATCTTCGCATGGAAGCCTTCAGACATGCTGGGTGTTCCCAAGGAACTGGCCGAGCACAGACTCCGTGTCAATTCGGCAATGAAGACCTTCGGTGATCTTCAACCGAGAAACACAAGGCGATTGGCGAGGAGATAGCACGGCTCCTAGCTGCCGAATTCAACCGAGAGATGTACCACTCCGAGTGGCTCGCCAATGTTGTCATGGTGTCGAAGAAAGACAAGTCTCTTCGAATGTGCATATATTTTAGGCATGTCAATCGGGCCTACCCGAAAGATCATTTTCCTCTCCCTCGCATAGATCATATAGTAGATTCTACTACTGGAAGAGAGCGGTTATCATTTCTTGATGCGTACTCCAGGTACCACCAGATCCGGCTGTACAACCCTGATGAAATAAAAACATCATTCATCACCCCATTCGGGTGTTTCTATTATATCACTATGCCATTTGGTTTGAAAAACGTTGGCGCCACATTCCAGCGTATGATCCAGAGGTGCTTACGGAAGCAAATTAGTCGGAACGAAGAAGCTTATATGGATGACATCATGGTTAAGTCCAGGAAAGGTTCCGACCTCCTGACTGACCTCGTTGAAACCTTTGCGAATTTGCGAACCTTTGGCATCAAGCTCAACCCAACCAAGCGTACATTCGGCGTACCCGCAGGCAAGTTACTCGGCTTCCTCGTTTCCGAATGAGGGATCGATGCCAATCCTGAGAAGATTGGGGCAATCATCCGGATGAAGAAACCAGAACATCTCCACGACGTGCAGCGTCTCACAGGCTAGCTTGCAGCCCTGAGTAGATTCATCTCATGACTCGATGAAAAAGCCATGTCGCTTTACCGACTGATGAAGAAGTCTGACAGGTTCGAATGCACTCCCGAAGCGCAGGCTGCATTCCAGGAACTTAAAGCCCTGCTTTCCACCCAGCCGGTGCTAGCTGCTCCGAGCAGAAAGGAGGCCTTGATTTTATACATCGCGGCCACGAGCCAAGTTGTTAGCATGATCCTCATGATGGAACGGGAAGAACAAGGCAAAGCCTTCAAGCTCCAACGACCAGTCTACTACATTTTTGAAGTCCTCACACCTTCCAAGCAAAGGTATCCACATTATCAGAAGCTAGTATATGGAATTTATCTAACTACAAAGAAGGTAGCACATCATTTTCAAGAACACTCGGTCACGGTGATAAGTGATGCTCCTCTATCTGAGATCATGAACAATAGAGATGACACTGGCCGAGTTGCCAAGTGGGCCGTTGAGCTTCTCCCATTGGACATCAGTTTGAAGCCAAGAAGGCCATCAAGTCGCAGGCCCTGGTAGATTTTCTGGCCGAATGTATTGAGCAAGAGCAGCCCGTCCCGAGTGTTCCCGAACACTGGATGATGTTCTTCGATGGCTCGAAGATGCTTCACGGCTCCGGGGCTGGAGTGGTCTTGGTATCTCCTAAAGGCGATCAACTCAGTTATGTTCTTTAGATTCACTTCGACTCCTCCAACAACGAAGCTGAATACGAAGCTCTCTTATATGGTTTGCGAATGGAAATCTCTCTGCCAATGGCAATCTCTCTAGGGATTCGTCGACTGATGATCTACGGCGACTCGGACCTAGTGGTGAATCTAGTCAAGAAGGAATGGGACATCCGCAGTCCGGCGATGACTGGTTACTGCAATGCCAACAAAAAATTAGAGAAACACTTCGAAGGGCTGGAGCTTCACCATGTGTCGCATCTCAAGAACCAAGCGACTGACGACCTGGCCAAGATGGGTTCCACTCGAAAGCCAGTACCCAAGAATGTGTTCCTGGAACACTTGCACTCACCCACTATCAAGGAAGTTCCTTTATGTGGAAGAGCCCCCGCAACCAGTTGGACCTTCCAATCGGGCTAAAATATACATTCTCGCAGTAATCGATTTGGTCCAAGAGGTATTTGTCATCACTCCCGAGTGGACCTAACCATATCTAGCATACTTGCTCCGACAAGAACTCCCAAAAGATGAGGATGAAGCTTGACTGGTCGTCCGCCAATCCAAAGCTTTCACTGTCATGGGTGATCAACTGTACAAGAAAAGTATGACTAGAGTCACTTAGTGATGCATATCCCCAGAGGAAGGGCAGCAAATACTGCAAGAGATTCACTCGGGACCTCTCAGACCTTGGTCTCCAAAGCATTCAGAGCCGGATACTATTGGCCCCGAGCCAATGAGCCCGCCCGAGACAGTGGATCAATGCGTCGGGTGTCAGTTCTATGTGAACCAGTCGCACAAGCCAATGTCCGCCTTGAAGACTATCCCTCTCACTTGGCCATCCGCTGTCTGGGGACTCGACATGGTCGGCCCTCTCCGTACCGGAGCGGGTGGCTTCACACATCTGTTACTAGTAGTAGACAAGTTCACCAAGTGGATTGAGGCCAAGCCCATAAAAAATTTGGACTCGGCCACCGCAATTCAGTTCATCAGGGAGATCATCTTCAGGTTCGGATTCCCACACAACATCATCACCGAAAACTGGTCTAACTTTGACTCAGACGAGGTCGGCGAGTTCTGCTACACCCAAGGCACTCGGGTTGACTACGCCTCCGTAGCGCACCTGCAGTCGAATGGATAGGCCGAGAGAGCAAATGGGCTCATACTCCCAGGATTGAAACCCCGCTTCATGCGTGACCTGACTCATTGTTGTCTACTACGCAACATTCTTCTTGTAGACGTTGTTGGGCCTCCAAGTGCAGAGATTTGTAGGACAGTAGCAAATTTCCCTCAAGTGGATGACCTAAGGTTTATCAATCAGTGGGAGGCGTAGGATGAAGATGGTCTCTCTCAAGCAACCCTGCAACCAAATAACAAAGAGTCTCTTGTGTCCACAACACACCCAATACAATGGTGAATTGTATAGGTGCACTAGTTCGGCGAAGAGATGGTGATACAACTGCAATATGGATGGTAGATATAGGTTTTTGTAATCTGAAAATATAAAAACAGCAAGGTAACTAATGATAAAAGTGAGCGTAAATAGTATTGCAATGGTAGGAAACAAGGCCTAAGGTTCATACTTTCACTAGTACAAGTTCTCTCAACAATAATAACATAGATAGATCATATAAAAATCCCTCAACATGCAACAAAGAGTCACTCCAAAGCCACTAATAGCGGAGAACAAACGAAGAGATTATGGTAGGGTGCGAAACCACCTCAAAGTTATCCTTTCTGTTCTATTTATTCAAGAGTCTGTAGTAAAATAACATGAAGCTATTCTTTCCGTTCAATCTATCATAGAGTTCAAACTAGAATAACACCTTAAGACACAAATCAACCAAAACCCTAATGTCACCTAGATACTCCATTGTCACCAAAAGTATCCGTGGGCATGATTATATGATAAGCATCACACAATCTCAGATTCATCTATTCAACCAACACAAAGTACTTCAAAGAGTGCCCCAAAGTTTCTACCAGAGAGTCAAGGCAAAAACGTGTGCCAACCCCTATGCATAGGTTCATGGGCGGAACCCGCAAGTTGATCACCAAAACATACATCAAGTGGATCACGTGATATCCCATTGTCACCACAGATAAGCACGGCAAGACATACATCAAGTGTTCTCAAATCCTTAAAAACTCAATCCGATAAGATAACTTCAAAGGGAAAACTCAATTCATCACAAGAGAGTAGAGGGGGAGAAACATCATAAGATCCAACTATAATAGCAAAGATAGCGATACATCAAGATCGTGCCATAGAGAGAACACGAGAGAGAGAGAGAGAGATCAAACACATAACTACTGGTACATACCCTCAGCCCCGAGGGTGAACTACTCCCTCCTTGTCATGGAGAGCACCGGGATGATGAAGATGGCCACCGGTGAGGGATCCCCCCTCCTGCAGGGTGCCGGAACGGGCTCCCAAGAGGTTTTTGGTGGCTACAGAGGCTTGCGGCGGCGGAACTCCTGATCTATCTTGTGCTTCGATGGTTTTAGGGTATATGGGAATATATAGGTGAAAGAAGTCGGTCGGGGGAGCCTCGAGGGGCCCACGATGGTGGAGGGCGCGCCCAAGGGGGTGGGTGCGCCCCCCTATCTCGTGGCTTCCTCGATGCTTCCCTGGCTTGCACTCTAAGTTCCCGGGATTGCTTCTATTCCAAAAATAACTTTTCCGAAGGTTTCATTCCGTTTGGACTCCGTTTGATATTCCTTTTCTTCGAAACACTGAAATAGGCAAGAAAACAACAATATGGGCTGGGCCTCCGGTTAGTAGGTTAGTCCGAGAAGTAATATAAAAGTGTATAATAAAGCCCGTAATCATCCAAAACACATAATAATATAGCATGAATGCTTCATAAATTATAGATACGTTGGAGACGTATCACTCATGCAGCGGGAGCCTTGGTGACCGAACTTCCATCAGTCCTCTGGGGCCTATGAACGACTCCAAATCGATCCACTAACCGCACTCCATTCTTCATGGTGTATAGGTCAGAGGCAGTCCTGCCGAGTGACCTCCTCCACAGTTCTCCCCTCCTGGATATTTATTCGGAAGCTGAAGTCGAGGAAACAAGGCAGGATGGCCTAGACCTTTTGGAGGAAGATCATGAGCTAGCGCTCATAAGATCAACTTTGTATCAATAAGACCTACACCGCTACCACAACAGACACGTCAGAGGACGTGCCTTCCAGGAAGGAGACCTGGTCCTCCGAGTGGATCAATAGAAACCTCACAAGCTAGCACCCCCTTGGGAGGGACCATTCGCCATCTCCATGGTCTTGCACAATGGAGCATACAGACTGTAGAACTTCACCAGAGGGATAGAAGAGCCCAGAGCTTGGAATGCAGACCTGCTTCGCAAGTTTTATACTTAGAATAAAATTTCTCCGTTGTAATAGTTAGTCCGAATGAGCTAGGATGAATAAAAATCTCGCTTTTCCATATATTGTCTAGTTCGACCTACGATCGCATCTCACTTGGGTGATTATTTGCATTCGGAAACCAACACACCTTCAGTGGGTGATAAGAGTTGAGAAAACTTAGCTGCAAAATAGTTTTCGCCTAAGTGAAAAAATAATCCGAGTGAGGATCCGCTCCACACTCATGGGATTAGCCGCGAACCAGTTTTCACCTAAGTTCAAAAATAATCCAAGTGACTATTCGCTCCACACTCGGGGGCTTAGCCGCGAACTAGCTTTCGCCTAAGTTCAAAGTAATTCGAGTGAGGATCCGCTCCATACCCGAGGGCTTAGCCGCGAACCAGTTTTTGCCTAAGTTCAAAAATAATCCAAGTGAGGATCTTCTCCACTCGGGGGCTTAGCCGTGAACCAGCTTTCGCCTAAGTTCAAAATAATTCGAGTGAGGATTCGCTCCACACTCAGGGGCTTAGCCACGAACCAG
>NC_041391.1:299996005-300019230 GCF_002162155.2 Triticum dicoccoides | reverse complement strand
GCTTTTGCCTAAGTTCAAAAATAATCCGAGTGAGGATCCGCTCCACACTCGCGGGCTTAGCCGCGAACCAGCTTTAGCCTAAGTTCAAAAATAATCTGAGTGAGGATCCGCTCCACACTCGGGGGCTTAGCCGCGAACCAGCTTTAGCCTAAGTTCAAAAATAATCCGAGTGAGGATCCGCTCCACACTCGGGGGCTTAGCCGCGAATTAGATTTCACCCAAGTTGAAAAATAATTCGAGTAAGGATCCGCCCCACACTTGGGGGCTTAGCCGCGAACCAGTTTTTGCCCAACGTCAAACAAAACGCGAAGCAAATAGAAGCGCAAAGCATTTCAAGTTAAAGATTCGATCTGTCTAAATGTCTTCAAAGCAAATCGAGCCCAAGGCTCGGCAAAGTATTTCATTGAATCCACCACCCGACATTCTGGGGCAAATTCAATCAAATGTTTTCATGTTTCCGGCGGAGGGCTGGCTGGGTCGATGAAGATCTCTAGATTGATCCCATCGGCGATGAGAGTGGCGGCTTCACTGAAGGTCTCCATAAAATCCTCAAATTTGAGGTTCTTGTTCACCACTCGGAGGCTCTTCAGCTTCTCTTCGTCCACATTCTTGCAATGAAAGCGGACGAGTGATAGCGTCACATCAGCACCGCTCTGGGCGGGAGATTTCTTCCAAGCCTTCACCCGAGCGGGAACATCTTTCAGCCACATCAGGATCGACTCCAGGTCCTTCTGAGTCTCTTCACCCGGCTGCAACTCCTCGTCAATTCGACCTGCCACACCTTTCACCCGAGTGATGAAGCCCAATGCATTCTCCAAGCGGTCTTCAAGCCGAAGGATGGCAAGGGCGGCGTTGTCAGCGACAAGCAACCTAGTAGGGTCCAGATCCCTGTCTGCAGCTCCAGTTCCTTGTTCTAACAATGCTCTGCGTTGAGAAGGATAATCTATGAGAAGATGATCAAGGGAAAGCTTTTGGCAATATGCAGATTTCACTCTCCCGAAGAAAAACTTACTAACAAGCTTCTCACTAAACTCTTCACAAACATCTTTGATGTGCTTCTCCAGGACATCCTTCTTGTCAGTCAGCTGGGTGACCTTCTTGTCTAGTTTGACCTTCTCCTGAGTGAAAGCCTCGATGGCAGCCTTAAGGTTCTTGATCTCCTGCTCCAGCTTGCCGACTGAAGCCAGCTTCTCATCGGCAAGTTTGGCCTTGGTCTTTGCTTCCTTCTGGGCCAATGCCAGGTCCTTGTCCTTGTTCTCCAACGCCTACTTCATTGTTTCTAAAGAAAAAGAAGTCCTGAGCCTCATTAAGAGTTGAGCATTTTTGCTACGAACATCTGTCAGGGTGAAATGATTCGGATCAAAGCGGAAAGCATTGCATAGCTTCCATTCAGAGGAGATAACTTACCTCCCATGGCCTTCTTCTCCTACTCTAGTCGGGCGCTCTTGAGCTTCTCAGCCTCCAAGTCAAGTAGAAGGGTCGTCACCTCCTTCTCCATCATAGTGTAGTGGGATCCCATTTTGCAAGTCCTCTACATCATAAGAAAAATAGTCAGTCAGAAGATCCTGAAAGGAAGCCAAAAGCAATAGCTCACAAGCACCCATGCAGGCATCGCCGGAAGGAACAAACTAGACCAATACTAGATCTTGAAGTACCCACTGATCTATCCTCACTCGGCTGACTCCCGAGTCAGCAACGAAGAAGATAGAGGACAACAACACAAGATGACCTACTCCACTCGGTTGACCACTGAGTTGGCGATGAAGATAGAGGACAACAACACAAGATGACATACTCCACTCGGTTGACCACTGAGTCGGTGATGAAGAAGATAGAGGACAACAACACAAGATGGCTTACTTCACTTGGACAACTCCCGAGTCGGTAACGAAGGAAATCTTACTTATTATCTCACTAGCGCACGAGTGTCGTAGGGCGCCCTGAACGCCTAATGACAAGCTCTAAAGACTACCACCGATTGCCAGCGATCAATGGCAGCCTCGGGGACTACACCCAGTGGGTGCACTCGGCGTGCCTCCACTGGAAAGTGACTCGTTGATGAGCTAAAAAAGTAAGCTCTAAGACTACCGCGGACTGCTACAGTCAACGATAGCCTCAGGGACTACACCTAGTGGGTGCATGCAGCGTGCCCCCACTGGATCATGTACATTCGGCTATGCTCTGGCTAAACTCTGAGTGGACATAAGAAAATTCTACACTCAAAGACTCCTGCCGACTGATTCTAGTTGACAGGAGCCTCGGGGACTACACCCAGTGGGTGCACTCAGCGTGCCCCCACTGAATCATGTACATCCAATGGGTGTGCCCTGTAAAAACCCACTGGTAGAAATCCTACTACAATCTTATTACGAGAAAAGAAGAAACTTCGACTGGAAATTATACTCACAATCGTACTTACTCAAATGTTGGTCTGCAGCGCCGCACTGGCGTTGTACGCCTCCTTCAGCCGATCAAACACTAAACCCACCCGGATCAGCGCCTCCTTACTCGCCCCACCTGATCCTCAGGGACACGATACATGGGGAAAGAAGTAGTTGGAGCTGACGGAGGTGCAGGAGTCGGCCTCGGATCTAGGATCACTGCTGTTCCAACCGGAGGAGTCTGGGTAGACCCCACGGAGGGCACCACTACCGACGAGGATGCCGACCCCCTGAGCTAGAGGGCTAGGCCTCGCAGTCCTGGCAACAACCTCCACCGGAGAAACACGGGCCGTCTAGCGAGGAGAGGCGTCCGTCATTGGCGTGTCAGCACCACGCACTCCCTCCCTAACGGCGTCCAAGTTCGGTGGGTCGGCGCCCACTTCATCATCTAGTTGGATAATCTCAGGCGGGGCTGCATAAATCAGAGAAGTCATCAAAGTTTAGTCAGAAAGGGCATAACCATGTGGATCAATCAACACAACACACCGTTGGAAGCAGTGGCGTCTGCCTTGTCGGCATCACTCGGGCCAGGCTTACAGGCGCCCGGGTCTTCTGAGCTTGTCGAGGTGTCATTGCTGCAAAAATAAAACAACACTCAGTCAGCAACGGAATGAATTCAAAAAATAGACAAAGAGTCAGCGAGAAAGCTTACTTCAAGGCCACAGGCACCGCCACTCGGATTCGTGGCACGAAAGCCTTCTGAGGCATGGAGGAGATTTTCTTAGGCAACTTGGGTTGCTTCTCCACCAAGCTCTCAGCCTCGGCACGGGTGCGCTTGGAACTCCAAGTCACTTGCCAGAAGCAGTCGGCTAGTGAGTTTCTCCCGCCTTGCCCTTGGGATCATGTAGTGATAACCCACAAGTATAGGGGATTGCAACAGTTTTTGAGGGTACAGTATTCAAACCAAATTTATTGATTCGACACAAGGGGAGCCAAAGAATATTCTCAAGTATTAGCAGTTGAGTTGTCAATTCAACCACACCTGGATAACTTAGTATCTGCAGCAAAGTAGTATGGAAGTAACGGTAATGGTGGCAAAAGTAACAGTTGTAGTTTTGTAGTAATTGTAACAACAGTAACAATAAAGTAAATAAGCAAGGAGAAATATGTGAAAAGCTCATAAGCATTGGATCAGTGATGGTTAATTATGTTGGATACGATTCCTCATGTAATAGTTATAACATAGGGCGACACAGAACTAGCTCCAGTTCATCAATGTAATGTAGGCATGTATTCCGAATATAGTCATACATGCTTATGGAAAAGAACTTGCATGACATCTTTTGTCCTACCCTCCCGTGGCAGCGGGGTCCTAATGGAAACTAAGGGATATTAATGCTCCCTTTTAATAGAGTACCAGACCAAAGCATTAACACTTAGTGAATACATGAACTCCTCAAACTATGGTCATCACCGGTAAGTATCCCGATTATTGTCACTTCGGGGTTAACGGATCATAACACATAATAGGTGACTATAGACTTGCAAGATAGGATCAAGAACTCACATATATTCATGAAAACATAATAGGTTCAGATCTGAAATCATGGCACTCGGGCACTAGTGACAAGCATTAAGCATAGCAAAGTCATAGCAACATCAATCTCAGAACATAGTGGATACTAGGGATCAAACCCTAACAAAACTAACTTGATTACATGGTAAATCTCATCCAACCCATCACCGTCCAGCAAGCCTACAATGGAATTACTCATGCACGGCGGTGAACATCATGAAATTGGTGATGGAGGATGGTTAATGATGACGACAGCGACGAATCCCCCTCTCTGGAGCCTCGAACGGACTCCAAATCAGCCCTCCCGAGAAAGATTAGGGCTTGGCGGCGGCTCCGTATTGTAAAACATGATGGATCTTTCTCTCTGATTTTTTGTCTCCGCGAACGTGAATATATGGAGTTGGAGTTGAGGTCGGTGGAGCTTCAGGGGTACCACGAGGCAGGAGGCGCGCCCTAGGGGGGCGCCCCCACCCTCGTGGACAAGGTGTGGGTCCCCTGACGTTTATTCTTTCGCCAATATCTTTCATTAAATCCAAAATTTTGCTCCATGGATTTTCAGGTCATTCCGAGAACTTTTATTTCTGCACAAACATAACACCATGGCAGTTCTGCTGAAAACAGCGTCAGTCCGGGTTAGATCCATTCAAATCATGCAAGTTAGAGTCCAAAACAAGGGCAAAAGTGTTTGGAAAAGTAGATACGATAGAGACGTATCAACTCCCCCAAGCTTAAACCTTTGCTTGTCCTCAAGCAATTCAGTTGACAAACTGAAAGTGATAAAGAAAAACTTTTACAAACTTTGTTTGCTCTTGTTGTTGCAAATATGTAAACCCGGCATTCAAGTTTTTAGCAAATATTATGAACTAACCATATTCACAATAACACGTAGATCTCATGTTTACTCATATCAATGGCATAATCAACTAGCGAGCAATAATAATAAATCTCGGATGACAACACGTTCTCAAAACAATCATAATATGATATAATAAGATGATATCTTGCTAGCCCTTTCTGAGACCGCAAAACATAAATGCAGAGCACCTTTAAAGATCAAGGACTAACTAAACATTGTAATTCATGGTAAAAGAGATCCAGTCATAGTCATACCCAATATAAATTAATAGTAATGCATGCAAATGACAGCGGTGCTCTCCAGCGGGTGCTTTTTAATAAGAGGGTGATGACTCAACACAAAAGTAAATAGATAGGCCCTTCGCGAGGGAAGCAGGGATTTGTAGAGGTGCCAGAGCTTGATTTTGAAATAGGGATAAATAACATTTTGAGCGGTATACTTTCACTGTCAACATAACAACTGAGAGATCTCGATATCTTCCATGATACACACATTATAGGCGGTTCCCAAACAGAATGGTAAAGTTTATACTCCCCCGCCACCAACAAGCATCAATCCATGGGTTGCCCGAAACAACGGGTGCCTCCAACTAACAACAATCCTGGGGGAGTTTTGTTTGTAATTGTTTTGATTTGATTTGAGCATGGGACTGGGCATCCCGGTGACCAGCCATTTTCTCATGAATGAGGAGCGGAGTCCACTCCTCTTGAGAATAACCCGCCTAACATGGAAGATACAGACAGCCCTAGTTGATACATGAGCTGTTCGAGCATACAAAATGGAATTTCATTTGAAGGTTTGGAGTTTGGCACATACAAATTTACTTGGAACGGCGGGTAGATACTGCATATAGGAAGGTATGGTGGACTCATATGGAATAACTTTGAGGTTTGTGGATTTGGATGCACAAGCAGTATTCCCGCTTAGTACAAGTGAAGGCTAGAAAAAGACTGGGAAGCGAACAACTAGAGAGCGACAACAGTCATGAACATGCATTAAAATTAATCAACACTAAGTGCAAGCATGAGTAGGATATAATCCACCATGAACATAAATATTGTGAAGGCTATGTTGATTTTGTTTCAACTACATGCGTGAGCATGTGCCAAGTCAAGTGACCTGAATCATTCAAAGGAGGATACCATCCTATCATACCACATCACAACCATTTTAATAGCATGTTGGCACGCAAGGTAAACCATTATAAGCTCCTAGCTAATTAAGCATGGCATAAGCAACTATAATCTCTAACTATCATTGCAAACATGTTTATTCATAATAAGTTGAATCAGGAACGATGAACTAATCATATTTACAAAAAAGAGAGGTCGAGTTCATACTAGCTTCTCCCATCTCAATCAGTCCATCATATATCGTCATTATTGCCTTTCACTTACATGATCGAACGGTGTGGATAATAATAATAGTGCACGTGCATTGGACTAAGCTGGAATCTGCAAGCATTCAATTCAAGGGAGAAGACAAGGTAATATGGGCTCTTGATTAAATCAACAATAATGCATATAAGAGCCACTCAACATTTTCACTATGGTCTTCTCCTCTCGACCCCCAAAGGAAAGAAAAGAAATAAAACTATTTACACGGGAAAGCTCCCAACAAGCAAAAGAAGAACGAGAAATCTTTTTGGGTATTCTTTTAATTACTACTACGTGCATGAAAAGTAGACTAGCTAAAAGCTATAACTAAATTTTTTTGGTTTTTCTTAAGGTTATTCAAACACACCAGAAGAAAGCAAGAAAAGAAAATAAACTAGTATGGATAGTACAATGAAAAAGTATGAGCACCAACAACTAGAATGAGTGTGTGAACATGAATGTAATGTCGGTGAGAAATACATACTCCCCCAAGCTTAAGCTTTTGGCCTAAGTTGGTCTATGCCCATGGATGGCCTGGCGGATATCTGAAATTGTAACTGAGGTCGTACTGAGATGCAACAGCCATTGCTTCATGAGCCGCAGCTTGGAGGCGGGCTGCCTCCGTCCTCCTCTCATACTCATTCACCTCCTCCCTGGTGATAACATATCTTCCTTTTGCCTGATAGTCAAAGAAGGCAGGAGCAGGGAGAGTAATATGGACAGTGCGATGTCTGTTAAAGATTAGTCGATACTGGAGGGTTTGTTCATTCCTCTCAAGAAAATGATGATTAACCATGGCATTATAATCTAAATAAGCGGGAGGCAACTCCCTATCATTTTCATGTGCACGTATACCAAGATAATTAGCCACACGGGTTGCATAAATCCCTCCAAATAAGTCTCCATCTTAACCATTATTATGCAACCTACGTGCAACAATTGCCCCCAAGTTATATTGTTTATCACCTAATACAGCACTCTTGAGAACACAAAGATCCGGAACACACATGTGACAAGCTTCATCTTTACCGTTAATGCATCTACCTATGAAGAGAGCAAAATAATGTATAGCAGGAAAATGAATGCTCCCTATGGTAGCTTATGCTATTTCTCTAGATTCCCCCACGGTGATACTAGCAAGAAAGTCTTTATATCCAGATTTACGAGGTTCATTGACACTGCCCCACTTCAGGAGTTTACAAGCAGTAGTAAAATCTTCTAAGTCCATGGTGTAAGATTTATCATAAAGATCAAATAGGATAGTGTGAGAATTGCGTGAAGATTTAAATTTGAACCTTGTCACAAAGGAGTCAGTTAAATGGTAGTATTGAGGGCACTTATCTTGCATGAAGTCCTCAAGATTAGCATTACGCACATATGCATCAAATTTATCCTTGATGCCCGCTTTGACCATAAACTCCTCTGACGGCCATTCACAAGGCCGCACACAAGCTTCCCTCGGTGGTTCATCGTCCTGCTCACGTATTGCAAGCGTGGGTGCTTGCTTCCTTGAGAACCACCTTGGTACATTTTCCTAGACATATTTCTTCCTCTGAAAAATTTCTGAAAATTTTTAGTAACTCAAAATAAAAGTGAACCAAACTCAACAAAATTGATAGCAACTACTCCCACAAGTGCCTAGAGACTATATCATGCATTAGAACTACTTGGGACCATCTAAATTTGACATGCAAGCTCAAGAACAGGGTCACCTAGGCAGCAAATATTTCCAATCAATAAAGCACTAGAACAAAAAATAATTGGACCATTGGAGGAGTCACATACCAAAGAACAATCCCCCAAAGCAGTTTTGTGAATGGAGCTTTGAGCAAGGAGGTTGAAAATGGCAGCAAGATGAGCTAGAACTCGTGCTTGAGCTGGATAGTGATTTTTTTGGAGGAAGGAGAAGTGTGTGGGTGCAGGAATAAGTGGAGGGGGGCCACCGTGGGCCCATGAGGCAAGGGGTGCGCCCAGGAGTGTAGGGTGCGCCCCTGACCCTCGTGGCTAGGTGCTTGCTCCCCCTGTTGTGTTCTCAGTGCCAGATATTCTCAAATATTCCAGAAAAAATCATACTAAATTTTCAGGGCATTTGGAGAACTTTAATTTTCGGGGTATTTTTTATTGCATGGATAATTCAAAAAACAGACAGGAAATACTATTTTACTTTATTTAATCTAAATAATAGAAAGTAAAAGGAGGGTACAAAAGGTTCTGCCTTCTAACTTCATCCATCTCATGCTCATCAAAAGGAATCCACAAACAAGGTTGATCAAGTCTTGTTAACAAACTCATTCCGAATAACATGGAACCGGAGAAATTTCGAATAACACTAGGTTACCTCAATGGGGATATGCACATCCCCAATAATAAAATATTATATTTCTTCTTCACAGTAGGAAGAGGAAATTCAAAACCTCTAATAATAATTGATGGAATTTTTCCAATAGAATTGATATTGTGAACCTGAGGTTGTTTCCTCGGAAAGTGTACCGTATGCTCATTACCATTAACATGAAAAGTGACATTGCCTTTGTTGCAATCAATAACAGCCCCTGCAGTATTCAAAAAGGGTCTACCAAGGATAATCGGCATACTATCATCCTCGGGAATATCAAGAATAACAAAGTCCGTTAAGATAGTAATGTTTGCAACCACAACAGACACATCCTCAGAAATACCGACAAGTATAGCAGTTGATTTATCAGCCATTTGCAAAGACATTTCAGTAGGTGTCAACTTATTCAATTCAAGTCTACGATATAAAGAGAGAGGCATAACACTAACACCGGCTCCAGGATCGCATAAAGCATTTTTAACATAGTTTTTTTAATGGAGCATGGTATAGTTGGTACTCCTGGATCTCCTAGTTTCTTTGGTATTCCACCCTTAAAAGTATAATTAGCAAGCATGGTGGAAATTTCAGCTTCCGGTATCTTTCTTTTATTTGAAATAATATATTTCATATACTTAGCATAAGGATTCACTTTAAGCATACCAGTCAAACGCATACGCAAAAAGATAGGTCTAATCATTTCAGCAAAGCGCTCAAAATCCTCATCATCCTTTTTCTTGGATGGTTTAGGAGGAAAAGGCATGGGTTTCTGAACCCACGGTTCTCTTTCTTTACCGTGCTTCCTAGCAACAAAGTCTCTCTTATCATAACATTGATTCTTTGATTGTGGGTTATCAAGATCAACAGCAGGTTCAATCTCTACATCATTATTATTGCTAGGTTGAGCATCAACACGAACATTATCATTAACATTATCACTAGGTTCATGATCATCTCCAGATTGTGTTTCAGCATCAGAAATAGAAATATCATTGGGACTCTCAAGTGTGTCTACAACAGGGTCACTAGAAGCATGCAAAGTCCTATCATTTTTCTTTTTCTTATTTTTAGAAGGACTAGGTGTGCATCAACATTATTTCTCTGAGAATCTTGCTCAATTCTCTTAGGGTGACCCTCAGGATACAAAGGTTCCTGAGTCATTTTACCCGTTCTAGTTGCTACTCTAACAGCAAAATCATGTTTATTATTTAATTCGTCAAGCAAATCATTTTGAGCTTTAAGTACTTGTTCTACTTGAGTGGTAACCATAGAAGCATGTTTACTAATGAGTTTAAGTTCACCTTTAACTCTAGCCATATAATCACTCAAGTGTCCAATCATATAAGCATTTTGTTTCAATTGTCTACCAACATAAGCATTGAAGTTTTCTTGTTTAGCCATAAAGTCATCAAATTCATACAAAGCATTGGCTAGCGAACTTAGTAGACGGGATTTCAACTTTATCATATCTATAGAGAGAATTTACCTTTACTACTTGTGTCGGTTTATCAAGACCATGTGTTTCTTCAACAGGTGGTATATTAAGACCATGTATTTCTTCAATAGGAGGTAAATTCTTAACATCTTTATCTTTATGCCTTTCTCTTTCATAGATTTCTTTGCCTCTTGCATATCTTCAGGACTGAGAAATAGAACACCTCTTTTCTTCGGAGTTGGCTTAGGAGTTGGCTCAGGAATTGTCTCAGGAGTTGGCTCAGGAAGTGTCCAATTGTTTTCATTTGTCAACATATTATTCAATAGTAATTCAGCTTGGTCAACTATTCTTTCCCTGAAAACACAACCAGCACAACTATCCAAGTGGTCTTTGGAAGCATTGGTTAGTCCATTATAAAAGATATCAAGTATTTCATTTTTCTTAAGAGTATGATCAGGCAAAGCATTAAGTAACCGGAGAAGCCTCCCCCAAGCTTGTGGGAGACTCTCTTCTTCAATTTGCACAAAATTATATAATTCCCTCAAGGCAGCTTGTTTCTTATGAGCAGGGAAATATTTAGCTGAGAAATAATAAATCATATCCTGGGGACTACGCACACAACCAGGATCAAGAGAATTAAACCAAGTTTTAGCATCACCCTTTAATGAGAATGGAAATATCTTAAGGATATAGTAGTAGCGAGATTTCTCATCATTAGTGAGCAGGGTGGCTATATCATTTAACTTAGTAAGATGTGCCACAATAGTAGCCATAAAAAGGATCAGATTCAACCAAAGTAATTATGTCAGGATCGACAGAGAAATCATAATCCTTATCAGTAAGAAAGATAGGTGAAGTAGCAAAAGCAGGGTCATATTTCATTCAAGCATTCAGAGATTTCTGTTTCAGCTTAGCTAATAACTTCTTAAGATCAGATCTATCATTGCAAGCAAGAAAATCTCTAGCAGTTTCTTCATCCATAACATAACCCTCAGGAACAACAGGTAATTCATATTTAGGGGGAGAACCTTCATCATCACTATCATCAACAATATCAATTTCAAGAATTTCATTCTCTCTAGCCCTAGCAAGTTGTTCATCAAGATATTCACCTAATGGCACATGTACTATCAAGCATAGAAGTAGTTTCATCATAAGTATCATGCATAGTAGAAGTGGCATCATCAATAACATGCGACATATTAGAATTAATAGCAGAATCGGGTTCAGGTGTCGCAAGCTTACTCATAACAGAAGGAGAATCAAGTGCAGAGCTAGATGGCAGTTCCTTACCTCCCCTCGTAGTTGAGGGATAAATATTAGTTCTTTCGTCTTTAAAGTTCCTCATAGTGACCAGCAGATATAAATCCCAAGTCACTCAAAAATAGAGCTATGCTCCCCGGCAACAGCGCCAGAAAATATTCATGATAACCCACAAGTATAGGGGATCGCAACAGTTTTCAAGGGTAGAGTATTCATCCCAAATTTATTGATTCGACACAAGGGGAGCCAAAGAATACTCTCAAGTATTAGCAGTTGAGTTGTCAATTCAACCACACCTGGATAACTTAGTATCGGCAGCAAAGTATTTAGAAGCAAAGTAGTATGGAAGTAACGGTAACAGTGGCAAAAGTAACAGTAGGAGTTTTGTAGTAATTGTAACAGTAGCAGCGGTAAAGTAAATAAGCAAAGAGCAATATGTGAAAAGCTCGTAGGCATTGGATCAGTGATGGATAATCATGTCGGATGTGATTCCTCATGTAATAGTTATAACATAGGGCGACACAGAACTAGCTCCATTTCATCAATGTAATGTAGGCATGTATTCCGAATATAGTCATACATGCTTATGGAAATGAACTTGCGTGACATCTTTTGTCCTACCCACCCATGGTAGCGGGGTCCTAATGGAAACTAAAGGGATATTAAGGCCTCCTTTTAATAGAGTACTGGACCAAAGCATTAACACTTAGTGAATACATGAACTCCTCAAACTACGGTCATCACCGGTAAGTATCCCGATTATTGTCACTTTGGGGTTAACGGATCATAACACATAATAGGTGACTATAGACTTGCAAGATAGGATCAAGAACTCACATATATTCATGAAAACATAATAGGTTCAGATCTAAAATCATGGCACTCGAGCCCTAGTGACAAGCATTAAGCATAGCAAAGTCATAGCAACATCAATCTCAGAACATAGTGGATACTAGGGATCAAACCCTAACAAAACTAACTTGATTACTTGGTAATTCTCATCCAACCCATCACCGTCCAGCAAGCCTACGATGGAATTACTCACGCACGGCGGTGAGTGATGACCCACAAGTGTAGGGGATCTATCATAGTCGTTTTGATAAGTAAGAGTGTTGAACCCAACGAGGAGCAGAAGGAAATGATAAGCGGTTTTCAGTAAGGTTTTCTCTGCAAGCACTGAAACTGTAGGTGATAGATAGTTTTGTGATAAGATAAATAGTAACAAGTAACAAGTAAATAAAGTAAATAAAGTGCAGCAAGGTGGCCCAATCCTTTATGTAGCAAAGGATAAGCCTAGACAATTTCTAATAATGATAAAGGATCTCCCGAGGACACATTGGGAATTATCGTCAAGCTAGTTTTCATCACGTTCATATGATTCGCGTTCGGTACTTTGATAATTTGATATGTGGGTGGACCAGTACTTGGGTACTGCCCTAACTTAGAAAAGCAGCCCCCTTATGATTAACCCCTATTGCAAGCATCCGCAACTACAAAAGAAGTATTAAGGTAAACCTAACCACAACATTAAACATATGGATCCATATCAGCCCCTAACGAAGCAACGCATAAACTAGAGTTTAAGCTTCTGTCACTCTAGCAACCCATCATCTACTTATTACTTCCCCATGCCTTCCTCTAGGCCCAAATAATGATGAAGTGTCATGTAGTCGATGTTCACATAACACCACTAGAGGAAAACACAACATACATCTCATCAAAATATCGAACGAATACCAAATTCACATGACTACTAATAGCAAGACTTCACCCATGTTCTCAGGAACAAACGTAACTACTCACAAAGCATATTCATGTTCATAATTAGAGGAGTAATAATATGCATAAAGGATCTGAACATATGATCTTCCACCAAGTAAACCAATTAGCATCAACTACAAGGAGTAATCAACACTACTAGCAACCCACAGGTACCAATTTGTGGTTTTGATACAAGATTGGATACAAGAGATGAACTAGGGTTTTGAGAGGAGATGGTGCTGGTGTAGATGTTGATGGAGATTGACCCCCTCCAGATGAGAGGATCGTTGGTGATGACGTTGGTGATGATTTCCCCCTCCCGGAGGGAAGTGTCCCCAGCAGAACAGCTCTGCCAGAGCCCTAGATTGATTCCGCCAAGGTTCCGCCTCATGGCGGCGGAGTTTCGTCCCGTAAGCTTGCCCCCGATTTTTTCTAGGGTAAAAGTGATGATATAGCAGAAGATGGACACCGGAGGCCCACCAGGGTGCCCAGGAGATAGGGGGCACGCCCTATAGGGGGGCGTGCCCCCCTATCTCCTGGACAGGGTGTGGGCCCCTTGGCCTATTTCTTTCGCTCAGAAATTCTTATTAAATCCAAAAAGTTGTTTCGTGGAGTTTCACGACTTTTGGAGCTATGCAGAATAGGTTTCCAACATTTGCTCCTTTTCCAGCCAGAATTCCAGCTGTCGGCATTCCCCCTCTTCATGGTAAACATTGTAAAATAAGAGACAATAGCCATAAGTATTGAGATATAATGTGTAATAACAGCCCATAATGCAATAAATATTGATATAAAAGCATGATGCAAAATGGATGTATCAACTCCCCCAAGCTTAGACCTCACTTGTCCTCGAGCGGAAGCCGAAATTGAAAAATATGTCCACGTGTTTGGAGATAGAGGTGTCGATAAAAATAAAATACGGACATGAGGGCATCATGATCATTCTTATAACAGCAACATATATAGATTTTTTCATATGATTTCCTATGCTCAAGTAACAAGCAATTCACAATATCAAGTATTGTTCAAAAACTTATTGGGAACTAACAAACTATAATCTCAGTCACTGAAGCAATTGCAATTTATTGTAACATCAGAAAGAGTCAATAATAGAGCTTTTCAGCAAGCTCACATACTCAACTATCTCGTAGTCTCCTACAATTGCTAACACTCACGCAGTACTTGTAGTTATAGAGTTTCAGCCGGACATTGAGAAAGATAGGAGCTTATTGTGTTGGGGCTTATTGTGATGCCTCCCAACGTATTCACCTTTAGGTGATGTCAACAATAATAGCCTATGCCAACTTACATCCAATTGGATATATATATATATCATGATCTTTCAAACACGAGGAGCTTGCCAAAGGATAAAATAAAAAGGGGAAAGGTGAGGATCACCTTGACTCAAGCATAAAGTAAAAACATAAAGTAAAAGATAGGCCCTTTGCAGAGGGAAGCAGAGGTTGTCATGCGCGTTTAGGGTTGATGCACAAAATCTTAATGCAAAAGAACATCACTTTATATTGCCCCTTGTATGTGTACCTTTATTATGCAGTCCGTCGCTTTTATTACTTCCACAACAAGTTCGTACAAAGCTTATTTTCTCTGCACTAATAAGTCATACATATTTAGAGAGCAATTTTTATTGCTTGCACTGATGACAACTTACTTGAAGGATCTTACTCAATCCATAGGTAGGTATGGTGGACTCTCATGGCAAAACTGGGTTTAAGGATATTTGGAAGCACAAGTAGTATCTCTACTTGGTGCGAGGAATTTGGCTAGCATGAGGGGGAAAGTCAACTCAACATGTTTGGAAGGTCAATGACAATATACTTTAACTGAGACGTCATAAAACATAAACCATTACGTTGTCTTCCTTGTCCAACATCAACTCTTTTAGCATGTCATACTTAATGAGTGCTTCACAATCATAAAAGATGTCCAAGATAATATATTTATATGTGAACCCCTCTTTCCTTATCACTTCCTATTAATTGCAACAATGACCAAGGCTACGCTCATCAACTCTCAACAATTTTTATGCCTCATACTTTCTATGTGCGAAGTTATCACTATCCATAAGATCAATATGAACTCTTTTATTATTTCTACTTCCTCAAGATCATAGCAACATAGCAAAGCCCTTGACTCAACAGTAATCTTTATTATAGATAGCACACGGACTCGATTACAAAAAGAGATCACAATGCAAAACTCAAAACTACTTGATATCAAAACTTCAAACTACTAGATCAAGATACTACTAAAAGGATCGAACTAAATAAAGCGGTAAAGATAGGAGTGTGATGGTGATACGATACTGGGGCACCTCCCCCAAGCTTGGCAGTTGCCAAGGGGAGTGCCCATACCCATGTGATTATGTCCTCGGAGGTGGTGAAGTAGGAGTTGTTGATGATGTAGACTTGTCGTCCGTCTTCCAAGGCATAGGCTCTCCATCATAAAAGGATGATCGAGTCTCCGGGATCCTTAAATCTGCAGCCAAACTCATTCGCTTGAATCTATATTCATACTCATAGTTCTAATTTTGTAGGTCATAGATCTGGGCTTGGAGGTGCTCAATTTTCTCTTGAAGCTTGAAGATGGTCTCCCCAATGACTTTAGCATCTAGCTTGTGGTTGTTGGTGAATTCCGTGATCATCATCTGGTTGGCGTTGAGTCCACGCTCCACCATCCCTTGGCACTTGAAAACTTCCTGTTCCACGGCTTTGAGCTTTGTCTCCACGCTCCTAGTACGCCTTGGTACCTCCACATCGCGGATGTGCAGCACCCCCTCACGCATCTCAATGGTTTGAGGATGATGCAGCACCTCCGCGAGATAGGGGTTGATAACCGTCTCGAAAAACTTATCCTTGGGAGCGCTTGGAGACGCCATGATGCTCTAGATCTGAAACAGAAACAGCTTGAAACGAAAATAGAGGATCATATAATGATTTTTTACCGACCAAAATACGTAACGTGCAAGAAAACGGAGTCCGGGAGGCACACGAGGTGCCCACAAGATAGGGGGCGCCCCCTACAGGGGGGCGCGCCCTCCTCTCTCGTGGGAGCCTCGTGTACCTTTCGGACTACTTCTTTCTTCCTAACATTCTTAAATATTCCAAAACTGATAAAAATTGCTATTAAAGTTGTTTTGGAGTCGGTTTACTTACCGTACCACATACCTATACCTTTTCTGAGTCTGGAACATTCTGGAAAGTGTCCCTTATGTATTCCTCAGGGGTTATGGTTTCAATAATATTAGTTTCAACATTAATAGGATTATCTAAAATATAGTGTTTAATTCTTTGACCGTTAACCACCCTTGGACTTGTGCCTTCGAAGTTGTTGATTTTTATAGCACCAGAATGATAGACCTCCTCGATAACGTAGGGACCTTCCCATTTTGAGAGAAGTTTTCCTGCAAAAAATCTTAAACGAGAGTTGAATAATAGCACATAATATCCTATGTTAAACTCATGCTTTTGTATCCTCTTATCATGCCAACGTTTGACTTTTTCTTTGAAAAGCTTGGCATTCTCATACGCTTGGGTTCTCCATTCATCAAGTGAGCTGATATCAAACAACCTCTTCTCACCGGCAAGTTTGAAATCATAATTGAGCTCTTTAATAGCCCAATATGCTTTATGTTCAAGTTCAAGAGGCAAATGACACGCTTTTCCATAAACCATCTTATAAGGAGACATACCCATAGGATTTTTGTATGCAGTTCTATAGGCCCATAATGCGTCATCAAGTTTTTTGGACCAATTCTTTCTAGATCTATTCACAATCTTTTGCAAAATTAATTTGAGATCTCTATTGCTCAACTCTACTTGACCACTAGACTGCGGATGATAAGGAGATGCCATTCTATGATTGACATCATACTTAGCGAGCATCTTACGGAAAGCACCATGAATAAAATGTGAACCACCATCAGTCATAAGATATCTATGGACTCCAAACCTCGGAAAAATAACTTTGTTAAGCATTTTAATAGAAGTGTTATGATCAGCACTACTAGTTGGTAAAGTTTCTATCCACTTAGTAACGTAATCAACAGCAACTAAAATATGTGTATAACCTTTAGAGGCAGGAAAAGGTCCCATATAATCAAAGCCCCAAACATCAAACGGTTCAATAACAAGAGAATAATTCATAGGCATTTCTTGACGTCTACTAATGTTACCTATTCTTTGACATTCATCACAAGATAAGACAAACTTACGAGCATCTTTGAAGAGAGTAGGCCAATAAAAACCAGATTGTAGTACCTTGTGTGCAGTTCTATCTCCAGCGTGGTGTCCTCCATAAGATTCAGAGTGACACTTACGTAGAATCTGTTCTTGTTCATGCTCAGGCACACAACGTCTAATAACACCATCTACTCCTTCTTTATAAAGGTGTGGATCATCCCGGAAGTAATGTCTTAAATCATAAAAGAACTTTTTCTGTTGCTGGTATGTGAAACTAGGTGGTATAAATTTAGCGACAATGTAATTAGCATAATCAGCATACCAAGGAGCAGTACGAGAAGCATTGACGACCGCTAATTCTTCATCAGGAAAGCTATCATTAATAGGCAGTGGGTCATCAAGAACATTCTCTAACCTAGACAAGTTATCTGCAACGGGGTTCTCAGCTCCCTTTCTATCAATAATATGCAAGTCAAATTCTTGGAGCAAGAGAACCCATCTAATGAGTCTAGGCTTAGCACCTTTCTTTTCCATAAGATATTTAATAGTAGCATGATCAGTGTGAATAGTAACTTTGGAATCAACAATATAAGGTCTAAACTTATCACATGCAAACACAACTGCTAAGAACTCTTTTTCAGTAGTAGCATAATTCCTCTGGGCAGTATCAAGAGTCTTACTAGCATACTGGATAACATTCAATTTCTTATCGACTCTTTGCCCTAAAACAGCACCTACAGCATAATCACTAGCGTCGCACATAATTTCAAAAGGTAAATTCCAGTCAGGCGGCTGAACAATAGGTGCAGTGATCAAAGCTTTCTTAAGTACTTCAAATGCTTCTACACAATCATCATCAAAGACAAAAGGAAAATCTTTTTGCAATAAATTAGTCAGAGGCCTAGAGATTCTAGAAAAGTCCTTAATGAACCTCCTATAAAAACCGGCATGACCAAGGAAACTTCTTATACCTTTTATGTCCTTGGGACATGGCATCTTTTCAATAGCATCAACTTTGGCCTTATCAACTTCAATACCTCTCTCGGAGATCTTGTGCCCCAAGACAATGCCTTCATTAACCATAAAGTGACACTTTTCCCAATTCAGGACGAGACTAGTGTCTTCGCATCTCTGCAAAACTCGAGCAAGGTTGCTCAAACAATCATCAAAAGAGGATCCATAAACAGAAAAGTCATCCATGAATACCTCACAAATATTTTCACAAAAATCAGAGAATATAGCCACCATGCATCTTAGAAAGGTAGTAGGTGCATTACATAAACCAAAAGGCATACGTCTATAAGAAAAGTACCAAAAGGGCAAGTAAAAGTAGTTTTAGATTGATCCTTCGCTGATACAGGTATCTGAGAGAAACCAGAATAACCATCTAGAAAGCAAAAATGTGTGTGTTTGGATAGTCTTTCTAGCATTTGATCAATAAAAGGTAAAGGGTAATGATCTTTCTTAGTAGCTTTATTTAACTTACGGAAATCAATTACCATCCTATAACCTGTAATAATTCTTTGCGGGATCAATTCATCTTTATCATTAGGAACAACGGTAATACCTCCCTTTTTAGGGACACAATGGAAAGGGCTTACCCATTCACTATCAGCAACGGGATAAATAATACCTGCCTCAAGGAGCTTTAGTATCTCCTTTCTTACCACTCCCTTCATCTTGGGATTTAATCATCTTTGAGGATCTCTAACTGGTTTGGCATCTTTCTCCACTGAAATTTTGTGTTGACATAATGTGGGACTAATGCCCTTAAGATCATCCAGAGTATATCCAATAGCAGCTCAGTGTTTCTTCAGAGTTTTCAATAATCTTTCTTCTTCTTTCTCTGAAAGGTTAGCACTAATAATAACAGGATATATTTCTTTTTCATCAAGATAAGCATACTTAAGATTATCAGGTAATGGTTTGAGTTCAAACACGGGATCACCCTTGGGTGGAGGGGGATCCCCAAGAATTTCAATAGGGAGGTTATGTTTCAGCATAGGTTCCTGTTTAAGGAACACTTCATCTATTTCCTCCCTTTCCTTCATAAACATATCGTTTTCATGGTCTAGCAAATATTGTTCTAACGGATCAGTTGGAGGAACAGCAATGGAAGAAAGACCAATAATTTCATCCTTACTAGGTGGTTCCCTTTCACGAGGTTGTCTACTAAACTTAGCGAAATTAAACTCATGAGGCATACCATCTATGCCAACAGTGACAATATTCTTTTCACAATTAATCTTAGCACTAGCAGTATTCAAGAAGGGTCTACCAAAAATAATGGGACAAAAATCATCTCGTGGGGAACCAAGAACAAGAAAATCAGCAGGGTATTTAACCTTCCCACACAAAACTTCAACATCTCTAACAATCCCAATAGGTTTAATGGTATCCCTATTAGCAAGCTTAAGAATAACATCAATGTCTTCTAATTCAACCAGTGCAATGTCGTGCATAATTTCTTTATATAGATCATAGGGTATCGCACTAGCACTAGCACCCATATCACATAAGCCATGATAACAATGATCTCCTATTTTAAACAGAAATAATAGGCATGCCTACTACAGGTCTACGTGTCTTAGTATCGGGTCTAGCAATATTGGCAGACTCACCCAAGAAAGAAATAACATGCCCATCTAAATCCTCATCCAAGAGATCTTTAACCATAGCAATACTAGGTTCAACATTAATTTGCTCAGGATGTGTATAAGTCCTAGTATTACTCTTACGAACAATAGTTGAAGCTTTAGCATGATCTTTTATCCTAACAGGAAAAGGAGGTTTTTCAACATAAGCAGTAGGAACAATAGGATCACTATAGGTAATAGTCTTTTCTTCGACTGTAATAGGTGCAACTACTTTCACTTCAACATGAGGATTATATTTAAACCACTTCTTTTTAGGGAGATCAACGTGAGTAGTAAAAGATTCACAGAAAGTAGCTACTATCTCATAGTCAAGTCCATACTTAGAGCTAAATCCACGGAAAGCATCGGTATCCATAAAAGATTTAACACAATCAAACTTAGGTGTCATACCTGACTCCTTACCATCGTCAGAACCCCAATCTTCAGAGTTGCATTTAATTTTTTCCAATAAGTCCCATTTGAAATCAGTAGTCTTCAGCATATAAGAACCAGCACAGGAAGTATCGAGCAGGTTGCGATTATCAAGAGAAAGCCGAGCATAAAAATTCTGAATAATCATTTCCCGATAGAGCTCATGATTGGGGCATGAATATAACATTGACTTAAGCCCCCCCCCAAGCTTCAGCGATGCTTTCTCCTTCGCGAGGCCAGAAATTATATATGTAATTACGATCACGATGAACAAGATGCATAGGATAGAACTTCTGGTGAAATTCCAACTTCAATCGCTTATAATTCCAAGATCTCGTATCATCACATAGCCTATACCATGTCAATGCATCTCCCTTCAAAGATAAAGGGAAGATCTTCCTTTTGACAACATCATCGGGAGTACCTGCAAGCTTAAATAATCCACAAACTTCATCCACAAAGATAAGGTGTAAATCCGGATGCAATGTTCCGTCTCCTGCAAATGGATCTTAAAGTAAATATAGTGATCCTATCATACCCGAAAGAATCTCAAAGTAAATATTTTCATAAAGTTCAGTAGGTTGAGGAGCAACTCTTTGCTCTTCTGGTTGGGGTGAAGATACCTCAAACAAGCCCCTCAAAGGATTAGTTTCCATAGTGATAAGTAACAGAAAATTTCAGCACACTATATAAATGTTTCCTTACCAAGTTCCACTCACCAAAAGCGCTACACTCCCCGGCAACGGCGCCAGAAAAGAGTATTGATGACCCACAAGTGTAGGGGATCTATCGTAGTCCTTTCGATAAGTAAGAGTGTCGAACCCAATGAGGAGCAGAAGGAAATGATAAGCGGTTGCAAGCACCGAAACTGTACGTGATAGATAGTTTTGTGATAAGATAAATAGTAACGAGTAACAAGTAAATAAAGTGCAGCAAGGTGTCCCAATCCTTTATGTAGCAAAGGATAAGCCTAGACAATTTCTAATAATGATAAAGGAGCTCCCGAGGACACATTGGGAATTATCGTCAAGCTAGTTTTCATCACGTTCATATGATTCACGTTTGGTACTTCCATAATTTGATATGTGGGTGGACCGGTACTTGGGTACTGCCCTAACTTGGACAAGCATCCCACTTATGATTAACCCCTTTTGCAAGCATCCGCAACTACAAAAGAAGTATTAAGGTAAACCTAACCACAACATTAAACATATGGATCCATATCAGCCCCTAACGAAGCAACGCATAAACTAGGGTTTAAGCTTCTGTCACTCTAGCAACCCATCATTTACTTATTACTTCCCCATGCCTTCCTCTAGGACCAAATAATGGTGAAGTGTCATGTAGTCGACGTTCACATAACACCACTAGAGGAAAAAACAACATACATCTCATCAAAATATCAAACGAATACCAAATTCACATGACTACTAATAGCAAGACTTCACCCATGTCCTCAGGAACAAACGTAACTACTCACAAAGCATATTCATGTTCATAATCAGAGGAGTAATAATATGCATAAAGGATCTGAACATATGATCTTCCACCAAGTAAACCAATTAGCATCAACTACAAGGAGTAATCAACACTACTAGCAATCCACAGGTACCAATTTGTGGTTTTGATACAAGATTGGATACAAGAGATGAACTAGGGTTTTGAGAGCAGATGGTGCTGGTGAAGATGTTGATGGAGATTGACCCCCTCCCGATGAGAGGATCGTTGGTGATGACATTGGTGATGGCGTTGGTGATGATTTCCCCCTCCCGGAGGGAAGTGTCCCCAGCAGAACAGCTCTGCCAGAGCCCTAGATTGATTCCGCCAAGGTTCCGCCTCGTGGCGGCAGAGTTTCGTCCCGTAAGCTTGCCCCGATTTTTTCCAGGGTAAAAGTGATGATATAGCAGAAGATGGACGTCGGAGGCCCACCAGTGGGCCCAGGAGATAGGGGGCGCGCCCTATAGGGGGGCGCGCCCCCCTATCTCCTGGACAGGGTGTGGCCCCCATGGCCTATTTCTTTCGCTCAGAAATTCTTATTAAATCCAAAAAGTTGTTTCGTGAAGTTTCAGGACTTTTGGAGCTGTGCAGAATAGGTTTCCAATGTTTGCTCCTTTTCCAGCCAGAATTCCAGCTGCCGGCATTCCCCCTCTTCATGGTAAACCTTGTAAAATAAGACACAATAGCCATAAGTATTGAGATATAATGTGTAATAACAGCCCATAATGCAATAAATATTGATATAAAAGCATGATGCAAAATGGACGTATCAATGAGTATCATGAAATTGGTGATGGAGGATGCTTGATGATGACAACGGCGACGAATCCCCCTCTCCGGAAACCCGAACGGACTCCAGATCAGCCCTCCCGAGAGAGATTAGGGCTTGGCGGCGGCTCCGTATCGTAAAACGCGATGAATCTTTCTCTCTGATTTTTTTTCTCTGCGAACATGAATATATT
Source organism: Triticum dicoccoides (assembly GCF_002162155.2). Lineage (NCBI taxonomy): Eukaryota > Viridiplantae > Streptophyta > Magnoliopsida > Poales > Poaceae > Triticum > Triticum dicoccoides. The sequence continues at coordinate 299,996,524 of NC_041391.1, read as the reverse complement.
GTTGGGGAACGTTGCAGAAAATAAAAAATTTCCTACGGTTTCACCAAGATCCATCTATGAGGTCATCTAAGCAACGAGTGAAAGGGGAGATGCATCTACATACCACTTTGTAGATCGCAAGCGGAAGCATTCAAATGAACGGGGTTGAAGTAGTCGTTCTCGTCGTGATCCTATCACCGGAGATCCTAGCGCCGAACGGACGGCACCTCCGCGTTCAACACACGTACGGTCAGCGTGACGTCTCCTCCGTCTTGATCCAGCAAGGGGGAAGGAGAGGTTGATGATGATCCAGCAGCACGACGGAGTGGTGGTGGATGCAGCAGAACTCCGGCAAGGCTTCGCCAAGCTGCTGCTGGAGGAGGACGAGGTGTAGCAGGAGGAGGGAGGCGCCAAGACTTGGGGTGCGGCTGCCCTCCCCCCTGCCCTCCTTTATATAGGCCCCCAGGGGGGCGCCGGCCCTGGGAGATGCAATCTCCCAAGGGGGCGGCGGCCAGGGGGGTGGAATGCCCCCCAAGGCAA
>NC_041391.1:299977216-299995831 GCF_002162155.2 Triticum dicoccoides | reverse complement strand
ACCCTAGGCGCAGGGGGGCCCAAGGGGGGCGCACCAGCCCACTATGGGCTGGTTCCCCTCCCACTTCAGCCCATGGGGCCCTCCGGGATAGGTGGCCCCACCCGGTGGACCCCCGGGACCCTTCCGGTGGTCCCGGTACAATACCGGGTGACCCCGAAACTTTCCCGATGGCCGAAACAGCACTTCCTATATAGTTTTCTTTACCTCCAAACCATTCCGGAACTCCTCGTGACGTCCGAGATCTCATCCGGGACTCCGAACAACATTCGGTTTGCTGCATACTCATATTCATGCAACCCTAGCGTCACCGAACCTTAAGTGTGTAGACCCTACGGGTTCGGGAGACATGTAGACATGACCGAGACGGCTCTTCGGTCAATAACCAACAGCGGGATCTGGATACCCATGTTGGCTCCCACATACTCCTCAATGATCTCATCGGATGAACCACGATGTCGAGGATTCAAGCAACCCCGTATACTATTCCCTTTGTCAGACGGTATGTTACTTGCCCGAGACTCGATCGTCGGTATCCCAATACCTCGTTCAGTCTCGTTACCGGCAAGTCACTTTACTCGTACCGTAATGCATGATCCCGTGACCACACACTTGGTCACTTTGAGCTCATTATGATGATGCACTACCGAGTGGGCCCAGTGATACCTCTCTGTAACACGGAGTGACAAATCCCAGTCTCGATCCGTGTTAACCCAACCGACACTTTCGGAGATACCTGTAGTGCACCTTTATAGTCACCCAGTTATGTTGTGACGTTTGGTACACCCAAAGCACTCCTACGGTATCCGGGAGTTACACGATCTCATGGTCTAAGGAAGAGATACTTGACATTGGAAAAGCTCTAGCAAAACGAACTACACGATCTTGTGCTATGCTTAGGAATGGGTCTTGTCCATCACATCATTCTACTAATGATGTGATCTCGTTGTCAACGACATCTAATGTCCATAGTCAGGAAACCATGACTATCTGTTGACCAACGAGCTAGTCAACTAGAGGCTTACTAGGGACGTATTGTGGTCTATGTATTCACACGTGTATTACGATTTCCGGATAATACAATTATAGCATGAATAAAAGACAATTATCATGAACAAGGAAATATAATAATAATCCTTTTATTATTGCCTCTAGGGCATATTTCCAACAGTCTCCCACTTGCACTAGAGTCAATAATCTAGTTACATTGTGATGAATCGAACACCCATAGAGTTCTGGTGTTGATCATGTTTTGCTCGCGGAAGAGGTTTAGTCAACGGATCTGCGACTTTCAGATCCGTATGTACTTTGCAAATATCTATGTCTCCATCTTGAACATTTTCACGGATGGAGTTGAAGCGACGCTTGATGTGCCTGGTCTTCTTGTGAAACCTGGGCTCCTTGGCAAGGGCAATAGCTCCAGTGTTGTCACAGAAGAGTTTGGTCGGCCTCGACGCATTGGGTATGACTCCTAGGTCGGTGATGAACTCCTTCACCCAAATTGCTTCATGCGCTGCCTCCGAGGCTGCCATGTACTCCACTTCGCATGTAGATCCCGCCACGATGCTTTGCTTGTAGCTGCACCAGCTTACTGCTCCACCATTCAACATATACACATATCCGGTTTGTGACTTAGGGTCATCCAGATCCGTGTCGAAGCTAGCGTCGACGTAACCCTTTACGACGAGCTCTTCGTCACCTCCATAAACGAGAAACATGTCCTTTGTCCTTTTCAGGTACTTCAGGATATTCTTGACCGCTGTCCAGTGTTCCTTGCCGGGATTACTTTGGTACCTTCCTACCAAACTTACGGCAAGGTTTACATCAGGTCTGGTACACAGCATGGCATACATAATAGATCCTATGGCTGAGGCATAGGGGATGACGCTCATCTCTTCTTTATCTTTTGCCGTGGTCGGGCATTGAGCCGAGCTCAATCTCACACCTTGCAGTACAGGCGAGAACCCTTTCTTAGACTGATCCATTTTGAACTTCTTCAAAATCTTATCAAGGTATGTGCTTTGTGAAAGACCTATGAGGCATCTCGATCTATCCCTATAGATCTTGATGCCTAATATGTAAGCAGCTTCTCCAAGGTCCTTCATTGAAAAACACTTATTCAAGTAGGCCTTAATGTTGTCCAAGAATTCTATATCATTTCCCATCAAAAGTATGCCATCTACATATAATATGAGAAATGGTACAGAGCTCCCACTCACTTTCTTGTAAACGCAGGCTTCTCCATAAGTCTGCATAAACCCAAACGCTTTGATCATCTCATCAAAGCGAATGTTCCAACTCCGAGATGCTTGCACCAGCCCATAAATGGATCGCTGGAGCTTGCACACTTTGTTAGCATTCTTAGGATCGAAAAAACCTTCCGGCTGCATCATATAAAGCTCTTCCTTAAGATAACCGTTAAGGAATGCCGTTTTGACGCCCATCTGCCATATCTCATAATCATAGTATGCGGCAATTGCTAACATGATTCGGGCAGACTTAAGCTTCGCTACGGGAGAGAAAGTCTCATCGTAGTCAATCCCTTGAACTTGCCGATAACCCTTAGCGACAAGTCGAGCTTTATAGATGGTGACATTACCATCTGCGTCCGTCTTCTTCTTAAAGATCCATTTGTTTTCTATCGCTCGCCGATCATCGGGCAAGTCAGTCAAAGTCCATACTTTGTTTTCATACATGGATTCTATCTCGGATTGCATGGCTTCTAGCCATTTGTTGGAATCCGGGCCTGCCATCGCTTCTTCATAGTTCGAAGGTTCACCATTGTCTAACAACATGATTTCCAGGACAGGGTTGCCATACCACTCCGGTGTGGAACGTGTCCTTGTGGACCTACGAAGTTCAGTAGCAACTTGATCCGAAGTACCTTGATCATCATCATTAATTTCCTCTCCAGTCGGTGTAGGCACCACAGGAACATTTTCCTGAGCTGCACTACTTTCCGGTTCAAGAGGTAGTACTTCATCAAGTTCTACTTTCCTCCCACTTACTCCTTTCGAGAGAAACTCTTTTTCCAGAAAGGATCCGTTCTTGGCAACAAAGATCTTGCCCTCGGATCTTAAGTAGAAGGTATACCCAATGGTTTCCTTAGGGTATCCTATGAAGACGCATTTTTCCGACTTGGGTTCGAGCTTTTCAGGTTGAAGTTTCTTGACATAAGCATCGCATCCCCAAACTTTTAGAAACGACAGCTTAGGTTTCTTCCCAAACCATAATTCATACGGTGTCGTCTCAACGGATTTAGACGGTGCCCTATTTAAAGTGAATGTAGCTGTCTCTAGAGCGTATCCCCAAAATGATAGCGGTAAATCGATAAGAGACATCATAGATCGCACCATATCCAATAGAGTGCGATTACGACATTCGGACACACCGTTACGCTGAGGTGTTCCAGGCGGCATGAGTTGTGAAACGATTCCACATTTTCTTAAGTGTGTGCCAAATTCGTGACTTCAATATTCTCCTCCACGATCCGATCGTACGAATTTTATCTTTCGGTCATGTTGATTCTCTACTTCATTCTGAAATTCCTTGAACTTTTCAAAGGTCTCAGACTTGTGTTTCATCAAGTAGACATACCCATATCTACTCAAGTCATCAGTGAGAGTGAGAACATAACGATATACTCCGCGAGCCTCAACGCTCATTGGACCGCGCACATCGGTATGTATGATTTCCAACAAGTTGGTTGCTCACTCCATTGTTCCGGAGAACGGAGTCTTGGTCACTTTGCCCATGAGGCATGGTTCGCATGTGTCAAATGATTCATAATCGAGAGACTCTAAAAGTCCATCAGCATGGAGCTTCTTCATGCGCTTGACACCAATGTGACCAAGGCGGCAGTGCCACAAGTATGTGGGACTATCGTTATAAACTTTACATCTTTTGGTATTCACGCTATGAATATGTGTAACATTACGTTCGAGATTCATTAAGAATAAACCATTGACCATCGGGGCATGACCATAAAACATATCTCTCATATAAATAGAACAACCATTATTCTTGGATTTAAATGAGTATCCATCTCGTATCAAACGAGATCCAGATACAATGTTCATGCTCAAACTTGGCACTAAATAACAACTATTGAGGTTTAAAACTAATCCTGTAGGTAAATGTAGAGGTAGCGTGCCGACGGCGATCACATCGACCTTGGAACCATTCCCGACGCGCATCGTCACCTCGTCCTTCGCCAGTCTCTGCTTATTCCGCAGCTCCTGCTGTGAGTTACAAATGTGAGCAATGGCACCGGTATCATATAACCAGGAGTTACTACGAGTACTGGTAAGGTACACATCAATTACATGTATATCAAATATACCTTTAGTGTTGCCGGCCTTCTTGTCCGCTAAGTATTTGGGGCAGTTCCGCTTCCAGTGACCCTTCCCCTTGCAATAAAAGCACTCAGTCTCAGGCTTGGGTCCATTCTTTGACTTCTTCCCGGCAACTGGCTTACCGGGCGCGGCAACATTTTTGCCGTCCTTCTTGAAGTTCTTCTTACCCTTGCCTTTCTTAAACTTAGTGGTCTTATTGACCATCAACACTTGATGTTCTTTCTTGATTTCAACCTCTGCTGACTTCAGCATTGAGAATACTTCAGGAATGGTCTTCACCATCCCCTACATATTGTAGTTCAACACAAAGCTTTTGTAGCTCGATGGGAGCGACTAAAGGATTCTGTCAATGACCGCCTCGTCCGGGAGGTTGATCTCCAGCTGGGACAGGCGGTTGTGCAACCCAGACATTTTGAGTATGTGCTCACTGACAGAACTGTTTTCCTCCATCTTACAACTATAGAACTTGTCGGAGACTTCATATCTCTCGACCTTGGCATGAGCTTGGAAAACCATTTTCAGCTCCTCGAACATCTCATATGCTCCGTGCTTCTCAAAACACTTTTGGAGCCCCGGTTCTAAGTTGTAAAGCATGCCGCACTGAACGAGGGAGTAATCATCAGCATAACGTCTTGGTTCTTTGGGATGGGTGCTTCACCTAGCGGTGCATCTCGGACATAATTTTTCTTGGCTGCTATGAGGATGATCCTCAGGTTCCGGACCCAGTCCGAATAGTTGTTGCCATCATCTTTCAGCTTGGTTTTCTCTAGGAACGCGTTGAAGTTCATGTTAACATGAGAGTTGGCCATTTGATCTACAAGACATATTTTGCAAAGACTTTAGACTAAGTTCATGATAATTAAGTTCATCTAATCAAATTATTTAATGAACTCCCACTCAGATTGACATCCCTCTAGTCATCTAAGTGTTTACATGATCCGAGTCGACTAGGCCGTGTTCGATCATCACGTGAGACGGACTAGTCATCATCGATGAACATCTCCATGTTGATCGTATCATCCATATGACTCATGTTCGACCTTTCGGTCTCTGTGTTCCGAGTCCATGTCTATACATGCTAGGCTCGTCAAGTTAACCCTAAGTGTTCTGCATGTGTAAATCTGTCTTACACCCGTTGTATGTGAACGTAAGGATCTATCACACCCGATCATCACGTGGTGCTTCGAAACGACGAACTTTAGCAACGGTGCACAGTTAGGGGAACACTTTCTTGAAATTATTATAAGGGGTCATCTTATTTACTACCGCCGTTCTAAGTAAACAAGATGCATAAAACATAATAAACATCACATGCAATTATATAGTAGTGACATGATATGGCCAATATCATATAGCTCCTTCGATCTCCATCTTCGGGGCTCCATGATCATCTTCGTCACCGGCATGACACCATGATCTCCATCATCATGATCTCCATCATTGTGTCTTCATGAAGTTGTCACGCCAACGACTACTTCTACTTCTATGGCTAACGCGTTTAGCAATAAAGTAAAGTAATTTACATGGCGTTCTTCAATGACACGCAGGTCATACAAAAAATAAAGACAACTCCTATGGCTCCTGCCGGTTTTCATACTCATCGACATGCAAGTCGTGATTCCTATTACAAGAACATGATCTCATACATCACAATATATCATTCATCATTCATCACAACTTCTGGCCATATCACATCACATGACAATTGCTGCAAAAACAAGTTAGACGTCCTCTAATTGTTGTTGCATCTTTTACGTGGCTGCAATTGGGTTCTAGCAAGAACGTTTTCTTACCTACGAATAACCACAACGTGATTTTGTCAACTTCTATTTACCCTTCATAAGGACCCTTTTCATCTAATCTGCTCCAACTAAAGTAGGAGAGACAAACACCCGCTAGCCACCTTATGCAACTAGTGCATGTCAGTCGGTGGAACCTGTCTCACGTAAGTGTACGTGTAAGGTCGGTCCGGGCCGCTTCATCCCACAATACTGCTGAAGCAAGAAAAGACTAGTAGCGGTAAGCAAGTTGACAAGATCTACGCCCACAACAAATTTGTGTTCTACTCGTGCAATGGAGAACTACGCATAGACCTAGCTCATGATGCCACTGTTGGGGAACGTTGCAGAAAATAAAAAATTTCCTATGGTTTCACCAAGATCCATCTATGAGTTCATCTAAGCAACGAGTGAAAGGGGAGATGCATCTACATACCACTTTGTAGATCGCGAGCGGAAGCGTTCAAAAGAACGGGGTTGAAGTAGTCGTTCTCGTCGTGATCCTATCACCGGAGATCCTAGCGCCGAACGGACGGCACCTCCGCGTTCAACACACGTACGGTCAGTGTGACGTCTCCTACGTCTTGATCCAGCAAGGGGGAAGGAGAGGTTGATGATGATCCAGCAGCACGACGGTGTGGTGGTAGCTGCAGCAGAACTCCGGCAGGGCTTCGCCAAGCTGTTGCGGGAGGAGGACGAGGTGTAGCAGGGGGAGGGAGGCGCCAAGACTTGGGGTGCGGCTTCCCTCCCCCTTGCCCTCCTTTATATAGGCCCCCAGGGGGGGGCACCGGCCCTGGGAGATGCAATCTCCCAAGGGGGCGGCGGCCAGGGGGGTGGAGTGCCCCCGAAGGCAAGTGGTGCGCCCCCCCCCCCCCACCTAGGGTTTCCAACCCTAGGCATAGGGGGGCCCAATGGGGGGCGCACCAGCCCACTAGGGGCTGGTTCCCCTCCCACTTCATCCCATGGGGCCCTCCGGGATAGGTGGCCCCACACGGTGGACCCCCGGGACCCTTCCGGTGGTCCCGGTACAATACCGGGTGACCCCGAAACTTTCCCGATGGCCGAAACAGGACTTCCTATATAGTTTTCTTTACCTCCGGACCATTCTGGAACTCCTCGTGACGTCCGAGATCTCATCCGGGACTCCGAACAATATTTGGTTTGCTGCATACTCATATTCATACAACCCTAGCGTCACTGAACCTTAAGTGTGTAGACCCTACGGGTTCGGGAGACATGTAGACATCACCGAGATGGCTCTTCGGTCAATAACCAACAGCGGGATCTGGATACCCATGTTGGCTCCCACATACTCCTCAATGATCTCATCGGATGAACCACGATGTCGAGGATTCAAGCAACCCCGTATACTATTCCCTTTGTCAGACGGTATGTTACTTGCCCGAGACTCGATCGTCGGTATCCCAATACCTCGTTCAGTCTCGTTACCGGCAAGTCACTTTACTCGTACCGTAATGCATGATCCCGTGACCACACACTTGGTCACTTTGAGCTCATTATGATGATGCACTACCGAGTGGGCCCAGTGATACCTCTCTGTAACACGGAGTGACAAATCCCAGTCTCGATCCGTGTTAACCCAACCGACACTTTCGGAGATACCTGTAGTGCACCTTTATAGTCACCCAGTTATGTTGTGACGTTTGGTACACCCAAAGCACTCCTACGGTATCCGGGAGTTACACGATCTCATGGTCTAAGGAAGAGATACTTGACATTGGAAAAGCTCTAGCAAAATGAGCTACACGATCTTGTGCTATGCTTAGGAATGGGTCTTGTCCATCACATCATTCTCCTAATGATGTGGTCCCGTTGTCAACGACATCTAATGTCCATAGTCAGGAAACCATGACTATCTGTTGACCAACGAGCTAGTCAACTAGAGGCTTACTAGGGACGTATTGTGGTCTATGTATTCACACGTGTATTACGATTTCCGGATAATACAATTATAGCATGAATAAAAGACAATTATCATGAACAAGGAAATATAATAATAATCCTTTTATTATTGCCTCTAGGGCATATTTCCAACATATATGGAGTTGGAGTTGAGGTCGTTGGAGCTTCAGGGGGCCCACGAGGCAGGGGGCGCGCCCTAGGGGGGACGCACCCCCACCCTCGTGGATAGGGTGTGGCCCCCCTGACGTTTATTCTTTCCCCAATATTTTTTATTAAATCCAAAAAGTTGCTCCGCGGATTTTCAGGTCATTCCGAGAACTTTTATTTCTGCACAAAAATAACACCATGGCAGTTCTGCTGAAAATAGCGTCAGTCCAGGTTAGTTCCATTCAAATCATGCAAGTTAGAGTCCAAAACAAGGGCAAAAGTGTTTGGAAAAGTAGATACGACAAAGATGTATCATGCAGCGCCTTGGAGCGGGGTTCTTTGGGAGCTTCATAAGACGGGGAGGACTCTGGCTCTTTCCCTTCCTCCGAACTCTAATCATCGTCGTGATCGTCATCGTCATCACTCTCATCATCATCAAACCTCTCTGAGTACTGCTGCTTGGTGTCACTCATCACGTCCTGAGGCAAATGGTCCACCATAGGGATCTAGGAGATCAAGTTCTAGAAGTCCTGAGAAGCAAACATATGCAAACATGAGGATCAACTGCACATAAGACAACCTACGACTAAAACGACTGAATCAGGGACAAGTACCTCGATGGACGACATGTCCTTATGGAAGGGCGGCACCAACCGAGTCCCCCGCTGATTGTCATGCGCGCAAGTGATGGCCTTGTTCTTGGCGCCTACCTCCTCCTCGGTGAGATCTTCTGGGTGCACCCGAGTGGAGTCACCCGACCCCTCGTACAGCCACATGGGGTGGGCCCTGGCCTACAGTGGCTGTATGCACCGACTGAAGAAGGTCTCCAGCAAGTCCATGCCGTTCACCCCGCCATTCACAACGCCTATTAACGCGCTGGACAGGATGTCGATACCCACCTTTTCCTCCTTCTCTATAGTGAGAGTCGGTGGAGCACGCACCCTCTCGGACGAGTACGGCGAAAGATCCGACTGGCTGTTGGCGCTAGGGACATCTTTGCAGTAAAACCAAGTTCCCTGCCACCACTTAACGGAGTCGGGAAAGCTCATCTTGGGAAACAACCTCCCCCCATGGAACTGGATGCCCAGACCCCCGCACAGCTGGGTGACGTGGGTTTTCTCTCTAGTCGGCGAGTCCTTCTTCACCGGCATTGACTGGCAGGCGAAGATGTGTTTGAAGAGACCCCAGTGAGGATGGCAACCTAGGAAGTTCTCGCAAAGGGAGATGAAATCCGAAAGATAAATGATGGCATTAGGGGGAATATGGTGGAGTTGAGTGCCGAAGAAATCAAGGAATGCTCAGAAGAAAGGGTGCAGAGGCATTGAGAAACCTCGCTCGAAGACGAGCAGGACGTGCTCATCTGCTTCAGGCGCCGGCTCGATCTCTCTCGAGCCCAGGCGGCGCCACCCATCGTGTGGGATTAGTCCCTCCTCCGCCAAATTCTCCAGCCGCCGAGCGGAAACAAGCGATGGGAGCCATTCCCCCGACGCAGCGCCAGCAGCCATAGTGCCCGAACTAGAGGAGGTGGCCTTCCCTGCCTTCTTCGCTCTCTCTGCCTTTGTTGTGGAATCTCCCGCCATCGCCGTGCACTCGAGTGGAGAAGAGGAGCAGAGGAGTCGAAAGGGGAAAAGGGGATCTGAGGCCCGGAGCTCTGCCGCCGAATCTTTTATACCCCTGGACAAAATCTCCGAACGGATCTCTCACCGCCAATCCACGGATCGACGACCCACGCAACATGTGGCAGAGATCATGCATGCAAATCGAGGAGCCGCACCCCCCACACACACACACACTTTCCCATTACCGCACGACGTTACCGCTTCAGCGTGAGAACACGCGAATTCAAATCCCACGATTGCACTTGATAGAGTCATAGCTACAGTTACCTGTAACTGTTGTAGTATAGGTGATGCAAAGCATCCCACGGTCATCCCCATGGACACTACCTCAACTATCCAAGCTCCAAGTGGGCCCATGACAAGAGCAAGAGATCGTGCTATTCAACCCTGGAACTTCCGGCCTCGCCCGGAACTTTCGGCCCTGCCTGTGCGCAGCGACTTGGGCCATGGCCCATGTACCCTTTTGCCCCGAGACTATATATACTCTTCTCCTACCTATGTTTTAGGGTTAGCGAAGTAGTAGCTCATTAGGGAAGCTTTTCTCTCCACTTTATCCCCTTCTCCTTAGGAGTTCACGGCCTCTACGGAGAAGATCCCCCAAGTGGATTCAAGACCCCTCATGGGAAGACCCCTTAAGACCTCCTCGGGGAGAATAATGTGCTACTTGTATTGTCCCTTGTTATTTGTGGATCTTGTATCTCTTTGTGTTTTGAGGACCTAACACATGTGTAACCGAATCTTGTTGGTTTGACTAATTTCTCCCGTGTTTTCCCCGTGTTTCTCTTGTGATTTCCCCTTGTGTTCCTCATCTTATTCGCAGGATCCGCTCCTTTCGTGAAAGATCGGGCATCTAGGGTTCTACCCTACATCATCTTGGTATCATGAGCCATGTTGATCATGATTTTAGAGCCTCCCTCTTTGTTTTCTAGCCTAATTTTGTTATGATTTGTCCCAACTTTTGAAAATGCCCACAAAAATAGCCCTTCCAATTTTTTTTTGATTTGTTGGTGTGATGAAGTTTGGTTGGATTTGATCCGTGGATTTCTTGTGTGGCACGTAGATCTAGCTTCCCCACCCTTCCATCCACCTAAAAATTTTCTTTTCCCCCTCGGATTTGGGTTTTCCCCAAGTTTTTCCTCCCAAATCCACGATCCTCAATTTCCTGTTCTTGCAGAATCGCGACCCCTGGAACTTCCGGCCTCGCCAAAACCTTCCAGCCACCGGACCTTCCGACTCCACCCGGAACCTCCGGACCACGGACCTTCCAGCTTGCCCGGAACTTCCGGCCTAGACAGTAAGTCTGCACATCTTCAACGACTTCCGCTACTTTGACAACTCCGACTCCGGTGTAGCGGCATCTTCGCCAAAGTACCGAAGACCGTGCACTACGACATCAACAACAATCACATCATTTTGACACTCTCAACCGTAAGCAAGAACGGTAACCTCAACGACACTTTGTGTACACCTTGCCATTGCATTGATAACCCCATAGCCTTCCTTTTGTGTCACTTACCCATCGAGACTAGCCTTTGAGTATTGCCGACAACGTCAGTTGTGCACATTAGTGATAATAGCTCCAATAGCATACATACCATATCATCTTGGTACATATCTTGGTATCATCTCTTGTGTCACAAAGTTTTCATCGCATACACAATTGCTATCTTGGTTCATGAAGTTTTGCATGAGAAAGAGCTCCAAAGAGGAAGAGCCAAACAAGCTTTTAAGCAAAAGAGGAAAGATAAGCAAAGAGCTTTCAAGCAAGAACCATAGCATCATACACTTTAAGTTTGTCATACTCGATCATCTTGGATCATATCATAGAAATAGCATACATATAGCATACTTGGGATAGAAGTCGTTGCATTATTGCTTTAATAGGTTGTGCACAAGTTTCTTATCCGCCTATTGTGCAATCATGCTAGCGTCTCTCTAGTGTTGTGCCACAAGGGCATTTTTGTGGATTCCACATTTTGGCTCATCCCTTGGTTGCACGACCCCATTTATGTAGCTATGTGTGTGTTTCCGTGTACCATATCTTGCTATTGGTCTACTTGTTGCATTGCAAATTTGTGAATATTTTCCAACATTATTGAGTCTCACTAACAATTGCATCAATTTTGTGCCACCATCCTAACCGAGCTCCACTATAAGCTTTATTTGTGTAGGCGTGAGAACCGACAAGAATTGGTACCAATTGTGCCATTTCCTTGTTACATCATTGAGTGATCTTTGATCCACCCTCAACATCGGTCAAGGTACATTTGGTATAAGTTCTTCTCTTTCTCCCACTCACATATTTTCTTGAAATGATGGATAGGCCAAGTACTTCTACCAACCCACTTTTCATCGAGCAAGATGATGACATGACCTCCTTCGTAACCAAGAGCCACCTTTTCGGTGCACAAAGAGCTTCGCATCAAGAACAAAAAGCTTTGGGCGATCACATCGACAACCTCACCACCGACTTATGACAATCCAAGCAACGTACAAGAGACTACTTCGAAACATCCATGGCATCTCTCAAGGAGGACATTCGAACCATGATGGCCATCCGCTCTTCTACCTCTTCGTCCTACTCAAGACGGAGCCACTCAAGTCGATACTCCTCCGACAACTCAAGTATACCGACATCGAACACTCTTCGTCGAGCCGCGCGCCAAGACCGTCAAGCAAACCGCAATCCTCTACACGAAAATCCTACACAAGAACAACTTGACGAGCAAGCACATCGGCATCACCAAAATCAAGCTACCTTTGTGCAAGCACAAGAACGGCAATTTTTACGACAACAAGAGGAAGAGCAAGCGCGTCTACACCAAGACGAACAATATGCCGAGGCACAATGGTGGGAAGCTCAAGCACTTGAGGAACAACATGCACTCCACGACAGGAGTCACGCCGTTGCCGCGCGCAACCGCCATAGGCGCGAATAAGAAGAAGCACTTTGCGATGAAGTTCAAGAGAGGATTTATCAATCACGAGTGCATCATCAAGTTCCTCAAGCTCCTCCACAAGCTCGACAAGAACCGCAAGTTCACCAAGAGCAAGAAGACAATGTAAATCCTCCACGAAAAGATCAACACGAGGTTGACAATCCTCCACGACAAGGGCGTCATCATCCCCGACTCTAACACAATGAAGAGCAATGCTACGTCAAGCTAAAGTTCACCATGACCAAGTTTTCCGGAAGCAATGATCTCGAAGAGTACCTTTCATGGGCATTGAAGGTTGATAAAATCATCCGCTTGCACAACTATGAGGAAGATAAGAAGATCGCTATGGCATCCCTTGAATTCCAAGATTACGTCCTCATTTGGTGGGAACAAGTCATTGAGCGTTGTGAGGCAAGAGGTGAACCACCCATCAGTACTTGGGCGCAAATGAAGGATGTCATGAGAGCACGTTTCGTACCAACCTACTACAACCTCGACCTCTTCAAGAAACTCCAACTCCTCAATCAAGGAACCAAGAGTGTTGAAGAGTACTACAAGAAATGGAGATTGCCATGATACAAGCTAATGTCACGGAAAATGATGAGCAAACTATGGCACGTTTCTTGAATGGACACAACCACCCTATCAAGAAGATTGTCGACTTCCAACCTTACTCCAACCTCATAGATCTAGTGCACCAAGCCACAAAGGCGGAGCGGCGAGTGCAAGATGACTTCAAGTATGCCAAGTTCTCTTCCAAATCCTATGGTTTCTCCAACAACCAAGCTTCAACAACTCCAACACCTTCTCCAAGCAACGGCAACAAGTCAAGTTACAAGAAAACTTTGACTACTTCAAGTTGTCCTCCTACTACAAGCAACTTCAAGCTGAGAGCTTCATCATCATCTACTCCCACCGATGAGACCGTCAAGACAAGTTCCATCAAGTGCTTCACATGCGGCGGCCGAGGCCACAAGTCCTCAGCGCACCATGATCCTCAACGACGATGGAACCTATGACTCCATGAGTGAAGAAGAGATGGAAGCCCTTGAGCAAGTGGCCATGCACTGGCGTGTGAACAAAGATGAAGATGATCAAGTCTTTTGTGATGAAGATTCGAGCCCCGCTCTCGTTGTCTCCACGGTCTTGACACTTCAACATCAACAAGACGAAGACCAAAGATGCCATATCTTCCACACCAAAGCCGACATCAATGGAAGGTCCATGAAGGTCATCATCGACGGAGGGAGTTGCCATAACTTGGCGAGTGAAGAACTATGCTCCAAGCTCCAATTGGTCAAGATGAAGCAACCACATCCCTACAAGGTTCAATGGCTAAGTGACTCCAGCACTATGCAAGTCGAGCATATGGTGCAAGTTTCCTTCAAGATCAGAGCTTACAAAGACACTTTGAAGTGTGATGTCAACCCGATGTACGTTCGCCACCTCCTTCTTGTACGGCCATGGCAATTTGACCGAGGCGTCATCCAAAACGGGCGTACAAATCACTATAGCTTCAAGATGAAGCGAAAGGAGTACTTGCTACGACCTATGTCTCCTAGCCAAGAGATCACCGGCAAGCAAGCCATCCATCATGGAGAGAATAGTGAGAGAGCGAACCACCAAAAAGAGAGTGAGCGCCACAAGCCCAAATTGAGTGCCTCCACGATGAGCGACAAGAACTTAGTCCTACTTGCCACCAAAAGTGAAATGAGAGAAGTGTGTGAGAACCCATCAAGTGTCATGCAGTTTGTCCTATTGTGCAAGGATGAGGCATCCAAAACTAACAACTCTCACAATCTGCCTTTAGTGTTATCTTCTCTATTGCAGGAATTCCAAGACGTTTTCCTCGACGAGCTACCTCCGGGTCTACCTCCATTACGAGGCATTGAACACCGCATCGACCTAATCCCCGGAGCACCCCTTCCTAAAAAGGCTCCCTACCGCATCAATCCTAAGGAAACTAAGGAGATCCAATGGCAAGTACAACAACTCATCGACAACGGACAAGTACGTGAAAGCTTGAGTCCTTGTGTCGTCCCATTAATCCTTGTTACCAAGAAAGATGGTACATATCGCATGTATTCCGATTGTCGTCCTATCAATGCTATTACCGTGCGTTATCGTTAACCCATTCCGCGCCTAGAAGATATGCTAGATGGGCTTAGAGGAGCCGAAATTTTCTCTAAGATTGATCTTAAAAGTGGCTACTATCAAATACGCGTCCAATAAGGTGATGAATGGAAACCCGCATTTAAGACAAAATTTGGCTTATATGAATGGCTTGTTATGCCAATGGGTTTATCCGAAGCACCCGGTACTTTCATGCGACTCATGCATTTTGTTCTTTGACCCTATATTGGTGTATTGGTTGTGGTATATTTTGACAATATCCTTGTTTTTAGCAAATCTCTTAAAGATCATGTCAGCCATCTTAGAACTTGGTTGCAAACCCTTAGGAAAGAGCGCCTTTATGCTAATATGGACAAATGCATTTTTGGTGTTGATAAGCTTGTTTTCTTGGGTTTCGTTGTGTCTTCTAAGGGTGTTCATGTAGATGAATCTAAGATCAATGCTATTAAAACTTGGCCCCAACCAACAAATTTGCAACAAGTGCGAAGTTTCCTTGGTTTAGCCAGTTTCTACCATAGATTTGTAAAGGATTTTAGCACAATTTCTTTACCTTTACACGCTTTGAGTAAGAAGAATGCACCCTTTGTTTGGGGACCATCTCAAGATGCCGCATCCAATGAGCTTAAGAATTTGCTTACACATGCTCCTTTGCTTGCTTTACCCAACTTTGATAATCCTTTTGAGATCCATTCGATGCTAGCGGCTATGTCATAGGAGGTGTGTTAATGCAAGAGAGGCGCCCCATAGCCTACTTTAGTGAAAAACTTTTCGAAGCGCAACTCAATTATCCCATCTACGACAAAGAGCTATATGCTTTAGTGAGAGTCTTGCATGTTTGGGAGCATTATCTCCATCCTCATGAGTTCATTCTTCACACCGATCATGAAACACTTAAGCACCTTAAGGGTCAAACTAAGTTGAACAACCATCATGCTAAGTGGACTGAATTTATTGAGTCATTTCCTTATGTCATCAAGTATATCAACGATAAGGAAAATATAGTGGTGGATGCTCTTTCCCGCATATGCATGCTTGTTACCCAACTTGAACTAAATGTCGTTGGCTTTGAGCACATAAAAGACTTGTATGCGCATGATCCTACTTTTGCTATTCCATATACTAAATGTTTGACGCATACATCTTGGGAACGATATTACATCAAAGATGATTATCTTATGAGAGCTAACAAACTTTGTATCCCCGAGTCTTCTCTTCGTTTGTTACTTTTGAAAGAATCTCATGGAGGAGAACTTAATGGGACACTTTGGATGCGACAACACATTTGCTACACTCTCCAAGAACTATTTTTGGCCCAAGATATTCCGCGATGTCTCACGCTTCACCAACCGGTGCTCTACATGACGCAAAGCTAAGTCTAAAGCTCAATCCCATGGTCTTTATATGCCTCTTCCTATTCCATATCACCTATGGGAAGATATTAGCATGGATTTTGTGCTTGGCTTACCTAGAACTAGAAATGGCAAAGATTTCGTGTTTGTTGTTGTGGACCGATTCTCTAAGATAGCTCATTGCATTCCTTGCAACAAGATAGACGATGCTTCACATGTTGCAAATATTTTTTCTAGAGAAATCACCGCGATGTCAAGTTCTTGAGCTACTTTTGGAAGACTCTAAGCGCCAAGCTCGGAATCAAGATTTTGTTCTCCTCAGCATACCATCCACAAACCGACTGCCAAACGGAGGTGACGAACCGAACACTATCCACTCTACTTCGCGTGTTGATCAAGAAGAATATCAAGGAGTGGGAGGAGTGTCTACCCATTGCCGATTACGCCTACAACCGAGCAAGACATTCGACTACCGGCAAGTCCCCCTTCGAGGTCTTCCACGGCTTCAACCCATTGTCCCCATTGGACATTCTTCCTCTACCACTACAAGAGCGCATCAACATGGACGCGAGTGCCCGAGTGAGCCACCTCAAGAAGATGCATGAAGATACAACGCACACCATCGAGCGCCAAGTACAATGACTCATGACCAAGCTCAACGTCAACAAGCAACCCATGATATTCAACATTGGAGATCTTGTGTGGCTACACCTTCGCAAGGAATGCTTCCCCAATGAACGCAAGTCCAAACTTCTACCATGAGCCGATGGACCCTTCAAGGTGCTTGAACGCTACTACAACAACGCCTATATTGATATTCCTCGTGACAAGTAATCTGTGAGCGACATATTCAACGTCAAAGATCCATACCATGGTGATGAGGATTTCGATCTGAGGTCAGATCTTTCCCAAGAGGTGCGGAGCATCCCATGGTCATCCCCATGGACACTACCTCAACTACCCAAGCTCCAAGTGGACCCATGACAAGAGAAAGAGCTTGTGCTATTCAATCCGAGGTGACATCACTCTGACTTGAGTTTCCCTTTCCTTAGAATGAGATATGGCTACTACCTAAGTCTGAAACGATGTGTGTGATCGGGTACAACGCACAAGCCACAGAGCCGAGAGCTGAAGAAGAAGAGACAGGCGTCAACTCTCTGTCCAGCCCGAAACTTCTGGCCAGAGCCCGGAACTTTCAGCCCCCAGAACCTCCAGCCGACTCGGACCTTCCGGCCTCCAGACCCAGACCAGCCCAGGCATGACAACTCTCTGGTTAGCCCGGAACTAGCCCGGAACCTAGCGTGGACCTTCCGGCCTGCCCGGACCTTCCATCCCACAGACACCAGCCAAGCTCCCACCATGCCAACTCCCTGGTTAGGCCGGACCCTCCTCGGAACCTGACCCAGAACCTCCGACGCCCGGAACTTTCGGCCTCGCCCAGATCTTCCGGCTCTGCCTGTGCGCAGTGACTTGGGTCATGGCCCGTGTACCCTTTCGCCTCGAGACTATATATACTCTTCTCCTACCTACGTTTTAGGGTTAGCAAAGTAGTAGCTCATTAGGGAAGCTTTGCTCTCCACTTGATCCCCTTCTCCTGAGGAGTTCACGGCCTCTACAGAGAAGATCCCCCAAGTGGATTCAAGACCCCTCACGGGAAGACCCCTCAAGACCTCCTCACGGAGAAGAATGTGCTACTTGTATCGTCCCTTGTTGTTTGTGGATCTTGTATCTCTTTGTGTTTCGAGGATCTAGCACATGTGTAACCGGATCTTGTTGGTTTGACTGATTTCTCCCGTGTTTTCCCCGTGTTTCTCTTGTGATTTCCCCTTTGTTCCTCGTGTTCTTCGTGGGATCTTCTCCTTTCGTGAAAGATTGGGCATTTAGGGTTCTACCCTACATTAATAGGCTCATTACACTAGTAACTGCTTCATTTTCAATGGCATTAATTGCCCCGGTAGCGTGGGAGACATGGGGCTGCAACGCACTCTATATAAGCCGCACCCCTCTCCATAGCTGGGCACGTTCAACTCTGTAATCCTATCTATCAAATCAAAGCAAGCCTCGGGGCACGGGACGCAGGGCTTTTACCTCCACCGAGTGAGGGGCTTGAACTCGTTAAACACCATGTGTTACACCTACGCCATAACTAGTCTCTGCCCCCTTATTTGTACCCCTAGTACTCGTTTTCAGGATCATAACCCCGACACTCCTGGCATTTCTGACCCGAATATGTAAGTGGTTGTGGGGCAAACAGAGGGTCGCGACTCTCTCCTTCCTCCATTAACCCAGCCCATTCGTGCTCCACACGGTTCTTCTTCCACAGGTACCATAGATGAACAAAGGGTCGCCATTCTCTCCTTCTCCATCAACACCCC
>NC_041391.1:299974491-299976972 GCF_002162155.2 Triticum dicoccoides | reverse complement strand
ATCTGCTCGTTTAACTGCCAAAATCCATGGATCTGATCCTCCCAAAGTTGGTTGAGGTATTCTCCCTCTATTCCTCCAAACTTTATCGGTTAAAACTTTCTATTTTAGATGCATTTTTGGTAGTTGGTGGAACCCCAAGACTAGCTTTTCCTAATTTGTTCGAAGGTTGTTTGGGCAACATTTGGTTGAGAAACAAGATATAGTTGTTGTGATAATGTATTTGGTATTGTGTACTAATGGATTTAGAGAGAGAGAGAGAGAAATTGTAAACATTGTGTATGTATGTGGTTATTTTATGGTGAAATATGTATGTGACTTTAGATAGAATTTTTCTAGGGTTTGTATATATGCTTGTTCAAATGTATTTATTTGCTATTGTGTACTCATGGCCTTGGAGAGAAAATTTGTACGCATTGTGTATGTATGTGCTTATGTTTTGATGAAATATGTATGTGACTTTATAGAGAAATTTTGTAGGGATTTTGGAGAGAAAATTTGATGAATTCCCTTGGAGATGGCCTTAGGGAAACTCCAAGGTGGATCACCTATTGAACATCACCAAATGTCTATGGACAGTTGGCCGAGCACCGGCCATTCAACCCTAGTCATCAAATGTCCAATCCATTTCAAAACCAACACAAATACAAACGATATTTAAGCTAAATAATTGTGACACCCCCGAGACCGACGCTCCAGTTGCCTTCCATGTATTCTGAGTTCCGCCGTGTGTTCTATTTGCTTGTTGCATTGCATCATGTCATCATTTCATCATTCCCTGCATCGCGCCCCTATTGCTGTTGACGCCAAGTCCAAGGACCACCGAGCGTGGAATTCGCCAAGTACCACTACCAATGCCTCTGGATTCGCCAAGCACACCGGCTCTGTGGATTTCGGCAAGTCCCTCGATGACCGGCGCTTAGTACCACTACGTTTGCCATGTACATTTACACCGAGACCAGACCGACAAGTACCCCAACAATGTGTGTACCACTACCGTCGACCCTCGAAGATTCCGTGGACGTCAAGTTCCTAGTCGTGACCCCGAACAACTACGAAACGTGTACGACTACTTCCCCTACGACCCGTGAACGACTACTTCCCTCGACGATTTTGAACCGCCCCGAAATGCACGCTTCAAAGGTATAACCGCCGAGACGATGACCCGTGGATGAATGCATGTTGTCTGAGATGAACCGTATGTTTGCACCATGCCTGTTTGCTTCATGCACGTTCCTCCTCGTTTGCCATGCCGTCGACCCGTGGGAACCCGGTAACCGGGATCACCCCACCATCTTTTGCATGTTTCGCACATCCGCAGACTTGCTCTTTTGCACCGGTATCTCAATGAGTTGTCGGATCATCGGAATGTTGCCGTGGCACCATTTCCGTTGTAGTTGTCGTGGCACCCCTTTTGTTCCGCCACGGTGACAAATGCTTCATAACATGCTCATGTCAACGTTTTCATAAAGTTGCATAAAACTTGCATATGTCATCCGCATCATGATAACAACATTTAAAATGTTTAAAATTGTTGTTTGCATTAAATTGCTAAATAACATATGGGGATATCCGGAATTTTTGTTTGTTGCTTTCAGCCTCACTTAAACTTGCCTAGATAGGTAGTTTAATTATGTTTCACCTCTTGCCATGTATATAGCAACATGTAATATTGTTGTGTTCCTAAACGAGAGAGAACTAAATAATTGATGTGGTGTTTCGTCAATCTGCAACTCGTTGCATATTGAGCTCCACTTAACTTGTAATGTTGTTTGTGCATATTGCCATGCCTCATTAAACCGGACATGCATCATACTTGTTTGTGCATCATGACATGTGTATGCTTGTGTGTTTACCATGTTGTATGCTTCTTTCCGGTTTGCTTCTCTCGTTAGCCTTGGTTTCGTTCCGGAGTTGTGAAGATTCGTTCAACTACGTCCGTTTGTCTTCTTCATGGACTCGTTCTTTTTCCTTGTGGGATTTCAGGCAAAATGACCATTACCCTCGATATCACTTCTATCTTTGCTTGCTAGTTGCTTCGTTCTATCACTATGCTGTGCTACCTATCACTTGTCTGTCAAGCCTCCCAAATTGCCATGTCATCCTCTAACTTTTTTTCACCCTTCCTAGCAAACCGTTGCTTGGCTATGTTACCGTTTTTGCTCAGCCCCTCTTATAGCGTTGTTAGTTGCAGGTGAAGTTGAAGATTGCTCCATGTTGGAACGTGATGATTTTGGGATATCACAATATCTCTTATTTAATTAATGCATCTATATACTTGGTAAAGGGTGGAAGGCTTGGCCTTATGCCTGGTGTTTTGTTCCATTCTTGTCGCCCTACTTTATGTCATACCGGTGTTATGTTCCTTGATTTTGCGTTCCTTACGCGGTTGGGTGATTTATGGGACCCCCTTGACAGTTCACTTTGAATAAAACTCCTCCAGCAAGGCCCAACCTTGGTTTTAACATTTGCCACCTAAGCCTT
>NC_041391.1:299971539-299974251 GCF_002162155.2 Triticum dicoccoides | reverse complement strand
CCCGGGCCAGTGCTCCTTCGAGTGTTGGTCTGAACCGGGCAGACTACGGGGCCACCACGGGGCAACTCGAGGGCTAGTTTTACTCATAGGCTGACCTATCCGTTGTGCCCTGAGAATGAGATATGTGCAGCTCCTACCGGGATTTGTCGGCACATCGGGCGGCTTTGCTGGTCTTGTTTGACCATTGTCGAAATGTCTTGTAAACCGGGATTTCGAGACTGATCGGGTCTTCCTGGGAGAAGGAATATCCTTCGTTGACCGTGAGAGCTTGTGATGGGCTAAGTTGGGACACCCCTGCAGGGTATAAACTTTCGAGAGCCATGCCCGCGGTTATGTGGCAGATGGGAATTTGTTAATATCCGGTTGTAGAGAACTTGACACAAGATTCAGATTAAAACACATCAACCGTGTGTGTAGCCGTGATGGTCTCTTTTCGGCGAAGTCCGGGAAGTGAACACGGTTTTGGGTTATGTTTGACGTAAGTAGGAGTTCATGATCACTTCTTGATCATTGCTAGCTTCACGACCGTTTTGTTTGCTTATCTTCTTGCTCTTGTTTGCGTATGTTAGCCACCATATATGCTTAGACGCTGCTGCAAGCTCACCACTTATCCTTTCCATACCCATTAAGCTTTGCTAGTCTTGATACCCATGGTAATGGGATTGCTGAGTCCTCGTGGCTCACAAATTACTACAACAACAGTTGCGGGTGCAGGTTATGCAATGATCGTGACGCGTGAGCGATGCTTGCTTGTCTTGGAGTTTCTTCTTCTGCTTCTTCTTCGATCAGGGGATAGGTTTCAGGTCGGCAGCTTGGGCTAGCAGGGTGGATGTCGTTTGAGTTTCTGTTTGTGTTTCATCCGTAGTCGGATGGTGCTCTTATGTATGATGATGTTGTATTCGTGTGACATTGTATGCCTCTTGTATGTATCCCCATCTATTATATAATATTGATGTAATGATATCCACCTTACAAAAGCGTATCAATATGCGGTTCTATCCTTGGTGGGACCTTTGAGTCTCTTTAGGATAGTATCGCATATTGGACGTGACAACAATGAAATTTAACAAAGTTTCATATATTACACACAAACACACAATACTTAAAAAGTCCAACCTAAATTTAAAATAAACTAAACCAACTAGGCAAGGTACCGGATGGTGACCTCGCAGGCATGGCCTTCGGGGCCAGCCGCACCTCCATCCTCGTACGTGTCATTGTATGCCCCTGTCGTGCTTGCCACCATCCGGGCCATCATCTTCATCATCGCCGCGCCAATGATGAAAGGCCCGCCAGGCATCGCAACATGTTTGGGCCGCGGCACTGCACTCGTGGCGCAGACGCTACACCGTATCCTCCACCGCCTAGCATCGCTTGTCTTCGGCGACACCAATGGCTCAGATGAAGAGGGCGCGCTCAGACTCCGCTAACCCCACTTTGAGGAGTTGGTCACTGAGACGGCGCTAGCGCCGGGCGTCTGACTGCTCGGAGGTCACGAACCGGTCGATGGAGCGAGCCTCCGCAAGCATGGTGTCCGCGAGCACCCAGGTCAGCACCACCTTGTTCTTTGCAATGCCGCCCTGTGCACCACATTGCGCTTCTCCCAGCGTGTGTGCCGTTTGTTGGCCGTGGAGGAGGACGCGCCGCCGGCTCCAGCACCCTGGAGGTAGTACTCACACGTGGACGTCGCTTGGATGGCGCGGAGGACACCTCATCCTTAATCACGGCGAACGGGCGCCACTGGTTGCCCATATGCCGACGAGGCGGGGAGGGCGGCTCCTCCTTGACGCGACAGCGCGGCGGGGAGGGCGGTCCTACTTCACGCGGCGTTCGATCTGGACATTGCAGTGGCACGACAGGACGTCACAGTGGCTCGTCGTCTGTCGCGGCCGCAACAGCAAGAAGTGCTGGCATTTGCTCCTTGTCATCCGAGGAGATTGGCTTCACCTTGATAGCATAAAAGAGGCGTGGACAACGAGGCCACCGAAGACCTTCGGCGGCGGCGCCGACTGGATCCGGAGGTGCCACAGGACACAGAGTCGCGCGTAGGAGGGAGGCCGATTTCGTCGGAGTGAATGCCCAGAGGCCGGTCAGGCGGAGTGTGAATGCACACAGAGTTGAGCGGAGTGGAGATGATTTTTGGGGTTTCCGGGGGTATTTGACTTCAACATGGTGGATGTCCAGACCTTCCCCAGTTTGAAACTGGTTTGTAGGATTTTAGACGCCCGGGCATTTTTGGTGAGCCGTGTTGAATGGCTAAACTAGTCGAGACCGACCGGTCCGAACATTTGCTGGCGAATAGGTGATCAGCGTGTTGAAGTTGCTCACAGCTGATGATATGTGCTGTACTTGTAACGGGTTCCGTACAAGGTGTCCTTTTGATTTGCAACATGTCAACCACATTACGAACTTGTCCTATTCCACATCTTTAAGATCAAGTTGGAAAACGCTGTTCGTGAAAAGAAAAAATCTCCAGCAACAACGTTACTCACCTACTCCCGCCGAAAAAAAAATGTTACTTAACTACAGCTCCAGCCCAACAACCGGCGTGGACCGCTACCGCGCTACGTCCCCCCGGCCTGGCGCTTGCTGCCGGTTTGGCGTCTCATCTGCTGGTGTACCGCTGGCGGCCATGACTGCTAGCTCACGACATTCTTCTTCCTCGAGTGATCGATAGTCAACAATGATATAATTGCCACAGTTAAGATCTCG
>NC_041391.1:299918084-299971083 GCF_002162155.2 Triticum dicoccoides | reverse complement strand
GGGCGCGACCAGGTGCGCGGGGAAGGCTGGACGCGACGTGGCCGCCTGCGTAGATCTGGCGCGGCCGCCGGCGCGCGAGGTGGAGGTGTGGAACTGCGTGGATCCGGCGCAGCCCTGGCGCGAGAGGTCACGGCGGGAAGCGAAGGGACGCGCGGCCGGACGCGAGGTGCTCGCGCTGGCCATCTACCTGCTGGTGGCGGAAGTCTGCCACCGCAGGGTCGGCGCGTCAGGTGGTCGCGGTTCGCGCCTGTATGGCTGCGTTACGCGCCTGTTACGGCTGCATTTGCCGCGTGGAGGATGTAGTGGTGGTGTCGGGGGTGGCTGGTGGTTTCTCTCCTTCAAGCATGTCCACGTCCAGCTCATTTGAGCGGTGGCGCCGTTCAGTTTGTCTAGCTACAGGAGGCTTGGGCAGACCAGATCCAGAGTCTTGCTCTTGCGCGCGGCAGAGCGGGCTGCGCAGTTTGGCTTGGTTTTCGCCCTGTTCTTGCACGCGGCGGTGCTGACCAGCTATGTCCGGCTCCACCTCGGCCTTGCCGGTGCGCTGCGGTGCGGAGGATCGCCCAGTTCTGCGCACGGAGGTAGAGGGTGGCCAGATCCGGCTTGGCTCGCCCAGGCTTGCGTGCGGCGGTGCGGACCAGTCAGATTGATGTGTGCTCGCTGAGCTCCTGCGTGCGGCATTGACCAAATCGTTTCTGGTAGTGTATGCCTGGACTCGTGCTGCTTCATGGCGCTGGTGGCCTCGGATTCAGGATTGTTGGTGGAGGGCACAACTCTGGATGAAAATCTTGCATCGACCCTGTCGTTGTCGGCGATAACGGCATCCAAGGATGTCATCTTCCTCCTTGGAGGTATCGTTGTGGAGCCGTTGCTCTTCCTACCCAATGGCGTGAGATCTTCGGGTGAAAACCTAAGATCTGGTAGTGCCAGATCGGGTGACGACGGTGCCTCAACATCGTCATCCTCCTTGGAGGCGTCACCTTGAAGATCCCGACGATGGATTCCGATGGTGTTCACGATTGATTGCAGAATTTGGGTTTGTGGTTCGAACGGGGCCTTTTTCCTTTCTTTTCTTTTTGCGCTGCCTTTTTGCGGTGCTTTCCCCTCTGGGGATCTCTTGTAATGCTTCTTCCGATCAATGAATTTGGCAATTCTCCTGCCAACATTCAAAAAAAAAGATAGTCAACAATGATCAGCAGCGTCATCTCTGTGATCCCCAGGACAGCCCGATTCCTCCCGGCCTACATACCAAAAACCTTGAATCTCGAGGCTCGAGGTATAATCCGCAGTATGTATGACATGATCGGAGCACTCGTGGTCATATTTCTTTCTCGAGAACTACTCCCTCCGTTCGAAATTACTTGTCTCGAAAATAGATGTATTTAGAACTAAAATACATCTAGATACATCCATTTCTGCGATAAGTAATTCCGAACGGAGGGAGTAGAACACTGGGGTCCAACTCCAAACATCAATGCTGGGTGGGCCACAGCGATCAGCTCCGCGAATCCACGGCTTGATCCCTAGATTGGTTCGTGCGTCGCGCCGAAAAGGTCGACCGAGCTCTACCGGTGTCCTTCTCGCTGCCTGGCTGAGGCTTCGGGTGCGGACAAAACCGTTGCCGGCAGGCGACGGGCATCCAGCGGCGCGGTCCATTGCTGGTTACTGGTCACCGATGCATCCGCCGATGGAGCACATGCAGCCCCCATGGCATGGCAGGACTGCAAAGTCCGGGGGCTACAGCACGCGTCGCTATGCATCTAGTGGCGGAGGCGCCTCTGGTTTTGGGGTGGCGGCCAGCGAGGAGAGCTATTTTGATCCCTTGTTTCCCTGCCCGGGACCCCGAAAGCGAGACCTGCTTGATTGCATCATCGTTGTTTGTATGCCTGCTGTGTGTTGTGCTACGGATAGTCTGTATTGGCACGGCAGCAGTCCACCGGGTACGACGATTACGATCAAGGAGGACGGGGAGGCGCGTGTATGTCCCGCGTGTACAGTTGAAAGCGAGATGTCCTTTGATTATCGAAAAAGACTTTCGCCCTGCTTTATAAATAAAGCAAATCGCTAGAGAGCATACAAACAAGGACTAGTCCACACACACTCCCAAGTCTCACAGATAAGTACAGAGGTTCTGCTGAGGGCACAGCTCAACAAGCCCAGACAAAATAAAGGAAAAAAGCCGAAGAGCCGGAGAGCGGGACAAGCGTCTAGTCAGGTTCCGGCGGGGGCGGCGGCGACAGACGGACGGCCATCGAGCGAAGGTCGGCGATGAAGACGGAGATGGCGTCGCGGTCCTGAGGGCGGCTAAGCGGCCGCCAAAACTGCAAAAAACCAGAGAGTTTGAAGATAGCGTCAGTAGCTCGTCGCATGGGAGTGCGCTGCATCACAAGCTTATTGCGGATCGTCCAGAGGGTTCAAGCAATGACCCCAATCTCAAGCCACCTAATGTGGCGAGACGTCAAGGGGGAGTTCTGAAGTTCGGCAAGTAGGTCGGGGAAGTTGGTGTGGCACCAATTTCCACCGACCGCTTCGCAAAAGCAGCTCCAAACGAATTGAGCGGACACGCAGAAGAAGAAGATGTGATTCGAGTCTTCGGGGATACCGCATAGCGGGCAGATGCCAGTGTCCGGGCCATTTCGCTTGCGAACCTCGACCCCAGACGGGATTCGACCGTGAATCCATTGCCACATGAAGATCCGGATCTTCAGAGGCAGGCGGATGGACCACACCGTCGTAAGGGGGGGAGGGACGGAGGAGGGAGCGATGGCCAGGTAGAGAGACTTGGTGGAGAATTGGCCAGAAGGCTCTAGGTGCCAACGCACCTGGTCAGGCCCACCGTCCACCATCGGCTCGTGGAGAGCAACATAGTCCAGTAACTCACGCCAAGCGGCGGACTCCGGGGGCCCAAATGGCCTTTGAAAGGCGAGGCGCCCTAAGTCAATAAGGGCCCTCTCGACAGAGATCACAGGATTGACGGAGATGGAGAAGAGGCCGGGAAAGCGCGCCGCAAAGGGAGCGTCTCCGCCCGCCGATCAAACCCGAACAAAGTCGATGCTCTGGAAGAAGCTGGACGACCAACTGCCAGAACTGGGAGCCGCGAGATCTCTGACAGAAGGCGAGGGGCTGTCCGAACAGGTATTTGTTCTGGATGATGTCGAGCCAGAGGCCACCGTGACCTTGCGAAATGCGCCAAATCCAACGGGATAGGAGGGCGATATTCATGCGCTTAGAGCACATAATGCCGAGGCCTCCTTGTTCCCTGGGCTTGCAAATGTCAGGCCAACTGACCATATGATACTTCTGCTTATCTTTGTCGCCTGCCCAGTAGAAACGAGACTGGACTTTTGGCGATCTCATGGTGCAGAGTCTCATGGAGGCTGTAGAAACTCAAGAGAAACAAGAAGAGGCTGGAGAGGGAAGAGTTGATGAGAATTGTCCGGGCTGCCTTTGATAACCATCTCCCCTGCCAAGGCTCGATGCGTGTTTGGAGCTTGGCCACGATCGGGCGCAAGTCTGCGCCGGTGAGCCGGGAGTCACTAATGGGCGTACCCAAGTAGGTTGTGGGAAAGGAGCCCAGGCGGTAGTTAAGCCGGTTGGCAATGGCCAGACACTCCGCAGGAGAATAGCCCATCACCATAACATCACTCTTGTCGAAGTTTATCTTAAGGCCAGACATTTGTTGGAAGCAGAGGAGGAGGAACTTGAGGTTGGAGATGTCCGCCTCCGAGCCTTCGACCATGATGATGGTGTCGTGGGCATACTAGAGGAGGGAAATCCCGGAGCCTCCGGCTAGGTGGGGGGTGATCCCACGAATATGGTCGGTAGACTTCGCCTTATCCAGGATGGCAACAAGAGCGTCCACCACCATATTGAACAAGAACGGGGAGAAGGGGTCGCCTTGCCTAACCCCACAGAGGGTGGGGAAGTAAGGGCCGATCTCGTCGTTGATGTTAACGGTCGTACGACCACATGAGACCATCTGCATGACTCTGGTGATCCAACGGTTCTTCGAAGACCTTCCAGAGCAAAACTTCCCGAAGGAAGGACCAGCTAAGAGTGTCATAGGCCTTATGGA
Source organism: Triticum dicoccoides (assembly GCF_002162155.2). Classification (NCBI taxonomy): domain Eukaryota; kingdom Viridiplantae; phylum Streptophyta; class Magnoliopsida; order Poales; family Poaceae; genus Triticum; species Triticum dicoccoides. Next base: position 299,967,011 of record NC_041391.1, on the reverse strand, counting down.
AATCAATCTTCAGGAATACCGCCTTGAGGTGCTTGGCGCGGACCTCATGGAGGACTTCATGAAGGACAAGCATCCCATCCACAATATACCGACCTTGGATGAAGGCGGACTGGTTGGGGTGGGTAACGCGGTCAGCAAGACGGGTCACCCTATTGGCGTACCCTTTTGTTAGGATCCGGAAAATCACGTTAATGACCGTGATCGGGCGAAACTGGCGGATGTCGGAAGCGTCGGGCACCTTGGGAATGAGAGAGATGATCCCAAAGTTGAGGCGTCCGAGGTCGATGGATCAAACGTAGAACTCTTCGAAGATAGCCATGACCTCCAGTTTAATCACGTTCCAGAAGGTCTGGATGAATTTAACTGGGAGGCCGTCTGGACCCAGCGCCGAGGTAGGGTTCATGCCCCTAATGGCAGCCTAGACCTCGCTCTCGGAGAAGGGGGCCGTAAGGGCCGCATTCTCCGCATCAGAGACCAGCTGGGGGATGTCCAACAATCAGGGGCCAGTGAGAGGCCGCTCCTAGGAGCGGCAGAGAACAAAGATCTATAGAACCCATCCACGTGGGTCCGAATGTCACAGGGGTCTTGAAGGAGGGTCGCGCCATCCCACAAGAGGGGGATGGTGTTGCGTCTACGGCGGCCATTCGCGATGGCCTGAAAGTAGGCCGTGTTCACGTCGCCCTTCAAAACCCATTTCTGGGCACCACAGAGGCGCCAATAGGCCTCTTCATCAGTGTAGATGACGGAGAGTTGATATTCTAAGTCATAGCGAGAGAGAGACTTATCGGGAGAGAGTCCAACCGTGTCCGCACGCAGGTCAAGGGTCTGAATGGCGGTCAACGGGGCCTTCTTGCGATCGCGGAGGTCTCGACCCAGGTTAGCCCCCCACCCCTTCATGAACTGCCGGCCACGCTTGGCACAGAAGTGCCACGAGTCAATGGCCGAAGGGGGCGGGGGTGAGGGTGTGCGCGAGCCTCCATCCAGCGGGCGCCAACTGCCGCCACGAAACCGGTTTGGGACAGCCAGAAGGTCTCAAACCGGAATCGTGGGGTAATCGGCGGCTGCTCACCGGCAGAGGACAGAAGGAGCGGTACATGGTCAAAGCCAATCCGGGTGATGACGCGAAGAGAAGCTAGGGGCAGTGGAGGTGTAACACCCCGGATGTAACTTTCCATCTTTGTAACTCCAACTCTTGCCATTTTCGGCTATGTGTTATGATATTCCCTCCGTGGTTGGGTTTTTGTCTCTTTTTTTGCATTTTATTCATGTCATGCATCTCATATCATGTCATCATGTGCATCTCATTTGCATACGTGTTCGTCTCATGCATCCGGGCATTTTTCCCGTTGGCCGTTTTGCAATCCGACACTCCCACGTGCACCGGCGCACCCCTCTTGTCTCTTTTCATGTGCGGGTGTGGAACGTTCTCGGAATGGACTGAGGCTTGCCAAGTGGCCTTGGTACACCACCGGTAGACCACCTGTCAAGTTTCGTGTCATTTGGAGCTCGTTTGATACTCCAACGGTTAACCGGGTATCTGCAAAAGCCTCTTTTGGGTTGCAGCCCAACACCCCTCCAAAACAGCCCAATAACCCATCTAAGTCACTTCCATGCTCTCCGTCGTCGGATCACGATCGTGTGGGCGAAAACCGCACTCCATTTGGAGCCTCCTAGCTCCCTCTACCTATAAAAACACCTTCCCCTCTGAAATTTCGGGCAAACCCTAGTCTCCCCTTCCTCCGCGCGCCGGACATGTCCGCCCGGTGCCAGACGCGTCCGCCCATCGCCGCCCGAGCCAGCCGTCCACCGCCACGTGGCCCCGGCGCCCGCGCGCCGCCGCCGGCCCGCCAGGCCCGCGCAGGGCCCCCGCGGCCCGTCCATCGCCGCCTGCGCCCGCCCGCGCCTCCGCCTCATCGACCCCGCCCACGCCTCCGCCGCCGGCCGCCGCCATGGAGCTCTGTCACGCCGCCCCGCCAGCCCGTCGACCCGGTCGCCGCACCGCCCCGGCAGTCCGCCGCCCCGGTCGCCGCGCCGTCGCCCCGTCCCCGTCCGCCTCTGTCCTCCTCCTCTCCAGGTCCGGCGAGCCTCCGACCACCTCGATCCGCGTGCCCGATCTGATCCAGATCTGGAACCCTAGAGGTTGACCTCGTTTTTTCTCCAAGTCTGCATATTTTTTAGCCCTGTTTACCGCATCATAACTCCATCATCGTACCTCCATTTCATGCGCATGATATATCAAAATGTTCATCAGGATGTGGTCTTCATTTTGTTCCATTGGGCCATGTTCATTTGAGGTCATCTCGATGCCCAAATCTCTGATGCAAGAGTGCTATATGATGTTAGTTTCTGATTCTTAACAGAATGTGTGCATTTGTCATTTTTGCTACATTTATTGTGTGCATCTTATGGGCATGAGCTCTACATGTGTCCATCTTTACAGAGGTGCTTGCCATGTAGTTTTGTGATCAATGTGGTGACTAGCAAAAGCATGCAAACTAGGCTTCGTGATGTTGCTGTTTTTAGTCCCTGTTCTGCTGTTATTTGTATGCCATGTAAACTTGTTGCTACAGAGAGATCCATGCATATTTTGAGCTACTTCAGTAAGGATGTTTTGAACATATGATTATGCTCTATCCATTAATGCCCCTGTTTGCAATTTTTGAGTAGTCTAGCATGTCATTTTCGTGCTCTACTTTTGCTATAAAATGTTTCCTGGCAGATTGTTTACATGTTATTCAATTTTGCCAAGGTTGTTGTAGTGGATCCTAGCATGCTATGAACTTGTTCTTGCCATGGATAGCTTCATAAACATGTCTTCTTGCTGATGCTATGCTTATATTGTCATGCAATGACTAGTGGTGAGTGAATCGAGCTTGCAAAGATGCCTTCATAATTCTGCTAATGCCATGCCCTGTTTGCTGAATCTATTAACGAAACTTGCTATGTTTACATGGGCGAAATCATATCTTCTGGTCCTTTTTGGCTCATGGTCAGTAAGGGACTTTTGTTCTATGCTTTGAGTAGAATCATGCCATGTCTTGTTTTGATATTATAAGTTCCTGTGGCATGTTGATTGCTTGCTCTGAACATTGCTACCTGATGCAGTTTATGCCATGTTCAAGCTGATATCTTTTGCACTTTTGTCATGCTTGTTTGAACCTGCTATTGTGTGATTTAGCCATAGCTCAGTGTTCCTATTTTGTCAAGCATCTCCTGTAGATCACTTCCATATGCTTTGTTTTTATGTTGGGGTGCTGTAGCATAGTTTCTTGTTGCATGCTAAGTAGCATCGTGCTGTTAATCGCAGATTTGTGTCATTCTTGTTTTGCTTGCCATTTGCAAACCATGCATCCGATTCCGGTGATCTTTATATCGATTTCAACCGAAATCATCTTATCTTTCCAGCGGCATACTTGGTTTGCCAAGTTGATGCCTTGTTCATTATTTCCTTTCCGGAGCATGCATACGCATTGCATATCACATCTCGCATATCATGCCATGTTTTGCATCATGTTGCTTGTGCATTGCACCGTGATTTATTGTGGTTCCATTGCTTGTGTTCTTGCTTTGGGTAGAGCCGGGAGACGAGTATGTGCACGAGGAACCAGTTGAGTACGCTAACGAGGATCAAGCTTTCGACAACTCTGAGAACTTTGCAGGCAAGATGACCATACCCTCGATATCACTTCTATCTTTGCTTTGCTAGTTGCTCGCTCTATCGCTATGTTAGCTCTACCTACCACTTGTTTATCATGCCTCCCATATTGCCATGTCAAGCCTCTAACCATCCCTTTCCTAGCAAACCGTTGTTTGGCTATGTCACCGCTTTTGCTCGGCCCCTCTTATAGCGTTGCTAGATGCAGGTGAAGATGAAGTTTGTTCCTTGTTGGAACATGGATATTATGGGATATCACAATATCTCTTGTTTAAATTAATGCACCTATATACTTGGTAAAGGGTGGAAGGCTCGGCCTTATGCCTGGTGTTTTGTTCCACTCTTGCCACCCTAGTTTCCGTCATACCGGTGTTATGTTCCTTGATTTTGCGTTCCTTACGCGGTTGGGTGATTTATGGGACCCCCTTGACAGATCGCTTTGAATAAAACTCCTCCAGCAAGGCCCAACCTTGGTTTTACCATTTGCCACCTAAGCCTTTTTCCCTTGGGTTTTCGCGAGCCCGAGGGTCATCTTTATTTTAACCCCTGGGCCAGTGCTCCTTCGAGTGCTGGCCCAACCTGGGCGATGTCCGGCGCCCCCTGGGCAACCAGGGTCTATGCCAACCCGACATCTTGCCCATCCGGTGTGCCCTGAGAACGAGATATGTGCAGCTCCTATCAGGATTTGTCGGCACATTCGGGAGGCTTTGCTGGTCTAGTTTTACCATTGTCGAAATGTCTTGCAAACCGGGATTCCGAGACTGATCGGGTCTTCCCGGGAGAAGGTATATCCTTCATTGACCGTGAGAGCTTGTGATGGGCTAAGTTGGGACACCCCTGCGGGGTATTATCTTTCGAAAGCCGTGCCCGCGGTTATGAGGCAGATGGGAATTTGTTAATGTCCGGTTGTAGAGAACTTGACACTTGACTTCATTAAAATGCATCAACCGTGTGTGTAGCCGTGATGGTATCTTCTCGGAGGAGTCCGAGAAGTGAACACGGTTTGGGTTATGTATGTACGTAAGTAGTTTTCAGGATCACTTCTTGATCACTTCTAGCTTCTCGACCGATGCGTTGCTTCTCTTCTCGCTTTTACTTGCGTATGTTAGCCACCATATATGCTTAGTGCTTGCTGCAGCTCCATCATATTACCCCTTTCCTACCTACAAGGTTAAATAGTCTTGATCTCACGGGTGTGAGATTGCTGAGTCCCCGTGGCTCACAGATTCTACCAAAATAGATGCAAGTACCGAGGATACCAGCGCGAGTGGCACAACCGAGCTCAAGTGGGAGTTTGATGAGGACCTTGGTCGTTACTATGTTTCGTTTCCAGATGATCAGTAGCAGAGCCCAGTTGGGACGATCAGGGATCTAGCATTTGGGGTTGTCTTCTTTTCATTTGGATTTGACCGTAGCCGGTCTATGAGTGTATCTTGAATGATGTATGGATTAATTTATGTATTGTGTGAAGTGGCGATTGTAAGCCAACTCTCTTTATCCCATTCTTGTTCATTACATGGGATTGTGTGAAGATGACCCTTCTTGCGACAAAACCACCATGCGGTTATGCCTCTAAATCGTGCTTCGACATATGGGAGATATAGCCACATTGTGGGCGTTACAGGAGGTCCCAATCCGGGGAAACTAGGACCCTGTCCAGGACGGACTAGGTCGGGGAGGCCTGCCGATTGGTCCAGGTGAACCTGGCACCAATCCTATCAATCTCGCGGAGACCAAGATCATCAATGAAGTCATTAAACATTTGCATCCGTGCAAAGTTGACATTCGCATTGCTCTTGTCTTCCGCGACACAGAGGATGTTAAAATTGCCTCCAGCCACCACTGGAAGGGAGGCCGCAGAGGTCTTCCGGTGAAGCTCCTCGAGGAAGGCGGCCGACTGGCTATGGTCTGTCGACCCATAGACGATGATAACCTCCCACTTGAAGTTAAGAGCATGTTCGTAAAGTTCCATGCTAACAAAGAATTCCCCCCGGTCCATGCTACCCACCTCAAAGGTGGCATCCTTAACGCCTAAAAGGATGCCCCCCAAATGGCCGGCGCTCCCACTAGAAGGGACCCAATGCCACGCAAAGAGGTGGGAGCTTAGACGGTCAAGCTCAGGAAGCGAGAATTCAGAACGCATGGTTTCTTGGATGGCGACAATGTCAATGTGTTCATCACGCATGTATTCCACGAGTTGGCAGCGACAACCATCATGGCCGAAACCGCGGATGTTCTAGAAGAGGGCTCGCATTAAGGCGCCATTGGGGGGCTGCTTGACCCCAGGACATGAGAGGCGCTTTGGGAGCGGGGGGCAGTGGTGCGGGAGCGGGTGCGACAGCGGATTTCGGCCCCGGCAAGCGGGAGAAGGCCACCGGTCCGCCTCGACGGCGCCGGGGAGGGGTCCTCCCCAGCGGTGGGGGAACGAGTGGCAAAAGGAGGGCCGCACGGGCCTCCGCAAGCCTCTCGTCAAGAATCTCGCGAGCCCTAATGGGCTCGATCTGGACTAAGGGGGACCTGCTTCCCCCCTAAAGATGATCATGGAGTCCGATGCAACCTTCGCGAGGTTTCCAAGGGGAACCGACTCGAGAGCAGAGAAAGAACAAGTCGAAGCCGAAGGGGGAACTGCACGCGTACCTGGCTCCAGGTTCCGAGCAGCAGCGTAGAGCTCCGCTCGCTCATGGATGGGCAGAGCCGGACAGCCCTCGGGGTGCGCGACATCAAGCCGAGCGCTCCGGCGGGACACTGTCACCAGGGAGGAGGCCGACCGGCCACGACGGGAGTAGGCCACGGACCGCGGAGGGGGAGGTTGGGCAGCCATGGGGGTGGTCACCCGGGCCTCCCCATCTACAGCGGGATCCGCCACGGGCGGGAGCTGGAGAGAGGTCCCAGCGCAGCCGAGGAGCATATGAGTCAGAGTCGGAGTCGGAGACGAACACATCGGGGGAGGAGCAGGAGAGGCGACGAGCGTGGCCGGGACCCCCAGCGGCAGCATTGGCGGCGGCGGGGACACGGCCGAAGGTGGCAGGACGACCGCAAAGAGGCCCGCCGGAGGAGAAGCAGCAACCAAGGACGGCACGGCATCCTCGAGATCACCACCGGGGTCGGCGAGAGCAGGTCAGGATCCGGCGACACAACTGGAGGCGGCACCGTCTCCCGGACCGACGCAACAGGGGCGGGGGGGAGCGCGGGGAGGAGGCCAGGCAGACGACCAGGCCGATACTGGAGATGTCGCTCGCCTCCAACGACTCAGCCACTGAGTTGAACGGGCCATCGAGGAGCAAGCCGGGCGCGGCCTGGCGGCCCTTCCCCCCGGCGGCAGGAGGCAGGGGTGAGAGGGACGAAGAGCGGGAGTGCGAGTCCTCCGAGCCCCCCGCCCCCTCCGAACGGTGGGAGCGAGGGTGGCGGCGACCATGGTAGTCCCCGTCCCCGTCGGCCCCCGGGTTGCCACCGAAAGGACCAACGTCGAAGGAGCGGGGGCGGCCGACGTGGTTGGGGGGCTCGGGAGTGATCCTTAGGTCAAAGCCCTGGTCGTTGAAGAACACACGAATGGTTACACAGAGCTTGGAGGACTCGAGGCACTTGACCTTGACCCGGACCTCCCCCTCCTTGCTGACGGAGAGCTCGTCGACCACCACAACCTTGCCCAAGATCCGGGACATCTGGCGGATGACGAGCTCGGACCGGGCAATATGGGGGAGGCCGGCCACAAGAATCCAGGCGGTGTCCAGGACGGCCACGGCCTGGGCGTCAAGGATCGGCTCAGTGATGTCGACGACGAGCTGGTTGAGGGCGAGGGTGATCCGGCCACTACGAGTGGCATAACTTTAGCTGATGGAGTCGGGGAAGACGACAGTGAAGATGTGGCCACCGGTGGGAGTGACCGCCCAGTCCCACTGGCGCCGGTAGAGGTAGTTGAGCTCGGCTTCAATCATCTCCGGGGAGGCCACCCCGTCGACTACAGTGATGACCGCCAGGAGGGTGGGGGTGGGAGGCGGAACGTCGGGGACCTCGAGGTGGAAGAAGCCCAACCCCTCGATGTTGTGGCCGTACATCATAAGCTCCGACGCCACCGGTGAAAGGATCGATATAGTTGACTAGAGGGGGGCTGAATAGGCAACTAACAATTTTTAGCTTTTCTTTACCAAATTAAACTTTGCATCAAAGTAGGTTGTCTAAATATGCAACTAGGTGAACAACCTATATGATGCAACAACAATAAGTGCACAAGCAAGCAAAGGATACAACACAAAAGCTTGCACAAGTAAAGGCACGAGATAACCAAGAGTGGAGCCGATGGAGACGAGGATGTGTTACCGAAGTTCCTTCCTTTTGAGGGGAAGTACGTCTCCGTTAGAGCGGTGTGGAGGCACAATGCTCCCCAAGAAGCCACTAGGGCCACCGTATTCTCCTCGCGCCCTCACACAATGCGAGATGTCGTGATTCCACTATTGGTGCCCTTGAAGGCGGCGACCGAACCTTTACAAACAAGGTTGGGGCTATCTCCACAACTTAATTGGAGGCTCCCAATGACACCACGAAGCTTCACCACAATGGACTATGGCTCCGAGGTGACCTCAACCGTCTAGGGTGCTCAAACACCCAAGAGTAACAAGATCCGCTATGGATTAGTGGGGGAATCAAATTTCTCTTGGTGCAAGTGTAGATCGGGGCCTTCTCAACCTATCTCGAGCAAATCAACAAGTTTGATTGGCTAGGGAGAGAGATCGGGCGAAAATGGAGCTTGGAGCAACAATGGAGCTTTTGGGGGAAGAGGTAAGTCAACTTTGGGGAAGAAGACCCCTTTATATAGTGGGGGGAATAATTCAACCGTTACACCCTAAGCAGCCACGCACAGAGCGGTACTACCACTTGGGCGGGCGGTACTACCGCTGAGCCATCGGTACTACCGTTCCCTCCCAGCGGTACTGCCGCGCACACGAGGATAGCAAGGACCTAGGCCCAGAGCGGTACTACCATGGAGGTAAGGGCGGTACTACCGCTTGGGGCGGTACTATCGCTGCTACTGCCGCAACTAGTACCGCACAACCCGACACGAGAAAACGAGGCCTCGAGTCGAGGCGGTAGTAGCCCGGAGCCTCAGCGGTACTATGGCCGAAGACAGCAAGCGGTACTACCGCTTGAGGAGCAGTACTACCGCTTGATGTGCTTCGGCGGTACTACCGCTGAGGACCGTGGTAGTACCGCTGGGACCAGTCAGAGCGAGCTAGGAGAGGAAAGGGAACTCCATTGAAGCGAAAAGGAACAGCGGGTGCGATAAAGATGTGTACGTGTTGATTCCACCCTAGCCTTACCAAAGCGGATCCCCTCTTGATAGTACGGTGACTCCTACGAAACTAGTCCACCAACATAGAAACGAAAGAGCTACACCGTCTTGAATAAAACACTGAGGGGAGGGAATCGTCTCGTGCCAAAGGATGAATCTCTGGAAAACTTAACGCACACGATTAGTCCGCAAAAGCATTGTCATCAATCACCAAAACACCTTGGGGATAAATATGCCCTTACAATCTCCCCCTTTTTGGTGGATTGATGACAATACGGGATTTGCACAACGGGAAAAAGACCTATGACATGCGCAAACCCCAGAACCCTAATATGTAGATGGGCTCCCCCTAGATTTGTGCTATCAAGATAAGTGCTTTGGACTGCACGGCACACATACTAGGATCAACACTCCCCCTGCATTTTAGAGACCAACAACCTAAGCAGGAAATATGAGAGCAAAGTATATAACAGGATACGCAAGCAACTCATAAGATACCGAAGGACCAGATAGACATAGATAATGATAATCTAAAGATAAGGTAGCATATGTCTCACACCATATGTCTGGAACTTAGGTCTCACTGACACAAAACCAAACAAAGCAAATGGCGAGAAAACACACCACAAAGAAGACACACTCGCGAAACAGACAAAGACACGACACAAATCCCTAAACTCTCTCCCCCTTTGGCATCGAGACACCAAAAAGAGAGGGAGTGTTGCTACAGCTCCAGGTGATAGCAAGGGTCGCAAACTTCAGATCCCATTGGGATCGTCTTCACCGCCGTCGTCGGTCGGGAACTGCTCGGCATCAGAATCTGTCCACGGGCAGTGCTGCTGAATCCACTCCTCCTCCTCAGTCAGCTGGTCCTCAGAACCACTGGTAACGGTGGCACCCAACTGACGCATGAGCTCCTTGTGACGACCCCTGGCCTTCTTCTCAGCCACATGAGTCATGTACTGACCGTGAGCCTCCATGCAGAACAACTTCTTCATCTTGAGCTTGAGCTTCTTGGCCCAAAAGGGCTCTGCCCCAGAAGGCTCATAGTCATCATCATCCTCAGCATCAGCCTCCTCCTCAGTCTCCATGGCAGCAGCAGATGATGTACCCCCAGATTTAGGGACCTGAGTGCCCCAGTTGTCCTTCTTCCTCAGACGCTTGATCTCATGAGACACCAACTCTCCAGTCTCTAGCATAACCTTGGGATAGACATGATCCCAGGCCTTCTCAATAAGCAGCATGATAAACTGACCATAAATCGGGCACTTGCACTCAGAGATAGTAGATAAGAGCTCAGACCACATAACATGAGAGATGTCCAGGGATTCGCGAGTGTTTTCTTCCTTCTCCCGCTGGCAGAAGAGAAGCATGTCCATGAGATAAGAATGAACCATATCCAGATTCCCGATGTGAGGGAAAAGAGTCTCACGAAAGACACGGTGAAGAATGTCCAGAAAGGCAGGCAGGTCATAAGTTTCCTTCTTAGTCTCAGGGTTGATCTTCAACGTGCAGTAGGGCCAGAGAGCTTGCTTGTGAGTGGATGTTGTGTTGCAGTGAGGGCGAAAGCCGACAGGAGACGCAAGCCCGTGATCTTCCACCCCAAGTAACTCCATGAATGCCTTCCACTTGACAGAGAGCAACTTGCCATTGGTCATCCAAGTCAGAGTCCTGTCCTCGTCAGTCCCTAGATGGACAGTGGCATAGAATTGAGCCACAATATCTGCACCATAGTCCTTGTTGAATTGCATGATTCTGAGAATGTTCAACTGAGTGCACATCTGAAGAGCTTCACCAAAGTACTCAGGATCCTTCTCCATATAGTCCGTGTCGATGGAGCGCACACTAACATAGAGATTCTTCTTGGCCTTGAGCACATCAAAGAATATGGCAAACTGAAACCTGTTCCAGAATGGGCGGTTGACCAAAGTGGGTTCTTGGTCTGCCTCATAAGGGTTGCTGCGACGTCTTGCCCGGAACTCCTTGGCATTCATTTGAGGCACGGTTTTGCCCGTTGGCTTTGGTTTGACAGCAGACTTCTTCTTGAGTTGAGGTGGAGGTGGAGCACTTGAGGAACCTCCTGCTGATTCAGATGTGCGGTAACACTTTGACGTGGCACGACCGGGGTTGACACGGCGAGCTTGATGCTCAGGATGTTCATCACCTGGAACCAAACACAAGAACACGCAAAACAACCAGAAAGAACGAGCATGAGCCACCAAACTCAACAAAAAGGATCACTGAATGGCAGGAGCATGATGGAATTTGGTAGGCAGCGGTAGTACCACGACCTGGAGGCGGCAGTACCGCTCCAAGTGGTAGTACCGCTCAAGTGAGAGCGGTAGTACCGCTCGAGGCGGGGAAACATCGGTTTCCTACTGTCGCGGTCAGATCCGGCACTACCGTCCTACCAAATTCAAAAATAATCCTACAAATCACTGATCCAAACCGTCTAGTTGCCTTCTCCATCCTACTCAAGCCTAGATTTAGCCAAAAATCTAGAGATGCAACCACTATTGCCCCTAAGACGCTAGATTTGAAATCTAGATAAGAAGAGAGAGGGAATGGGGGCAATACCGGCATCCATGGCAAGAGGACGAGGTGGGGATCAACTCCATCGAAAGGAATGAAGAGGGATGCCCCGGAGAAGGAGATCCGCCGGAGCCCTCCCGCGGCGAACAGTTGCTGGAGAGACGAAGAGGAGCGAGGGGGCGAAGCGAATGGGTATGGGGGAGAAGAAACCTCCCCCTGCCCCGATATAATCCCCTGACCCCGCCCCGCAGCGGTAGTACCACGCTGATGGGCGGTGGTACCGCTTATAAGCGGTAGTACCGCGCACCACCAACGGTAGTACCGCCCAGCAACTGAAGGCCACTAGACAGCACGGCTAAGCTCAAAAAGAAACGGAAAAACCAATGGCAAGAAACTAAGGAAAGGCTAACTTGGCAGTGAACACACTAGCAAGAGACCAAGACACACCTCTTCAAGAGAGGGTGGTGGCCAAGGCCACCTATGTTTGAGTCAAGAGGTATGGCACCACGAAGATTTTAACCTTGGGCCCGTGACCAAAACTCGTTCATGAAGCACAAATACCATCGAAGATGGTTAAAAAGAAGGACATAATCAATTTATGCATAACGGGGGGAGGAAGAGTTCATTGAGAGAACAACACTCCCCCTATGTCCATGCCTACACCTAAACTAGAAAACATGTTGAATGAGGAGGGGTGTGCAAGGGTTCAAGTCACATTGCTTGAATCAATGATATTTAGCTCATGCCTTAACTCGCGAAATCTTGCTTCATCCAAGGGCTTCATGAAAATATCTGCAAGGTTATCATGAGTGTTGACATACTTGAGCCTGATCTCCCCTCGCCTAATGTGATCCCGGATGAAGTGATACCGAATCTCAATATGCTTCGTCTTGAAATGTTGCACCGGGTTGAGAGAAATCTTGATGGCACTTTCATTATCACACCAAAGAGGCACTTTGTTACAAATGACGCCGTACTCCTTTGAAGTTTGCCTCATCCATAAGAGTTGTGCACAACAACTACCGGCCGCCACATATTCTGCTTTGGTGGACAAGAGAGACACACAACTTTGCTTCTTGGAAGACCAACTCACCAAAGAGCAACCAAGAAATTGGCACCCTCCGGAAGTGGACTTCCTATCCACTTTGTCTCCCGCCCAATCAGAATCCGTATATCCTTCAAGCTTGAAGTTTGCTCCTCTTGGGTACCATAAGCCAAATTTTGGGGTATGAGCCAAGTATCGAAAGATTCGCTTGACCGCCACATAGTGGCTTTCCTTCGGTGCGGCTTGAAACCATTCACACATTTCCACACTCAACATGATATCCGGTCTAGATGCACAAAGGTAAAGCAAGGAGCCAATCATGGAGCGATATACCTTTTGATCCACCGCTTTACCATTGGGATCAATGTCAAATTGGCACTTGGTAGGCATTGGAGTGGAAGCTGGCTTGACATCGCTTAGCTTGAATCTTTTTAGCATGTCTTGAGTGTATTTGGCTTGATGTATGAAAGTACCTTCTCTTCTTTGCTTGATGTCGAAACCGAGGAAGAACTTCAACTTTCCCATCGACGACATCTTGAACTTAGAGGTCATGAGAGCGGCAAATTACTCATTGAAAGCTTTGTTAGGGGAACCAAAGATAATATCATCAACATATAGTTGGCATACAAACAACTCCCCTCTGACCTTCTTAGTAAAAAGAGTGGGATCGATTTGCCCCACCTCAAATCCACGATCTTGTAACAACTCAGTAAGGTGGTCATACCATGCACGTGGGGCTTGTTTAAGGCCATAGAGTGCCTTATCGAGTTGATACACATGATCCGGGAAGTAGGGATCCTCGAACCCGGGGGGTTGTTTGACATAAACCAACTCATTAATAGGACCATTAAGAAAAGCACTTTTCACATCCATTTGTTGTAACTTAAAGTTGTGATGGATTGTGGGGGCGGGGTGTCGGCGGGATAGGGGTGGGTGCACGCGCGCGGGCGTCCGGGTGCTGCTGGTAGGAGGGCACGGGGCCGGCCGCCGGGGCGCTGCGGTCTCGTGTCACGTGAGCGCGGTCCATACACCGACAGACGTGACACGATACCATATACGGAGTTTTTTTAGCATCATATACGGAGTATTTTGATGTTCAACTTTGACCACATATACGGAGTATTTTGATGTTCAACTTTGACCATTAGTATATGAAACAGAGAATATATCTTCTAACTCACCATGATCCCTCCTTTTGGAGCCCTCCCATTCAATCAATTGAGATGTTCAATTTGAATTCGGTTCACAGTTTTAATCAGGTCAACAATTCCAAAGGCGCCCTCTCATTCAGTTAAGATGTTTAATGTTGGATTTCATTCGAAATTTTTACTAGGTAAATGATCTTTGAAATTAGCCGTCAACAACTAGCCTATAAAAAACACACCGGTTCCGCGCACTCTTTCAACACCTAAAAAATGCGCAAACATCTAACATCCACTTTGATCGGCGTCTACTTTTTGGTTTTCCAGTCTATGTGATCCGGTTTGCGTCGCCCGCCGCCGCCCTCGACCCCCGCGCCTCTACTCCGACATCGGCGTCGATTTCACCGGCTGCTTCATCATCAACCACGCGGCAAGGCTGGACGCGCCGCCCAAGGGACGCCTTCATGCGTCGCTGCCGGCCGCTCGTCCGCGCGGTCTCCGTCGCCGGTCTGTCTTCGTCGTCATCGCCCGGGACATCACCGACAATGTCGCCATCGACTCCGATCTGCGCGTCGTCCCCGCCATGGCGCATACTGCGGCGCCGTCGGTCTGATCAACCGATCACGCACCTGTCTTCGCCAAGCACGTCCCCGAGCACGCGCCTACCGCCGATCGAGCCACAGGTTGCCATCGCGTCGTCCCTACGGACCGCTGCGTTGCCGCCCGAGGTCTTCCCATCGGCTGCCCCGACTCACGCACCACTACCGCCGACGCCCCTACGGGCGGTCGCGTCGCGGAACGTGGTCCACGCTGCCGCCCCGAGATCCTCCCACCGGCTACCCCTGTAGCCGCCGCCGCCGCCTCCGTGTCACCCCTTAGGGTTATCACGTCGCGGCACGCGGTCCACGCCGCCTCCCGACGGGCCATCGCCCTCGGCTAGTGGTTCTCCGCGCGGCTGCCCCGACCTGCGAGCCTCCGCTACACCGCCTCTTCGGGCTGTAAAGCTGCGGCATGCAGTCACCACCGCCGCCCGAGGCCGTCCCCGAGGTTGCACCGACCTGCGAGCCGCCGCTACACCACCTCTTCGAGCTGTAGCACTGCGGAACGCGGTCCCCCGCCGCCGCCTCGCGGTTCCCGCCGCCGTCCCGAGGTCTTCCCGCCGTCACCCCGGCCCGCCTGCCGCCGCTGCGTCGCCCCTTCGGGCCGTAGCGCCGCGGCCCGCGGTCCACGCCGCCGTCACCGCGCGTCGACCTCCCGTGGTATGCGCCGCGCCATCTCCCTTGGCGCGGGAACGCCACCGTCCGCGCCGGTCTTCGTCAGGCTGTTAGGGTTCTTCACCTACTTCGAGCACCGCCGTCGCACTCCTAACCTAGCCGCCGCCGCCGTCAGGCCGCCGCGGTCGCTCTTCTTTGGCCGCCGCCGCCGCTACCTTCGTAGCCGCCGCCGCCGCCCGTCCACCCCCTTCGTCTTCGTCCAAGCACCAGCCCGTCGCCAGCGTCGCCGCCATCTACCCCGACCACTTCATCTACTCCGACCACCGTTGGTGACATCGGCCCTACGTGTTGGAAATATGCCCTAGAGGCAATAATAAAAGTGTTATTATTATATTTCTTTGTTCATGATAATAGTCTTTTATTCATGCTATAACTATATTATCCGGAAATCGTAATACACTTGTGAATACATAGACTACAATATGTCCCTAGTGAGCCTCTAGTTGACTAGCTCGTTGTGATCAACAGATAGTCATGGTTTCCTGGCTATGGACATTGGATGTCGTTGATAACGGGATCACATCATTAGGAGAATGATGTGATGGACAAGACCCAATCCTAAGCCTAGCACAAAGATCGTGTAGTTCATATGCTAAAGCTTTTCTAATGTCAAGTATCTTTTCCTTAGACCATGAGATTGTGCAACTCCCGGATACCGTAGGAATGCTTTGGGTGTACCAAACATCACAACGTAACTGGGTGGCTATAAAGGTGCATTACAGGTATCTCCGAAAGTGTCTGTTGGGTTGGCACGAATCGAGACTGGGATTCACTCCGTGTAAATGGAGAGGTATCTCTGGGCCCACTCGGTAGGACATCATCAGAATGTGCACAATGTGACGAAGGGGTTGATCACGGGATGATGTGTTACGGAACGAGTAAAGAGACTTGCCGGTAACGAGATTGAACAAGGTATCGGTATACCGACGATCGAATCTCGGGCAAGTAAAATACCGCTAGACAAAGGGAATTGTATACGGGATCGATTGAGTCCTTGACATCGTGGTTCATCCGATGAGATCATCGTGGAACATGTGGGAGCCAACATGGGTATCCAGATCCCGCTGTTGGTTATTGACCGGAGAACGTCTCGGTCATGTCTGCATGTCTCCCGAACCCGTAGGGTCTACACACTTAAGGTTCGGTGACGCTAGGGTTATAAAGGAAGCTTGTATGTGGTCACCGAATGTTGTTCGGAGTCCCGGATGAGATCCCGGACGTCACGAGGAGTTCCGGAATGGTCCGGAGGTAAAGATTTATATATGGAAAGTTGTTGTTCGGGTTCCGGAAAAAGTTCGGGTTTTTTCGGTATTGTACCGGGAAGCTTCCAGAAGGTTCCAGAGGATTCCGGAGGAGTCCGGAGATCCGGAAATTGTTCCACCACGTCCAATACAGTAGCATGGGCTGTAGGGGGGCGCCCTAGCCTTAATGGGCCAGGGGAACCAGCCCCCCCAAGGCCCATGCGCATGGGAAGGGTAAAACCCTAGAGGGGAGGCCTCCACTTGACTTGGGAGGCACTCCTCCCCCCTTGGCCGCACCCCTTGGGGTGGGAAACCCTAAAGGGGGCGCAGCCCCCTTCCCCCCTATATATAGTTGAGGTTTGGGGCTGCCATACACACGAGAACCTCTCCCTCTTGGTGCGGCCCTACCTCTCTCCCTACTCCTCCTCTCCCGCGGTGCTTGGCGAAGCCCTGCAGGATTGCCACGCTCCTCCATCACCACCACGCCGTTGTGCTGCTGCTGGATGGAGTCTTGCTCAACCTCTCCCTCTCTCCTTGCTGGATCAAGGCATGGGAGACGTCACCGGGCTGTACGTGTGTTGAACGCGGAGGTGCCGTCCGTTCGGCACTAGGATCTCCGGTGATTTGGATCACGACGAGTACGACTCCTTCAACCCCGTTCTCATGAACGCTTCCGCTTAGCGATCTACAAGGGTATGTAGATGCAACTCTCCTTCCCTCGTTGCTGGTCTCTCCATAGAAAGATCTTGGTGACACGTAGGAAAATTTTGAATTTCTGCTACGTTCCCCAACAGTGGCATCATGAGCTAGGTCTATTGCGTAGACTCTTTGGACAAGTAGAACACAAAGTAGTTGTGGGCGTTGATCTTGTTCAATATGCTTACCGTTACTAGTCCAATCTTGTTTCGACGGTATTGTGGGATGAAGCGGCCCGGACCGACCTTACACGTACTCTTACGTGAGACAGGTTCCACCGATTGACATGCACTTGCTGCATAAGGTGGCTAGCGGGTGCCAGTCTCTCCCACTTTAGTCGGAACGGATTCGATGAAAAGGGTCCTTATGAAGGGTAAATAGCAATTGGCATATCACGTTGTGGTCTTGCGTAGGTAAGAAATGTTCTTGCTAGAAACCCATAGCAGCCACGTAAAACATGCAAACAACAATTAGAGGACGTCTAACTTGTTTTTGCAGGGTATGCTATGTGATGTGATATGGCCAAGAGGAATGTGATGAATGATATGTGATGTATGAGATTGATCATGTTCTTGTAATAGGAATCACGACTTGCATGTCGATGAGTATGACAACTGGCAGGAGCCATAGGAGTTGTCTTAATTTATTGTATGACCTGCGTGTCATTGAACAACGCCATGTAATTACTTTACTTTATTGCTAACCGGTAGCCATAGTAGTAGAAGTAATAAGTTGGCGAGACGACTTCATGGAGACACGATGATGGAGATCATGGTGTCATGCCGGTGACGATGATGATCATGGAGCCCCGAAGATGGAGATCAAAAGGAGCAAAATGATATTGGCCATATCATGTCACTATTTGATTGCATGTGATGTTTATCATGTTTATGCATCTTGTTTACTTAGAATGACGGTAGTAAATAAAATGATCCCTTACAACAATTTCAAGAAGTGTTCTCCCCTAACTGTGCACCGTTGCTACAGTTCGTCGCTTCTAAGCACCACGTGATGATCGGGTGTGATGGATTCTTACGTTCACATCATACAACGGGTGTAAGACAGATTTACACACGCGAAACACTTAGGGTTAACTTGACGAGCCTAGCATGTACAGACATGGCCTCGGAACACGGAGACCGAAAGGTCGAGCATGAGTCGTAGAGTAGATACGATCAACATGAAGATGTTCACCGATGATGACTAGTCCGTCTCACGTGATGATCGGACACGGCCTAGTTGACTCGGATCATGTAATCACTTAGATGACCAGAGGGATGTCTATCTGAGTGGGAGTTCATAAGATGAACTTAATTATCCTGAACATAGTCAAAAGACCTTTTGCAAATTATGTCGTAATCTCGCGCTTTAGTTCCACTGTTTAGATATGTTCCTAGAGAAAATATAGTTGAAAGTTGACAGTAGCGATTATGCGGACAGTAGAAAGCTTATGTCCTTAATGCACCGCTTAGTGTGCTGAACCCCAATCATCGTCTGTGGATGTTGCGAACATCGGACATACATGTTTTGATAACTACGTGATAGTTCAGTTAAACGGTTTAGAGTTGAGGCACCAAAGACGTTTTTCGAAATGTCGCGGAACATATGAGATGTTTCGAGGGCTGAAATTGGGATTTTAGGCTCGTGCCCACGTCAAGAGGTATAAGACCTCCGACGATTTTCTTAGCCTGCAAACTAAAGGAGAAAACCTCAATCGTTGAGCTTGTGCTCAGATGGTCTGAGTACAACAATCACTTTAATCGAGTGGGAGTTAATCTTCCAGATGAGATGGTGATGTTTCCCCAAAGTCATTGCCACCAAGCTGCTAGAGCTTCATGATGAACTATAACATATCAAGGATAGAGATGATGATCCTTGAGGTATTCGCGTTGTTTGACATCACGAAAGTAGAAATCAAGAAGGAGCATAAATTGTTGATGGTTGGTGAAACCACTAGTTTCAAGAAGGGCAAGGGCAAGAAGGGATACTTCATGAAACGGCAAATTAGCTGCTGCTCTAGTGAAGAAACTCAAGGTTGAACCCAAACCCGAGACTAAGTGCTTCTGTGATAAGGGGAATAGTCACTAGAGCGGAATTACCCTAGATACTTGGTAGATGAGAAGGCTGGCAAGGTCGATAGAAGTATATCGGATATACATTATGTTAATGTGTACTTTACTAGTACTCCTAGTAGCACCAGGGTATAAGATACCGGTTCGGTTGCTAAGTGTTAGTAACTCGAAATAAAAGAGCTACGGAATAAACGGAGACTAGCTAAAGGTGAGCTGACGATATGTGTTGGAAGTGTTTCCAAGTTTGATGTGATCAAACATCGCACGCTCCCTCTACCATCAAGATTAGTATTAAACCTGAATAATTGTCATTTGGTGCTTGCGTTGAGCATAGACATGATTGGATTATGTCTATCGCAATACGGTTATTCATTTAAAGAGAATAATGGTTACTCTATTTATTTGAATAATACCTTCAATGGTCTTGCACCTAAAGGAATGGTTTATTGAATCTCGATCGTAGTGATACACATTTTCATGCCAAAAGATATAAGATAGTAATGATAGTACCACTTACTTGTGGCACTGCCATGTAAGTCATAATGGTATAAAACGCATGAAGAAGCTCCATGTTGATGGATCTTTGGACTCACTCGTTTTTGAAAAGTTTGAGACATGCGAACCATGTCTATTGGTGTATACGCATGAAGAAACTCCATGCAGATGGATCGTTTGGACTCACTTGATTTTGAATCACTTGAGATATGCAAATCATACCACATGGGCAAGATGACTGAAAAGCCTCGTTTTCAGTAAGATGGAACAAGATAGCAACTTGTTGGAAGTAACACATTTTGATGTGTGCAGTCCAATGAGTGCTGAGACATGCAGTGAATATCGTTATGTTCTTACTTCACAGATGATTCGAGTAGATGTTGAGTATATTTACTTGATGAAACACAAGTCTGAATTATTGAATGGTTCAAGTAATTTTAGAGTGAAGTTTAAGATCTTCGTGACAAGAGGATAGAATGTCTATGATATGATCATAGAGATGAATATCTGAGTTACGAGTTTTGGCACACAATTAAGACATTGTGGAAATTGTTTCACAATTAATACCGCCTGGAACACCATAGTGTGATGGTGTGTCCGAACATCATAGTAGCACCCTATTGGATATGGTGCGTACCTTGATGTCTCTTATAGAATTACCACTACCGTTCATGGGTTAGGCATTAGAGACAACCGCACTCACTTTAATAGGGTACCACGTAATTCCATTGAGACGACACCGTTTGGAGAAACCTAAGTTGTCGTTTCTTAAAAGTTTGGGGCTGCGACGCTTATGTGAAAAAGTTTCAGGTTGATAAGCTCGAACCCAAAGCGGATAAAATGCATCTTCATAGGACACCCAAAACAGTTGGGTATACCTCCTAATTCAGATCCGAAAGCAATATGGATTGTTTCTTGAATCGGGTCCTTTCTCGAGGAAAGGTTTCTCTCAAAAAGTTGAGTGGAAGGATGGTGGAGACTTGATGTGGTTATTGAACCGTCACTTCAACCAGTGTGTAGCAGGGCACAGGAAGTTGTTCCTGTGGCGCCTACACCAATTGAAGTAGAAGCTTATGATAGTGATCATGAAGTTTCGGATCAAGTCACTACCGTACCTCGTAGGGTGACAAGGATGCGTACTGTTTCGGAGTGGTACAGTAATCCTGTCTTGAAGGTCATGTTGCTAGACAACAATGAACCTACGAGCTATGGAGAAGCGATGGTAGGCCCAAATTCCAACAAATGGTTAGAAGCCATGAAATCCGAGATAGGATCCATGTATCAGAACAAAGCATGAACTTTGGTGGACTTGCCCGATGATCGGCAAGCCATTAAGATAAATGGATCTTTAAGAAGAAGATGAACATGGACGGTAATGTCACCGTCTATGAAGCTCGACTTGTGGCGAAGAGTTTTTCACAAGTTCAAGGAGTTGACTACGATGAGATTTTCTCATCCGTAGCGATGCTTAAGTCCGTCGGAATCATGTTAGCATTAGCTGCATTTATGAAATCTGGCAGATGGATGTCAAAACGAGTTTCCTTACCAGTTTTTGTAAGGAAAGGTTGTATGTAATACAATCAGAAAGGTTTTGTCGATTCTAGGGATGCTAAAAGGTATGCTAGCTCCAGCGATCCTTCTAAGGACTGGAGTAAGCATCTCGGAGTTGGAATGTACACTTTGATGAGATGATCAAAAGATTTTGGGTTTATACAAAGTTTATGAGAAACTTGTATTTCCAAAGAAGTGAGTGGGAGCACTATAGAATTTCTGATGAGTATATGTTGTTGACATATTGTTGATCAGAAATGATGTAGAATTTCTGGAAAGCATATAGGGTTATTTGAAAGGTGTTTTTTAATAGAAAACCTGGATTAAGCTACTTAAACATTGAGCATCAAGACCTATGAGGATAGATCAAAAACGCTTAATAATACTTTCAAATGAGCACATACCTTGACATGATCTTGAAGGTGTTCAAGATGGATCAGTTAAAGAAGGAGTTCTTGCCTGAGTTGTAAGGTACGAAGTTAAGACTTAAAGCTCGACCTCGGCAGAAAAGAGAGAAAGGACGAAGGTCGTCCCCTATGCTTTAGACGTAGGCTCTACAGTATGCTATGCTAAGTACCGCACCTGATGTGTGCCTTGCCACTTGCCTGGCAAGAGAGTACAAAGGTGATCAAGGAGTGGATCACCAGATAGCGGTCAAAATTATCCTTAAAGGAATAAGGATAGGTTTCTCGATTATGGAGGTGATAAAGAGTTCGGCGTAAAGGGTTACGTTGATGCAAGCTTTAACACCTGTCCGAATGACTCTGAGTAGCAAACCGGATACGTATAGTGGAGCAACCATTTGGAATAGCTCCAAGTGGAGCGTGGAAGCAGCATTTACAATATGACCTAGAAATTTGCGAAGTACATACGGATCTGAATGTTGCAGATCCATTGACTAAAACCTCTCTCACAAGCAGAACATGATCAAGCCCCAGAACTCATTGAGTCTTAATCACATGATGATGTGAACTAGTTTAATGACACTAGTAAACTCTTTGGATGTTGGTCACATGGTGATGTGACCTGTCAGTGTTAATCACATGGTGATGTGAACTAGATTATTGACTCTAGTGCAAGTGGGAGCCTGTTGGAAATATGCCCTAGACGCAATAATAAAAGTGTTATTATTATATTTCTTTGTTCATGATAATAGTCTTTTATTCATGCTATAACTGTATTATCCGGAAATCGTAATACACGTGTGAATACATAGACTACAATATGTCCCTAGTGAGCCTCTAGTTGACTAGCTCGTTGTGATCAACAGATAGTCATGATTTCCTGACTATGGACATTGGATGTCGTTGATAACGGGATCACATCATTAGGAGAATGATGTGATGGACAAGACCCAATCATAAGCCTAGCACAAAGATCGTGTAGTTCGTATGCTAAAGCTTTTCTAATGTCAAGTATCTTTTCCTTAGACCATGAGATTGTGCAACTCCCGGATACCGTAGGAATGCTTTGGGAGTACCAAACGTCACAACGTAACTGGGTGGCTATAAAGGTGCATTACAGGTATCTCCGAAAGTGTCTGTTGGGTTGGCACGAATCGAGACTGGGATTTGTCACTCCGTGTAAACGGAGAGGTATCTCTGGGCCCACTCGGTAGGACATCATCAGAATGTGCACAATGTGACCAAGGGGTTGATCACGGGATGATGTGTTATGGAACGAGTAAAGAGACTTGCCGGTAACGAGATTGAACAAGGTATCGGTATACCGACGATCGAATCTCGGGCAAGTAAAATACCGCTAGACAAAGGGAATTGTATACGGGATCGATTGAGTCCTTGACATCGTGGTTCATCCGATGAGATCATCGTGGAACATGTGGGAGCCAACATGGGTATCCAGATCCCGCTGTTGGTTATTGACCGGAGAACGTCTCGGTCATGTCTGCATGTCTCCCGAACCCGTAGGGTCTACACACTTAAGGTTCGGTGACGCTAGGGGTATAAAGGAAGCTTGTATGTGGTCACCGAATGTTATTCGGAGTCCCGGATGAGATCCCGGACGTCACGAGGAGTTCCGGAATGGTCCGGAGGTAAAGATTTATATATGGAAAGTTGTTGTTCGGGTTCCGGAAAAAGTTCGGGTTTTTTCGGTATTGTACCGGGAAGCTTCCAGAAGGTTCCGGAGGATTCCGGAGGTCCGGAAATTGTTCCACCACGTCCAATACAGTAGCATGGGCTGTAGGGGGGCGCCCTAGCCTTAATGGGCCAGGGGAACCAGCCCCCCCAAGACCCATGCGCATGGGAAGGGTAAAACCCTAGAGGGGAGGCCTCCACTTGACTTGGGAGGCACTCCTCCCCCCTTGGCCGCACCCCTTGGGGTGGGAAACCCTAAAGGGGGTGCAGCCCCCTTCCCCCCTATATATAGTTGAGGTTTGGGGCTGCCATACACACGAGAACCTCTCCCTCTTGGTGCAGCCCTACCTCTCTCCCTACTCCTCCTCTCCTGCGGTGCTTGGCGAAGCCCTGCAGGATTGCCACGCTCCTCCATCACCACCACGCCGTTGTGCTGCTGCTGGATGGAGTCTTGCTCAACCTCTCCCTCTCTCCTTGCTGGATCAAGGCGTGGGAGACGTCACCGGGCTGTACGTGTGTTGAACGCGGAGGTGCCGTCCGTTCGGCACTAGGATCTCCGGTGATTTGGATCACGACGAGTACGACTCCTTCAACTCTGTTCTCATGAACGCTTCCGCTTAGCGATCTACAAGGGTATGTAGATGCAACTCTCCTTCCATCGTTGCTGGTCTCTCCATAGATAGATCTTGGTGACACGTAGGAAAATTTTGAATTTCTGCTACGTTCCCCAACACTGCGCCGATAGACGCCGCAATTGTCGTCGAGTTCTTCTTTGCTGGCCCCTCCGACTTCTCCGACATGGCGTACAGCTCGTGCAGGTCCCTCTTCTACGCATGCCCGTTGCTGGCAACACCGATGCGTGCCTTCATCCACAACGTGTCCCCGGGCCTGGCAAGCCTGGTCGGCGCTTCGTCAACTTCGTCTTCGTCCGTCTACGCATGCCCGGTGCTGGCAACACCGGTGCGTACCTTCGTCCACGATGTGTCCCCGGGCTTGGCAAACCCGTCGCGACGCATCGTCAACAACATCTTCTTCCCGGCGCACCACTACTTCGACACCCTTGCGCCCATGCTAACTCGGCTCCCCCTTGCGCCCGCGGCTCCATGGCGACCTCCTCGACACCGGCCACCTCGACTCGACATCGACCACGGCATTCTTCGCACGGCTACCTCAACCACGGCTACACCATCCTACGCTCTCGGCTACATCGACATCGGCACAAAGGGCTATCATCCGCTTGAGCAACTCGTCGGCTTCCTCTACAGTCAATGCGTCCGCGACGCGACACCGTCCATGACGCTCCCGCTAGGACTGGGGGGGGATGTCAGTCCGTCGGCTGCTATTCTCTCCAGTCTGACCGTCCGCGACGCTCATGTTGTTCGCAACGCTACCGCTACGACTGCGGGGGGATGTTAGAGATATATTTGGGTTACATGTATTTGGTAGTTTAGGATTCCTACCTTATCTCTAGGAGAGGCGTCTTGCCCTCCAAGTCTTGTACTCAATATATACTCGCCCTCGAGGCTCGATAATACATCCATCATATTCCGCAACAATCCCTCTCTCTCCCTTCTAACAAAAATGAACAAGTTTTCTCGCTGGCAACATAGCCAGCGGCCGGCACACTTGCCAGCCTTAAAAAGAATGGCCATAGTCCACGGCCAAGGCCTCCCTAGTTCAAGCTCATGATTGCTAGCGCCACCTCTTTTGCTTTGGTGTCGGCATTGGTGGCCTCGATCGCGAACTTAATCGATTGGGCGGCCTCCTTCGTGTTGAGCTTCCTCCTCTTGACGGCCTCCTCCATGTCAACCTTCTTCGTTTGGAGCTCCAAGTATATCTTCATTTGCTTCTCCTTTCCTTGGCGCTTCCTCTCCTCCCTCACTTCCTTCTGAGTCGTCATGCTGTGCAAAGTTTCTTGCAAGATGATAGATGCCACATCACGCTTCTCGTCAAGCTTCGACGCCCCTAGGCCTCTTGAGCACATCTCCATTCGCAGCCACGGCCGCCGTCCCTCCTTTCTTCTGTAGAGCGACATATTGATCTTTGAACTTGGGACAACCTTTGATGACCGATCAATAATGAGCGAGAGTGAATGGCTTGTTCTTATGCCGGGCCTTGAAAGCTTCCAAAGATTGGAATGCCTACACAATCAAAAAGAAGGCCACAAATGTAATAGCGAAGGACACAAGATACAACAAACAGGAACATGACATAGCAATGCAAATAGGAAAGGTCATACCAAGTCACACACGCCTAGGCCACTCACAGGACGGGCTTCAATGCTCTCAAGCGCGGCACAATACTTATTGCATTCTTGTTGAATGAACCCCCATCTCTTTTGGATTGAGTTGATGCCACGGTTGCTCACAAGCTTGTAGGGTGCAAACTTCCTGCGTTCATGAAAGGTTTTATGAACTCTCGTCCAAAAGACGGATCCTTTTTGCTCGGCACCGGTCTTGGGATCTTGGCCTATCTCCATCCAACTCTCGCAAATCAACGTGCCCTCTTCTTTGTTGTATGATCCCGTGCGAATGCTTTACTTCCTCCTTTGTGCCTCGGCTCTTTGGATCAGCTCATCGATAAATAATGGTTCCTCCGCAATGTTAACCTCTTCTTCCTCATCTTTGCAATACATGTCGTCATCTTCATGCCATGAGTTGCCATGGTCGTCGGCCTCTTCTTCTTCATGGACACCATAGTGGTCCGTACCATCTTGGCCGCGACCGTCTTGGCTTTGGGTCTCGTCGGGATTGAAGCCTTGGCCTTGGCCATCGGGGTGGAAGGCCTGGCCATGGCCCTCGAAGATGACGCTCTCCATAAATGCGGTGTATTCAGGGTCGTCGGCCGTCGGTGTCGGGATTGGCATTTTCTCAAACAGGTTGCGGGCGCCGGGAAGGTTAGCCGTAGGATCGACCGGGGCTGCTTCCTTTGCATCCTATCGGACGACTGGCCAGCGCCACTGAACCCAGGCATGACGTTGAGGTCGATGACAGCCGGGTTGGGGGGAGTGGCCGGCGCGATCACGCTGCCATCTGGCGGCGCATGAAAACTGGCCGTCTCCGGTGTTATGGAGGAGCTCGGCGACTGGAACTGCAGAGGACGGACGGCCGACGAGCCTGTGCTCGTCGCGGCCATGGCGGATGCGGAGAGAATGGCCGGCCCGGTTCAGCACAACCCTAGCATGACGAGGGCCTGCGTCGTCCCTGCTTGCGTGGCCTTGGCGAGGATGACCTCGTTCTGGTCAACGGCAGCCTTGTGCTGCGCGGTCGCGGCCTCGGCGGCGTAGTCGGCAGAGGCTTTCTTCTCCGCCGCAACGGTCAGTCGGGCCCTCCTCTTGGCCGATTCATTGTCGAGCCGCGCGGACCATTTGAGGTCATGCCGTTGGAGTTGTCCTTGATTACATCAGAATCAGATCCTACCATGTGTAGTATCTAGAAGATTTCATGATTAAACTTAGCACACCTCTTCTAATGGAGAATATAATTACTATGTTTTTTTTTTTGAAATAGATTTACATTACATTCACACACTTCTACTCTATTCTAGACTCTTCCATACATGCTCTTGCTCCAGTTATGTTTCTCTCTTGAAGAAAGAGTAGCAATTTATGTTTACCTTGTGAGTTTAGATATTTTTTTCAAGAGGCAGCTAGAAGTTCAGATGTTTTATTGTGTTTTTTACCAGTAGTTCTGCGTAAGCAAGCGTCGTGGCCTAAACATTACCCTATAAATGCCAAGTGTTCCTTTAGCACATCAGAGCATAACCTATCTATTCTTCTCACGATAATATGCTAATTTCCCACCCACTTTGATCAGTACCAGCCTTCTAAAGAGCTAAATACGGCACACACACACACACACACACACACACACACTGGCCAAAGAAACCCAGTGATTTTGTAGTCCAACATCCATATCATTTATGTACATTTTCAGCGAATATTTGGTCTGTATATAGAATAATAACTGCGTGCATTTTCAGTATTTAGCCTGGAATTTGTCTTTCAGCAGTTTGTGGCTGCAATACTTATACACTTCACAAGATTTATGTCGACACAAAATGGATAAGGTAAACTAGCATGTGAAAGAGTGAAAATGAAAATCACCTAGTACATCATTTGCACCTGGAAATTCTATAGATTATACTCCATCAACCGGAATATTGTTATTCCTCTACGTCTTCAGTTAGCCTAGGATTCTAGAAGTGACGTTTCTTCAGAGACAACATGCCGCGGGCTTCTTTCCCTGGATCTATGTTCAAACCGGAGAAGAGCGTACAGCACATCCTTCATTGATGGCCGCACTGAAGGCTGCCCACCTGTGCAGATCACACCTAGCGTAAACACTGCGAATGCATCTTCAATGTTGGCTGGATCTCGAATGTCTTCATCAAGAAGATCAATTGACAGGCCATACTCTTGATACTGTCTCCATGCCCATTCTGCCAAGCAGTACTCCAAGCCTCCATCATTTGCCACCCTCCCCGTTGTGAGCTCCAACAGGACCACTCCGAAGCTGTAGACATCGACCTTCTCATTCACCTTAAGCCGGTATCCATACTCTGCAAAAAAGCTAGTCTCCGATTAGCACATGGCACATCCTAAATATATACTAGTTTGAGTTTGCATTTCTATTTCTTACCTGGTGCCATGTAGCAAAAGGTACCACCTATGCCAGAAATTGACTCAGGATCTCCGGTTTTGAGAAGAATCCGAGCAAGCCCGAAGTCAGCTATCTTTGCTCTGAACTCGGGGTCCAGAAGGATATTGGCAGACTTGACATCACAGTACACTATGGCGGGTGAACTATCATGGTGCATATAGCAGAGACCTCTTGCCGAGTCGATGGCAATTTGCAATCTGGTGGGCCAATCCAAAGGTGCCAGTGAACCAACTCTATCCCTCTGATGCAGCCACCTGTCTAAGCTACCATTTTCCATGTACTCATAGACAAGAAGCTTTGCCTCTGAGCTTGAGATGCAGCAGAGCAGCTTGACAATGTTTGTGTGCCGGATCTCACCCAATATCTGGACCTCTGCAAGGAAGTCCTTCTCGAGCTTGTTGTCAAGGTTCTGGGCGTTCCATATCTTTTTTAACAGCCACCATTCTACTACCACCTTCTCCATCCACAACACAAATTCGGTACACCTTGCCAGACCTGCCACTTCCAATCCAGTTCTGCTCACAGAGCCCAGAAAGAACATGATACTCTGTGAAATGCAGTGCATGGAACTGGGTCAGCTTCCATGATAGAGGATCTTGGGTATTCTTTTGCCTCTTTAATAGCAAGAAACCACCAACTGCCGAACCCACAAGCATGATACTGGCAAGAACAAAAAAGAGGGCTATAAGCCTCCTGGAGATATCATTGTTGTTGTTTGCTCTTGCGCTGCAAATCGGGAAATTAGGGATGGAATTATTCGATGAGACACAGAGGCCTGGATTGAAGAGGAAGCTTCGCTCATATGCTTCGTTTTGCAATGATGTTGGAATTTCCCCCGTGAGTTGATTCATGGAGAGGTTTAGAAAGTTCAGTTTTAACTTATTGATCGCTTTTGGGATCTCGCCAGATAGCGCATTCGAGGAGAGGTCAAGGATGGTTAGCCCTGATATAAATCCAAATGCTGCAGGTATAGTACCAGATATCTGGTTTCCACTTAGATTAAGTGAGTTGAGCTTTAGCACTCCAATTGTCATGGGTATTGATCCAGTAATTTGATTTCCAGAAAGGTCAACATCTGTTACCTGTGAACAACAACAACAACAATAACAAAGCCTTTAGTCCCAAGCAAGTTGGGGTAGGCTAGAGGTGAAACCCATAAGATCTCGCAACCAACTCATGGCTCTGGCACATGGATAGCAAGCTTCCATGCACCCCTGTCCATAGCTAGCTCTTTGGTGATACCCCAATCCTTCAGGTCTCTCTTAACGGACTCCTCCCATGTCAAATTCGGTCTACCCCGCCCTCTCTTGACATTCTCCGCATGCTTTAGCCATCCGCTATGCACTGGAGCTTCTGGAGGCCTGCGCTGGATATGCCGAAACCATCTCAGACGATGTTGGACAAGCTTCTCTTCAATTGGTGCTACCCCAACTCTATCTGTTACGTGTGAAATACCCAATAAATCCCAGGGAATTTCACCAGAAAGAGAGTTGTTTGCCGCACTGAATAGTTTCATTTTGCCTGCTAAAGTTGGAATGGGACCAGAGAATCTATTGTTGCTTATGTCAAGACGCGTGAAGTTCCATGGTAGCTGGGTAGGAAATGTGCCAGAGAAATTGTTGTTTTGGATCATAACCACTGTTAGCTCATTTGTCACCACTGACCAGAGGCTCTTGGGGAACTCTCCAGTAAAATGATTGTTGTACAGCATTAAATTGTTCAACCGATAGCAGCCATCTAGCGATTGTGGAAGCTTTCCAGAAAAAGTTATTATTAAACACAACGATGTCATATAACTTCCTGTTGGAGCAAAGATCAGCTGGCAGCTCGCCCGAGAGATTATTGTTGCAGACCTCAAGATTGCCTAGTGGTGAGTGCTTACCAAGCTCTGGTGGAAGGGAACCAGATAACATGTTCTCAAATAGCCGGATGTCTCTGAGATTCGGCAGCAAGCCAATGCTCGGCGGTATTGACCCATGAAGTTGATTCGTGTAGAGAAACAACACCGTAAGGTTGATGAGCCTACCAAAGTCATCTGGTATTGTCCCTGTTAGTTTGTTTGAGGACACATCAAGCTCCACCAAGTTTACGGCAGTGACACTGGATGAAATCTTGCCTGTGAAACCGTTGATATACATGTACAGGCACCGAAGCTTCTTATGCTGCCATACCCATGTCGGAATTGTGCCTTGCAGCATATTATTTGACACACTCAAGAGGCTGAGCTCTGTGAGGCTTGACAGGCTCTCAGGGATCTCACCTGTCATGTTCATACCTGACAGCCACAAGTATGTTAGGCGTGTTAACTTGCCAAACTCAACTGGAAATGGAGCTGGCAGAAATGGGTTTTCCGCTAGTGTCAGCACCACGAGGTTTGTCAGATTGCTGATGTCCTTTGCTGGGTAACTTCCGTTGAACTGATTGTTGTCGAGGAGCAGTGACTTGAGCTTCGGAAACCATCCAATGGATGGTGGAATTTTGCCCATGATATGGTTGGTTGATAAGTTGAGATGCTCTAGCTTTGCTGATAAACTGTGTATGTCAGCTGCGAGTTTCCCACCAAAGGCATTGTTGGAAAGGTCTAGGTACTTCAGATTGGAGCAATTGTAGAGTATGGTAGGGAATGAAGTAGAGAAGTTATTGGAGGAGAGGTCCAAGTAGGTAAGATTCTTGAGGAGGCAAAGGGATGGTGGGATTGGTTTCCTAAAGGTTTGCTGTGGAAGGGAAATGGCAGTGACCTCACCTTTTGTGCATGTAATTCCTCCCCAGCTGCAGTGGTCAGAGGAAGTAAGGTTCCATCTGCCAAGCACAGGTGAGCTCCCCCAGTATCTCTTGAGCCCCAGAAGGATTTGGTGTTCATCACTATATTGATATGTGGACTCTGGGTAAGATTTGGGTAGTAGTGAAATCAGTGCTGTGAGGAACAGCAAGAAGCTAACACAGTAATTGTTAGCCATGTCTGCTAAAACTTTTGGATTGAAAATCTCTTGCAAGCTTTGGGTGGAGAGGGGCAATGCATGGTGGACTCGCCTTTTGCAGTCTTCTCTTGACGTCTCCTGCTTACTGGTCAAGATGTCCTCCTCCACAAAAAACTAAAAAAGAGCTACCCATTATTTATCAACACTGGAACTATGTAATCGTCCTCCACATGTAATATCTCTCCCCGCCCTCCCTGTTATTAAGATATTATATGAAAGTCGAATTTATTCCACTCTCATTTGAGAGTGCGATACAAGGAGGTATTTTGTGTTTGGGAAAGTCCGAAGAAAAAATTATTTTGAATCTGCCTTTTCCTTCTTTCCCTTAAAAAAATAACTCAAGAAAAATCCAATTATTTACTCTACAAGAATTTTTTGATTTTGCTTTGCTTGGGAAAAATATCCAAGACAGTTAATCAGATATCTTGATGAATTTAGTTTCCTTTTCGACAACTTTCATTTGATTTATTTTATTTCTTATAAGCATTATGGTGATGGATAAGTCTGAGGCGTTTGGTTTGAGGAATTGGTCAGTGAATGGACGTAACCCACTTTGAGGAATTGAATGGGTTGCTCCATATCACCATCTCATCTTTCATAAAAGAATAAGTCTAATACTAAACAAGGGATTGGGTCATACAATGATGGACCAGCCCATCCTGTGATGAGCTAATTCGTCAAACAATCACACAATCAATACCCTCTGTGACCTGGCATTATAAGATACTCCCTCCGTTCACAATATAAGATGTTTTGAATATTTCAATATAGACTACATACAGACTGAAATGGGTGAATAAACACACTAAGACATGTCTATATACATCCGATTCACACAAAAGGTTAGAGCATCTTATGTTTGTGAACAGAGGGAGTATTTACTTGTCACGCTAGTGCATTTCGTTTTGTCTCCTAACAAAACAGTGTCTGGTATTTGAGTAACTGAGACCTCCGCTTCTTATAAGCCAGTGTAAGATAACACTAGACTTCTGGATCACCCCTACGGTGTCATTGCCTTGATATGGACATCAGAAGGTCATGTTGACGTTGACGCACTCTTCCTTAACCTGCGCAAAGAGCTCCGAGTTCAGATACCTCTCTGCACCACTGGAAAACATTGTCACAATCATCTTTCCCCTATTCTCCTCTCTTGATGCAACCTGTCAGGAAGGGCATGAATCAGAGGACTGGATAAATAAGTGGATTTATATAGCCTTCACTGTACTATCTGCTAAAAAATAAAATCCTAGACTCTTGGGAAAAAAAGAGCTTGCCTTTAAGCAGGCAGCTGCATTTGCCCCTGAAGATATGCCAACAAGCAATCCTTCTTCCCTTGCCAATCTTCTAGCCATGTCCATAGCTTCTTGAGTAGTTACTGTTACAATTTCATCTATCTGGGATCTATCCAATATTTCTGGGACAAAACCAGGCCCTATTCCTAGGATGTTGTGGAAGGCTGGCTCGCCACCTACAGATCATAGGCAGGGAAGATCTTACTTATTTACAAGCAAAGAAAGGTAGCCAGGTTTATAACCAAACATGTATAGTAGGAATATCATTTATTCAATATATTTATCATAGTAGTAGTTTCTTGCCTGAAATCACTGGACTTTCAGCTGGTTCAACGCATATTAATTTTACAGATGGGTTCTTCGTCTTGAGATACCTCCCCACGCCTGTGATGGTGCCTCCTGAACCTGAAGCAGCTATAAATATGTCCACTTTGCCTGCTGTATCTTTCCATATCTCAGGTCCTAAGGACATTTAGTTCGATGCATTAGTGCTGAGGTTCAGTTTTTAGCCAGGAATCTTAAATAAAAATAAAGAGTAGAAATGTTGCATGGAAGTGTGATCCTGCAGAGGCCAACACCACATAGCAACATTTATTGCATATCATCCATCAATTTATTTCAACATCTTATAAGTTAGTCAGTCCGTAGTCTTCGACTGAGTTTTCCTTATAGTCAAACAATCTAAAGTTACTCAAACGCTACTGCTACTGCATCCAATTTAGTTCAAATAGATTGTGTTACCACTTACCAGTCCATCTGAAGTGGGCATCGGGATTTGCAGGATTGGTGAATTGATCTAGAACATACACATCTTCCACATCCTTCTTCATCTGTTCTACCCTATCAAGTAAAGCTTTGAATCCATGCTGTACAGCATCTGCAGGAGACAAGCATGTTACCATCTGGCACGTGATATGAGGGGCATGGTACCTCAGCCCCTTACCAACTAATACCACTTCTACGCCAAGGTATCGCATCAGTATCTGCTTATCAAGCGAGAGTTTAGCAGGCATGAGGGCGATGAACTTGTATCCTTTCTGAGCAGCAATGAACGCCACGCCGATGCCAAGATTACCACTTGTGACCCCCAGCAGTGTTGTGATGCCAGGTGTGATCAAGCCTTTCTCCTCTGCATCTTCAATCAATCTGCAAATTTGTTCATCCATTCATATTGCTGTCGAGACTCATGACGTTACGTATGGTAGATTTGAGGTGAAGAATTTCTTCCTGGGAAGGAAAGTAAAAAAGAGCAGCCACCTGAGAGCACTCCGATCCTTCACAGAGGAAAGGGGCTGGTACGGCTCAATCTTCCCAATCAGCCGAGCACCTATGCTGTCTTTCTCAGTGATGTTTCTCAGTTCTATCAGTGGTGTCCAACCAATGAGCTGGAAGGCATAGAATTTACTTGCAGATTAAAGATAACAAGCTTTGTACAGTGAAGGAATAATGACTATATACAGAGAAAGTAGGCACCTGTGTGATGTTGGTGGCAATGCACTCCCCCTGCGAGGACAGCAGAGATGGTATCCCTTTCCTTCCTTCCTGTGGCTCCATTTCTCTGGTACTAACTCTGCAACAAATAAAACTACTAGAACTTAACAAGCTCGAATGTCTTGGACAAATGGATGAACAGAAGTATGAGGTACTCCAGCGTTCAATGATGTTATATAGCTGAGAAGTCCCATTCTGATGGTATACTACATGGATAAATTAATACTAAATTTGGAGGTTTCAGGGAAGTTTCCTTGAAACTTCCATCCAGATTTTTTTTAATTGAAGTCTGTTGACATATGACACTACATCAGTGTGCAGCATACCAATCAGATATCAAATTCAGAAACCACCGATTGGTTGGAAGCCTAGAACTTGGAACACAAGTTTCCCTGCATGCCAAGAAACCTCCTATGGGTTGGAAGCCTGGAACTTGGACCCCAAGTTTCCCTGCTTATAGAACAAGACAATCAACCATTATGCAGAGGGTAAGCAAATAATTTTAGAACGCCGATAACGCCCACACGTGTGAGCGTTAAGGGATCTGGCCACACGTTTTTTATGGTGTCTAAGAGAATCAGCCCACACGTCTACGTGTGGGCAAAACAAGTAATGCCCACACGCCTTTTTTTTTATCTCGCGGTCCCTCCCACACGCTTCCGTGTGGGCAAAATCGAAAAGGCCCACACGCCCGTACTCATGGTCCCGCATGCTTCACGTAACAGTCATCATGCGTCCTCGCAGTTGCCATGGTCCGGACCCTCTTCCATGTTCGTTTAACTGCAGTTGTCATGTTGCTGAGCTACAGTTGCCATGTCTGACAACTACAGTTGTCATGGTTGCTCAACTGCAGTTGCCATCTCAGGTCAAGTGCCGGATGCCATTTTTGGACAATTGCAGTTGTTGCCATGTATTGTCTGGTCTACTACAGTTGCTATGATTTGAAAAACTTTAGGGGTTGCCACCTACTAGCATTAGGCAGTTGCCATGTAGTACTATAAAAAAGGCATGTAAAAAAACATGTTCGGGTAAAGAGGGAGTTGCCATCTGCTTACAAGCAACTAGGGCAGTTCTCATGTACCCTGCAGAACACATGGCAACTCGAAGTAAAAAGTGAGAGTTGTCATCTGCTTACAAGCACGCTAGGACAGTTGCCATACACGCTGCAACACACATGGCAACTGACAGCTTTGGGTGTGGGAGAAGAGACGGGCGTGTGGGCGAACTGATAAACGCCCACACACCAGCCCTTTTGCATGCGTGAAAACTGGCTTGTGGGCGAACTGCTAAACGCCCACACCTCAGCCGCTCCGCATGGTGAAACGGGCATGTGGGTGACCGGATGAATGCCCACACACCAGCCCAGTCCTACCTGGTATAAAAAACCTGCTAGAACGCACCAGGATTCGTGCAGAAATGGTTGGACGAGGATCCATGCATGTAGGCGAGTTGCCAGAGGGCGTTAGTATTTCCGTAATTTTAATCTGAGCTGAACCATCGACCATCCTGCTGTATATATATGTTATTAAATACTCAAGGCAGTGATGGATTATTTCGCAATTTAGCAGGTCACAAAGTGCCAAATGTAGCCGTTGTTAGACTCTTGGTCTGTGACTTCGCTGCAAGTTGAGACGACTGGTTACGTATTCATGAACTGAAGATGCTGGGGTAATCAACACAGATTTGGCAAGCTTCCCTGCTCTCTTAAAAGATAATTAGTTAAGGTGTGTGCTATAAAACAACTCGCAGTTGTTTTGTTCATGGCCTTGCTATCAAACCTCCACTGTTTTAGTCAGTGTCTTTAAGAAACGTTTGTTTCTCACGTTCATGGTGTATCGTAGGAAATAAAACATTCATCAGAGCTTTTCTGTCTTTCATCTACATTGTTGTGCTTACAAGGAGGCTGATGCCTGGATTCTACATACGTACTGCACATAAAGTTATAATTTCTAGTAAATATAAAAAATCAAAGATAACCAACCATTGTAGTCAATTAAATCATTTGAATCTGTTTACCAAAGTATCATAAAAGTGACAATTGCATCGTGAGATCGTAGCCTAAAAAAAGCATTGTGAGATCATAAGCATTTTTTTACCGAGTGGGCGACTACTCCTGTGTCACTTAATGCCTGTGGCACCCAAGCTTGATGATGTGCCTTGACCTCGCGCCAACATAGATCAAGTAATTTGGTGGGCTCACCAAGCCACCCGCCAGCTAGTTGGGAGCACCAACCGGTCTAGCAGACCCACAACGCGCGCCACATGTGCACGTTCTATACTCTGTCGCCGTCATCTTCCGCCGTTACATCTTCAGGAGTGACCCATGCACTAACCTTGCTAAACTCTTCTGCTGTCGGTGCTACCATGATGCCAGACAATGCCATCCTCCTGCGCGCGCCCATCAACACACATCCAACACCAAGACCCCATTGTGCTATGTCGCCGAGACCGCCTGCCATCAATGTTGAAGATGCAACACCGCTCCACCTATTGTTCCCTCCAGCCAACACCTGCTCCAAAACGATGCCCCCAAGAGGAAGCACCGTACCGAAGATGTCGTCATCATCCGATCTGGGAGACCTATATCTAAGGTTTTCTCCGGAACATCCCGAGCGTGATGACGCAACATGCAACGATGATGCTTTAACAAGGAAACCACGTCGGAGACGTCGCCATCGTCTGCCATGACATAAGTCGGCACGGTTTTCACTAGAAGTCGCTGCACTCCGATCTCATCGCTGACTGGATCCGCACGCAACCTTGCCATGTAGATGTACGCCTCCAAGCGCCCCACATCAGTCCCATCACTTGTCGCCGGCCGGCCGAAGCCACGCCGCGACGGATCTTACAGGGACGCCGGATCCATGGCCGCCGCCGCCGCCCATCACACAGCAGGGAAGCCCACCGGATCTCCCAGCCAGCCATGGGGTCGCCGGCTACCACCGCACAAGGCCACCCCGCCCGAGCCACCCCAGCCGCCTCATGGGGAGCCGCCGCAACCCTCCTGCCCTAGCACCTTTCACGCCGGGTGCCGCCGCCACCGCGGCCAACGCCGGCGGCAGGAACCTGCCGGAGAAGAGGGCTGGCGGCGCTAGGGTTTGACGCCCCTGGCGTCGCCCTGGGGTGGCGACGCCGGGGGTACATACGTGATAATTAGAAGTATGTCATTATGATTTCCTGTGGCACCCAAGTAACTGGAATAATTAAGCCAAGGAAAATTCAAAGACAAAAGGGGTACTTTATCATGGCATGGGAGACCTGAGATGATCACCTGGCATGATAAGTACTGGTTTGGCAAGAAAAAGGGCTCTTTCCAGATTCAGACAGAGAAATGGTGGGACAACTTCAGGACACTTATTCACGAGGAGTCTGCAGCCTGTTCATTATTCAGTAGATTCTACACTATCTAGGAGACCA
This sequence comes from Triticum dicoccoides, assembly GCF_002162155.2. Taxonomy (NCBI): domain Eukaryota; kingdom Viridiplantae; phylum Streptophyta; class Magnoliopsida; order Poales; family Poaceae; genus Triticum; species Triticum dicoccoides. Next base: position 299,930,086 of record NC_041391.1, on the reverse strand, counting down.
GGAAACTTTAGATTTGTGTTCACTTTTCACTTTCGAATCCATTTAGGACATACTCGCCCATTAGGTTCTTATTCGAAGTCACATCGACAACAAAAGTCTTTTCAAACATCAACAACAAATAATTGTAAGGTAACTGTACCACAGTTTCCTTTGTCCATCCAAATTGTGAAATCACTGATCTGGTAGCCTTAGACCTCTTGTAGGGAATGAATGATTTGCGTGCGGATTTTGGAGGGCTTTTTATGTCTCCTGTGAAATTATTATGTTCCAAACAGGCCATCAGGCCTCGGTCCTTGGCATCCACACGAAGTTGTACGTGCCTACCTGGCTACTTACCTGCCGAGATACATCCACTGAGCCTCCCCAGCAATCGCCTCCAAACACTGCGCCATCAGGTTGCACGTCCAGAAATGAGGGTTTCCGCTTTCTACACATCATTTTCACAGAAGGAAGAAGTTGCAAAAGTTCAGGGTATTAATACACATCACAGATCACAAGTCACATGGCATGCAGAAAGGCAGCAGTTTGAGGTTCTCTTCGTGCGATGGAGCAATAGTTGTCCGGCTATTCCTACTGTATCCATCAACCCTAATTTTGGAAGAGACGTCTATAAACTGCTACCATAGCATGCTATATAGTTTTTTTTTTGGTGAGACCCGATCAAAATCTTTTTGTTGAAATATTGATGCTAAGTTGAAACTTAACATTAGAACAGTGTCATCCAGCTCTGCTCTAGAGCTTAAGCTGCTTAACATAGTAGCAGGAAAATGTATTTTTTTAAGCCCGGAACTATAGAACAATTCTTCTACGGTAATTTTCATATAGTAAGTTCACTTGTTACTCGGGTGGTAATGGAAACATTGCGCCGTCAATTATGTTAACTAACCATGAAGCAGCACCTACTCTGCTCAGTTTTGAACTCTGTTTTAGCATCAGGACACTTGTAGACTTGTAGCACACAATCAAGAGGTTGTTCACAAGAGACTGCTCCAGTTGGGATCTGATGATCATTGATCGATTCGGTGTGGTACTACTGCGCATCAGGTCAAAAGGTGGCATGTTTTTATGTCACCTCTGGTGGTTCATGTATCGCCTCATCGGAATTTCTAACGAAGAATAATGTGCAGTAGGGGTATGTTCCCGCCTGTGCACAAGAATATTTGAAGTTCTTGGTAGAGCCTATCAACCTATAAAATATCTTCAGGGGTGCTCTCTGTTAACTATCCTAATTTGATGTTTGTGCAGGGGCTAGTCGATCTTTGCACAGCGCTTATGATCGAGTTAATCGGGGTAAAAGTGGCATGTGAACTGGTGTGCTATTCTCCATTTGATTCATTTCATTGGGTTCCTTTTCAAGTTCCTGGAGTTGATGATTACCTCCGGGAAGGGGAGGATGGCTAGAACAGGTTCCAAAAGACATTTTCTCTTGATGATAGTTTATCTTCCACTTCTTCTTCTTCTTCTCCTATTCATTTTTTGTACGAAACTCTTCCCTTGTTCTTGAGTAGACAGTTCTGCACTTATATCCCCAATTGTTGGTAGTCCATAACACATAATTTATGCCAAACTAAACCATATTTCTTTAAGATTTTGAAACAGGTGAAACATTACTGCGCTCCAAACTCATCAAGCAGAGAGCAGTTATGGCACAAACAAAATCATGGAGTTTTGAATCTTATTGTGCTAACGCCTGCATATGTATGTAGTAGTGAAAGGAAAATAGTTTCATTCATCCATTGGTAAACCGAAGTTTTGAATTAGATAGCCCTTGTTGCTACTCATTAGCGAGGCTGGATACATGACAAGAAAGCTCGAAACAGGCTTTCGCTCCGCTTTATAGATAAAGCATACGTCCATACAACCACGTCTCAACCATAGTTATAAAAATAAACTGGGCCACAGCACAAACACGCCCAAACGAAAGAAGAAGAAATATAAAAGGCCACCAGGGGCAAGCTACGAAGCAGGCGAACGGTCGGAGAGCCGACGCGCGGAAGACAGCAGAGCGTCCAGATAGAGCTGAAGCCGGTCACGATCTCTCGGCCTAGCGAGCGGATGCCAGTGCTGCAAGAAGGCAAGAAATTTGAAGAACAAGTCAGAAAAACGCCGCGGGAACACCCGCTCAATCACCATCTTATTGCTAGTAGTCCAAAGAGTCCACATCATAGCCGCAAAGATGAGCCAGAACAGTCGGCGTTTACGGCCAACCTGAGTGGCCCTTACCTACAGAAACTCTGCAAGGTCATGGGCCTCCCATTCCGGTTCCAGAGCTTCACGAACAAAGCACCAAAGTGCTTGTGCTGCTATGCACGAGAACAAAATGTGCGTTCCAGTTTCCGGGACGAGGCAAAGGGGGCAAAGGCCATTGCCCGGACCATGGCGTTTCAACACCTCGGTCCCCGAAGGCAAACGATCTCTGAGAAGCTGCCACACGAAAATCTTGATCTTCAGGGGCATCAGCGCCTTCCACAATGGGGATAACCACTGGAGAACCGGCAACTGGTATAGCGCCTGATAAGCCGAACTAACGGAGAATTCTCCCGAAGGAGAAAGACTCCAAGAAACAGTGTCAGAAGGATCCTGGGACAAAGGAAGAGGGACTACTTCCCTCAAGTCTGCCCATTCCTGCACCTCGGCCGGTCCGAATGAGCGGCGGAACAATGGTCCATCCCTCATCTAAAGCAGCCGCAGATACAAGAACAGCCGGGTCGTCACAAATCGTAAAGAGTCTCGGAAACAGTATGCGGAGAGCCAGGGGTCTAACCAAAATTGGGTCCTAGACCCATTGACAAGAAAGCAAGCACTGCGAATATTAACATAAAGTAGAAGAAGCGCAATCCTGTTTGGGTGGAAAAGAACAGGCTGGGGTCCATATCCATTTCATCACCGCAGTAAGATGGCAGCCATGTTCCATTGGCTAACAACCTCCGGAGAAAGGTTCCTGGTAGTGGTAATAGGAGAGAATCTTTCCTCGATGGGGATGGCCACCGCAGAAAGCATGTCAACCCTTGAACCAATATCCACAGAATGTGAACCATCCTTTTCCACTTTGTTCGTTTGTGTTGGTCGATTCAGTGCTCCCAATATTGTTGTCACCGTCATGGAGGTCCTGAATACGCTCATCATCGCCAAGTAACGGCCAACTAACGGTCGGGCACTACATTTCTACTCTTGCGCCATCAAATACCTCGAATGTTTAGCGCCCGCCATACCCCACAGGTTGGCCTCGGCCTTTATCTTACCACTAGTGATTACGGTTGGCATTGATGAAACGCCTATAGAACTCTCGCATTCCTCTCTTTTTTTTATTAAGAGGGAACCCGTTGGTGAACGACCTTCCCCTCACTAGCATATATGCATGTGGTAGCCAGTCAGCTGATGAAGATGAGACTAGCCACAATGGGTAGTAACATAGACCAGTAACATGCATATGTTACCGGTCTATGTTACTACCTTTATAGTGTGAAGTAACATATGTGTGGTAACATGCAACACTTTATTTATTAGGCTATAGATTCATCTTGCCTTGATATATATGATATTATTCATACTACTAGTAACTAGCTATGTTACCATTTTCCTCTCTTTTCATTTATTGTTTGCGACATCATCGATTTTATCTAGAAATGTGTGATGTTACTATCTATGTTACTCCCACTGTAGGTAGTCTGATAGCCACTACCACTCTGACAAGTAAGTTAGCAGAAATGAGCTCAATCTGACAGGGAAGTGACACTTGTAGTGCATGAAGCCATTCAATACATGAGTGGAAAATACCGGCTGCCCAAGTATCCTGATGGCCATACGACCTCAACAACATCCTACTTGGAATCGTAAGATGCTTGCAAAGTTTATTCCGCTCATACCGGAAAAATTTGACAGCCATTTTACTGTCACTGACCAAGACTGCAGACTTGAAATGGATGATTCGAGTTTATGGACCGCATTAGTGCGGTGGATTTGGTGCATCGGTCTAGTCTGTTAGATTCCTCCTTCGGGTCACTTCTGTTATCTCCCATGTCGGTACGACACGTGCTTTAAGATTTGTGGGAAGGCCACTGATACCCAGACGGAAACAATTACCAAGACCATTTTTTCATGGAAGAAGGGTGTCCGTGTAAGGAACTGTCTCTCTTTGCACTTCCTTCAGTTTGTGATGCCGTATCAATCGATCGGAGCTGCAGGTGGATATGTTCCAATGGAATTGAAATTGTTTTGTTTTGTTTTGGATAGGTGAATTGACACTTGAGAAAACAATTCTTCTTTTTTTCACAATTACGCTGTCATGGAAAATATGGTAAAATTGGTTGTGCGCTTCCATTTGCCATAGCATAGCGGTCATTGTACACGACATCGACCGCCTCTGAAGATGGTGCTGCAGCTGCTTCATGGAGGTCTTGGGTCTCTCGGCTTGTCCTCATGGTTTGGGTCGTTATTGTGGTTCTGGTGGTGCACAATGCCTTTTGTTGAGGTGTTCTCGTCACGGTCCTGTTGCGTTGTTCAAATGTCCGTGGCTGTGGCTGTCGGCATTCTGGGAATGGGGGTCTCCAGACTTGCCTGCTTGCGGCCCACGGCGTGGCTCCATCAATGGCCTAGTACGACCCGTCTTCGTCAACCAACATTCAAGACCCTCGCGAGGGGCCAAGCCTTGTGGGGCGGACGACACAAGGCCTCCTCAGGGGCGGCCTCACCAGGCAGGCTCGCGAGGAGGCGGAGAGATCAAGGCAAGGGGTACCTCGCAAGAATCCCGTGACGCAAGCCATGACGACCAAGGCCAGGTGGGCGCCAGCGCGCGCAGTGTCCTCGTTTCCCCTTTAGTGTTAAGGGGACAAGCACAGGCGCGGAGTACCGAGGCATCATACAAAGGTTTCCATATCGGTGCAACAAGACCAAGACCAGCAGGACGGCAGGACGGAGGTCACCATGGAGCCCAAGACGGCGTCACCACCAGCGCCTTTGACAGGCGAAGACCACCTTTAGTCAGGATAGCTTGTACTAGTTGTCCCCTTTCAAATTGGTCGTTGTTGGATCCCTTCCCGCTCAATATTTGGGAAGAGGACCAGGGCCTCTATAAATAGGACTAGCCACCGCAGTAGGGAGGATGAATCAATTCCTCCCCGAGCAAACCACCAAGCACAAGAACACCTTTTCTCAGGAGGCTGTTCTTCCCTTGTACTATTCATCATCAGCCCAAGAGACAATCCACCACCACACACCGGAGTAGGGTATTACATCTCAACGGTGGCCCGAACCTGTATAAATCTTGTGTCTCTTGTGTTGTGAGTTCATCGAGCTAGCTTAGAGATTGCGGCGAGGTTGAGAGCGTGATTCGGTAGGAGGAATCTTCGTGCGCACCCCAGTGTTCGAACCTCAAGGGTTTTGCCGGAACCCTAAGTCCGACATTTGGCGCGCCAGGTAGGGGTGCGCCGAAGTCTTCCTTCCGCTGATCCGCGTCCCATCGCTTCGTCGCATCCATGTCGGACGCCCGCCGAGCCCGCGCTGAGCGCCGGGCCGCTCTTGCCGCACGCGTCGCCCAGACGGCTCCTGTCGGCGGACCTCCCCGTCGTTCTCCGTCGCCTGCCACCAACGCCGCCACTGGCTCGGCGGGAAACGAGCAGCAAGCATCCTCGCTGCACCCCTCGGTGTGGCGGGACGGCCGCACCACCACTCCGTCGCTGACCCCGGCCGGCTCGTCGTCCCACGCTCGTCGCACCCCCACGGACGCGCAGGCCGTGCTGCTTATGGCACGCGAGCTCCTGCGTTACCGCCCCATCGACGACCTCTACGAAGAATGACTCGCTCGCATCACCGAGCTCGTCAGTGCCGCTGGGGGCTCTCCCGCGCCGTCCCTCTCGTTGCCTCGCCCTCCGCCAGGTACGGGCGACGTGGCTCATAGAGCGCCCCCACCACCTTTGCCCCAAGACGGCGCCCTGGCGCCAAGACGTGCGGCCCCTGGGCGTGACCCACCGTGTCCAGCGCCCGCGCGACAAGAAGGAGGAAGCTGTCAAGAAATCCCTCGGCCTCAACAAGGCGCCTCCGTGCTCCTTGCACCGACGCGACAAGACCGCGTGTTGCCAGTGGCAGCGGTGCGCGGGTACCGTCAAGAGCAAGCTCCGCGTTAGCAAAGGGCCCCGGTGACCACAGCAGGCTGCCACGCCTTCACCCCCGAGCTGCGTAGCGTCGCCTGGCACGGCAAGTTCAAGCCGGACCTGCCTCCTTGCTATGACGGCACCCCCGACCCCGCGGAGTTCTTGTAGCTCTACGAGCTGAGCATCGAGGTGGCCAATGGCGACGAGAAAGTCATGGCGAATTGGTTTCCCTTGGCGTTCAAGGACGGTGCCCGCTCGTAGCTCCTGAACCTGCCTCCCGGCTCGATCTTCTCCTGGGACGAGATGCGCAGCCGCTTCATCGCCAACTTCTAGGGCACTCGCGACCGCCCCTGGCCGCGGGCGACCTGCGCCGCATCAAGCAATAGCCTGGGAGACCTACAGAAATTCATCCAACGCTTCAACAGTGTCCGCCTCAAGATCCCCAAGGTGACGGACGAGGCCATCATCTCAGCGTTCTCTGATGGCGTCCGTGACGTCAAGATGAAGGAGGAGCTCGCCATCCATGAGGAGTTGTGCACATCCCTAGAGCTGTTCAACTTGGCGACCAAGTGCGCAAGAGCTGAGGAAGGACGCCTCTCCCTCCTCGAGCTCCCGGCTACCGACCTGGAGGAAAAGAAAACCAAGGCCAAGGACATGAAGCGCAAGGGAGTGGCCGTGCTTGCAACGGAGTCAGACACGAAGCGCGGCAGGGACCAGGCGGAGTTGTCCAAGGGCAGCCGACCGTTCTGCACCTACCACAACCTCCACACCCACAACACCAACGATTGCAAGGAGCTTAGGGCCGTTCGAGAAGGACGCTTCGGTCGACGCCCCGAGCGCAGCGACCGGGGCAACGACCGAGGAGGACGTGGCGGAGGACGATGGGACGACCGTGGCCCTCGTCAGGAGTGGCGCGACCGACCTCGTGAGGATTGCTGGCAGGACCAGCCTCGCGAGGGCGCCTGGAAGGATCAGCCTCGCAAGGACCGTCCCCAGGGCAACGCAGGCCTTCCTCCGCCGCCGCTGCCAAGAAGGAATGACAACCATCACCAGGACAAGGGGGCTGGGGGCTTCCAGGAGACGCGTGCTATCGCTTGCATCTTGGGCGGAGATCAAGCCCCCAGCCTCTCAGCGTATCTTCAAGCAGTTTGCTCGCGAGGTGAATGCAGCCCTTCCCAGACTCAAGGCCACACGCCCGCTCAGGTGGTCCAAGTGTGCCATCACCTTCAGCTCGGCAGATCAACTCAAGTGCGCGGCCACTGCTGGCGTTCTCCCGATGCTCTGCTCAAGTCATCAGCAACGTGCAAGTCACTAGGACCCTCATCGATGGCGGCGCAGGGCTTAACATCCTGTCCGTTGAGATGTTCGACACCCTTCAAGTGCCATATGATCAACTTCAGCCTACCAAGCCCTTCTTAGGAGTTACCGACGGTTCCACCACCCCAAAAGGGAAGGTCCGCCTCCTTGTCACCTTCAGAAAGCGCGACAACTACCGCACCGAGCTCATCGACTTCGACATCGCCCACATCCAACTACCGTACAATGCCATCCTCGGGTATCCAGCCCTAGCCAAGTTCATGGCAGTGACCCACCACGGCTACAACGTCCTCAAGATACCAGGAAGCGGCGGAATCATCACGGCCCCCTGCGAAGAGAGAGATGCGGTGTGCTCCCTTGAGCGTGCCTTCCTAGCCGCGGCAATCGAGGACCCGGACAGCAGGGGCGAGAATCCTCCTGAGGCCATCCCCAAGAAGAACAAGCAACCACTTCGGACAGGGCCTCAGGAGGGCGGCGCCTCGGGTGGTGGCCCGTCAGGATCAGCGCTCGTGCTTGGGGCGCCTCCTTCCATCGCATAGGAAGGCGCGCCCGGCGCCCTCCTCGGGCATGGCTCGGGGGCTCTCTTCTGGAGGGCCTCAGACCTCGCCAACATCACGAGGGAGGCGCTCGGGCACCACTTGGAGGCGTGCTTCGCGGCACATTTCCCTCAGGAAGGCACAGGGCATGAAAAGCCCAACGTTCAGGAGTTCATTGCCAAGACCACTCAGGAGCTTCAGGAAGCAAGGGCCGTGCGCATCGACCGCCGCTTGCCCGGCGCGGCTCCCCATCCAGGCGAGGATGGTGGGTTGCGCTTCTGCATCGACATCCCAGGGCTCAACCGAGCCGCATCTCAGGAGCGCTTCTGGCCTTCGCGCGTGGGACGCTGCGAGGGTCTGCCGCACAGCTATGTTCACATGCCTTTCGGCCTGCCGAACGCGGCTGCCACCTACCAGCGTCAGCTATGGAGCATTCTGGCGGCTCAGGAGGCCAGGCGCCACGCGGTCCTAGCGGAGATGGAGACGGTCCTCAAGGAACCACATGGACCCCCAGAGCCTCCTGAGGCTTAGGGCCCCAGTGGCTCGTGAGGGTCGGCCCCTTCACCGCGCATCTTCAGTTGCCCCAACACCCCCTCTACAACGGAAACAGGTGACATCTCCCAAGTTCATTTCAGCTGGGAGCGCCCTCAGGGCTGCATCATTCCCAGGCCGTGTGGGTCCATCCCCGCAGCATGTTTCTCTTTTTTTATGTCTTTAGCTTATCTTGCTGGGGGTGCCCCTCGGGCTGCATCATCCCCGAGCCGCTCGGGTCTGACCCGGTGGCATGTATCCATTCTGCATTTACCTAAACTGATTTGCCTTTCATGCCTAATCTACCTGTGATTATCACCTGCTCAATTGACACCTAACACGGGAGCCGCTCGCGCTGGCATGGTGCTTGCGCACGGGTCCGTCCCTGCAACGCCGACAAATCTGAGCGGTCGAGCTCTAGCCCGCAGCACCCCCGCGCGCGTCACCTCACCAGGCCCTCAGTGCCCTCACCCTTCTCTCGGAGCAGCCAATGGCCGGCCGGCAATCATAATGGCAACCCATGCTTTTCTTGTGCTGATTTATAGGAACCTCCTGAGGACTACAGCGGGCGGCACCGCGAGCTCCCTCTCTCTCCCATGCGATCCGCTTGTGCGTTAAAAGGGGGGATCCTGAGCATCGCGACCCAGGAGCTCTTACTGGCTCTCCAGCCCTCACCCCCGGCCTTGACCACAGCATCACGACCTGGCATACCAGCGGCGGCTGAGCTCGCTCAAGGACTAGGACCTGAGGACGCAGAGCACGAAGCAGAGTGCGGGGAAGAAGGGGGAAGCTCGCACGGGCCTAACCTTGCTGCGCCACGGCTGCCGACGCACAAGTCTGGCGCAACACAAGGGAACGACCTCGGATTGCCGAGATAAGTTTCACGCCTGGAACAACTAATCGTTACAACGCGGAATTTCTCACTTGATGCGGCCCTATGGCAGCAACATTGCCTTCCTTTCTCGCCTCTCGGCGGCTGCTTGCGCACTAAAGGGGACCTCCTGAGCATCGCGCCTCAGGGGCTCTTACTGGACCTCGGGCTGCTCACCTCCTGGCCTTGACCACGGCATCGCGACCTGGCATACCAGCGTCGGCTGCAGCCTGCCTGGGGACCGGGACCTGTCAGCGTAGAGCACCAAGTCGTCACGAGGTTAGAAAGGGGGAACCAAGCCGGGACAGGACAAGCACTCGCACGATTTCATAAGGATAATATCGACAAAAGACATCGCAGACCTTTTACATGCCCCTGCTGGGTGTTTCTCGATTCCTCGCAATGAACAAAAGAAAAGAATTTCGAGGAGCCCTAACTACACGCGCCTTCGTGGCTGACGCCATCATCAATTGGGCCACGGGAGGTCGACGCCAACCCCATCCAAATCAGCGGTGGCGATGGCCCGATGCTGCCGCCTTGCCCCGAGCGCGGCGAGAGCTCGGGGGCGCGTAGCTGTCGTCGCTTGTCTCCAGAGTCTTGAAGAGTTCGGGAGAGTCGCTGGACTCCCGAGCGTCGCTGCTGCTGCCGGAGGAGCCGCTGGGGAAGCGGACGGCAGGCCCAGCCCCTGCCACATCGATCTCCTGACTGCCCCCTCTGGGGCAGCACTCGAGGCGGCGGCCTTCTGCGTCGAAGACCTTGAAGAACAACGTGGAGGTGCCGTCGTATTCAAAATGGATCATAAGGGCACCTCCCGTTCGGCAGACCCGGGCGACTTCGCCCCAGCCTCGGGTCATGAAGATCTTGCCCGTGGAAACGACTTCAACTTCCGCTCCGGCCGCCGGGGCGCCACAGTTAGCGTGCTGCAGCCAAAGCTCGAGAGGCCCCCTCGGCGGCATCTCGGTGGAGAAGAACGGAGGAAGGCGGATCCATGTGCTTGGAGGCATCGCTGCATGCAACACGAGCTCGCGAGAGGAGTCCGCGGCGTGGACTCCAGGGGTGACGGCGCACGCCACCATGGCACGCCGACATTGGTTGTGGCGCGGGCGGCATCGCTCGCCGCCCCTTTATCCGGAGCCCTCGGCTAGGGCGCGCAGGGGCAACGGGTACCCAGGAGGTGGCCGCTCGCACCAGGGCCTCATCATCTCCAGCCTCATGACCTCGCCGCGGCGACGATGTACCAACCTCTTCTTCGGCGGGAGCGGATCGGGTCCGTCCCGCGGAGCCTTCCCTTTCTCTTCGGCCGAGAATCTATGGATCGGCGCCATTGGTGTCAAGACTGGAGGTGGAGCAGGGAAGAAGGAGCGAATGGAGCAGGAAGAGATGGGCGACGAGGGCTCTCACCCCTCCTCATTTATAGCCCAAGGTAGGCCAACCATCGACCCCCACGATCACAGGTAATGATAACCCTTCTTGCATGCAGCAGGGACTCGTCAAGTCGGGCAGTTGCCGAGGTAGCGTGGGGAAGCGGAGACGCCCACGTCCAATCAGTCGCCATGCGTCGACCAAGGCCGCAGGCTGTTGGGGCCTGCGGCGCTCCACACTTGCCCTTTGGCTTCGCCACTAAGCCATGTCCGAGCACGCCTTGGGCCCGGGGGCTACTGTTGGTGTTCTGGGAACGGGGGTCCCCAGACTTGCCTGCCTGCGGCCCACGGCGTGGCTCCGCCAGTGGCCTTGTACGGCCCATCTTCATCAACCAACACTCAAGAGCCTCACAAGGGGCCAAGCCTCGTGGGGCGGACAACACAAGGCCTCCTCAGGGGCAGCCTCACCAGGCAGGCTCGCGAGGAGGCGGAGAGATAAAGGCAAGGGGTACCTCGCGAGGTTCCCGTGACGCAAGCCATGACGACCAAGGCTAGGCGAGCGCCAGGCGGGTGCCAGCACACGCAGTGTCCTCATTTCCCCTTTGGTGCTAAGGGGGCAAGCGCAGGCGCGGAGTACCGAGGCATCAGGCAAAGGTTTCCATATCGGTGCAACAAGACCAAGACCAGCAGGACGGCAGGACGGAGGTCACCGTGGAGCCCAAGACGGCGTCACCACCAGCGCCTTTGAGAGGTGAAGACCACCTTTCACTACAAAAAAAGACACATCCGTGACATTTTGTGCCGAATGAAATTTTTTCCTGTCATATATATGACACTTCTATGACGATAATTGTGAAAAAACCCGGTATCATCATTGATGTGGTGGGCTCCTACTTCTATGACAAAAAATTATGACAGAAAATGGGCTTTTCGTCCTGGGCGGGCCGGAGACGCAGCTGCATGACATTGTTTGGGCCGTCCATGACGGAAAAAACCATGGTAGAAGCGAGGGGGAGGAAAATTTCGGGGAGTTGCCGGTTACGGTGGGAGGTCGGGGCAGAGCGATGCGCATTTCTCTCGTACATACGCGCGTGTGTGCGAGGCGTTGGGCTCTAACTGAACCCGAGCAAGGCATTGGGCTCTAACTAAACCCGAGCGATTGCACTGCAGGCTACGTGTTACTGAACCCGAGAGATCGATCGATGGCTGTTAACTGAACCCTATGGAGCGATTCCTTCGCTACTGCTGCTAACTGAAGCCGATCGATGCTGCCTCTGGGATGAACAATGAGCGTTGC
>NC_041391.1:299837013-299917515 GCF_002162155.2 Triticum dicoccoides | reverse complement strand
CGTAGCACTCCAACACAAGTCTGTTTCGTCCGTTTTGTGGTACGCCACACCCCTCCCGATCAACAGGACCCCCATTTCGACCGTAGCGCTCCAACACAAGTCTGTTTCGTCCGTTTTGCGGTATGCCACACCCCTCCCGATGAACAGGACCCCCGTTTCGACCGTAGAAGGTCCGTTTCCTCCGTTTTGCGGTACGCAGGCCCCTCCCGATCAACAGGACCCCGTTTCGAACGTGGCCGGTCAAACACAAGGCCGTTTCCTCCTTGTGTGGTACGCCAGGCCTCGTTTCCATCGCCTATTCCGTCCAAGCCCTCCCGATGAACACGACCACGCATTCCGTTCCGACCCAGCCGGTTGGCTCCCCATGAACACGACGACGACGATGCTGTTTCTCCGTTCCAACCCAGCCATGTACGTATGCGCGATAGGCGTTAGAGACCCTGCCCGTATGTACATACATGGCCGTATTTTCTTTCTTGCACCCTCGTCGCTGTACGGACGTGTACATGCTACGTGCGCGCCTCTACTAGGACACGTGCGTGCCTCTACATCTACGACACGTGCGCGCCTCTACATCGACCAGTATGTACGTACACGTTCGCGGCCAGAATGACAACGCTACGTACGCTTGGACCAGGTGGGTCCCGACTATCAGGCACTTCCTTGCGTGCGAAGATGTAGCTGGTGGGTCCCAGCAGTCAGGGGGCGAATCGTTTTTTTTTTGCCCGGACGCACTTCCTTGCATGCGAAGATGTAGCTGGTGGGTCCTAGCAGTCAGGGGGGCGAATCGTTTTTTTTGTGAAATACGGTGGCCCGTCTGGTGGGTCCCTGCTGTCAGGTGGAGGAATCATTATTTTGCGCGTAATAAGGAGGCACTTCCTTGCGGCGGCCATGGACCCAGCTGTCAGCCTCTCCACGTACAGTCCACGTCCGATGGAAGTCGTTCCTTGACCACGTTGACCACACCGCGCCGAGAGCACCACGGCGGTGGACGACGGCGAGGCCTAGGAAGGGGATGACTCGGAGCCGGGGAAGACGCATCAGTGGATGCCCACGCGAAGAGGAGTACGAGGATTCACTGGTTTGGCTGCGGTGTGAGGCTGCTGTCGCCGCAGAATAACAGGGGGTGTGGGTGAGTAGAGGGATGGCCTGGACAGCGGTGGGAGTAGTAGGTGGCGGTGAGGCCTCCGCGGCATCACAGCCGGCCACGGGAGGCAAGAGCACGCGACACGACCGGCGCTGGTTTGGGCGGCTGGAGCAAGAAGACCAGAGGTTGAAGAAGCACTACGGCCGTTGGATGAACATCGTACGGTAACAGGAGCTAGAATCGTTCATATTGACTAAGTTGACAAAGCCCTCCGTCCCCGTCAACCTGGTAGGCCCACAAGTCAGCCTCCCACTATGCTGGGTTCCAGCTGGCAGGGGGAGTATTCATTTTTTTGTGCGTAATAAGGAGGCACTTCCTTGCGTGCGAAGATAGCTGGTGGGTCCGACATGTCAGCTGGGGGCACGTTTTTTTCGCGAAATACAGAGGCCCTTCCGGTGGGTCCCAGATGTCAGGTGGAGGAATAATTATTTTGCGCGTAATAACGAGGCACTTCCTTGCTGCGGCCGTGGACCCAGCTATCAGCCTCTCCACGTACACTCCACGTCCAATGGAAGACGTTCCTTGACCATGTTGACCACGCCGCACCGAGAGCACTAGGGTGGTGGACGACGGCGAGGCCTAGGAAGGGAACGACACGGAGGCAGGGAAGACTCGGCAGTTGTTTCCCACGTGGAGGGGAGTACGATTGTACAAGGGTTTACTGGTTCGTCTGCCCTCGCCGGGGAATAACAGCAGGTGTGGCCTTGTGGGTGAGTAGAGGGATGGCTAGGCCAGCGATGGGAGTACGGTGGGGCGGTGAGGCCTACGCGGCAGCACAACCGGCCACGGGGAGGAGGGAGCAGGAAGTCCCGCCGGCGCTTGTTTGAGCGGCTGGAGCAGGAAGAGCAGAGATTGAAGAAGCACGACGACCGTTGGATGGACATCGTACGGTCAATGGAGCTAGAATCATTCATAATGACTAAGTTGACAAAGCCCTCTGTCCCTGTCAACTTAGTAGGCCCACAAGTCAGCCTCCCACCATGGTGGGTCCCAGCTAGCAGGGGGAGTATTCATTTTTCTGTGCGTAATAAGGAGGCACTTCCGGTGGGTCCGAGCTGACAGCGGGGGGAACGTTTTTTTCATGAAATATGGTGGTCCGTCCGGTGGGTCCCAGCAGACAGGGGCAAACGTTTTTTTCGTGAAATATGGTGGCCCGTCCGGTGGGTCACAGCAGTCAGGGGGGAAACGTTTTTTCCGCGAAATACTGGTGGCCCGTCTGGTGGGTCCCTACTGTCAGGTGGAGGAATAATTATTTTGCACGTAATAAGGAGGCACTTCCTTGCGGCTGTCGTGGACCCAGCTGTCAGCCTCTCCACGTACAGTACTCTTCCGATGGAAGTAGGTCGTTGACCACATTGACCACGCCGCGCCGAGAGCACCAGGGCGGTGGACGACGGCGAGGCCTAGGAAGGGGACGACGCGGAGTCGGGGAAGACGCGGCAGTGGATACCCACGCGGAGAGGAGTACGAGGGTTCACTGGTTCGGCTGCGGTGTGTGGCTGCCGTCGCCGCAGAATAACAGGGGAGTGGGTGAGTGGAGGGATGGCCTGGCCAGCAGTGGGAGTAGTATGGGGACGGTGAGGCCTCCGCGGTAGCACAGCCGGCCACGGGAGGCAGGAGCATGCGGCACGATCGGCGTTGCTTTGGGCGGCTGGGGCAAGAAGACCAGAGGTTGAAGAAGCACTACGGCCGTTGGATGGACATCGTTGACCACGCCGCGCCGAGAGCACTAGGGCGGTGGACGACGGCGAGGCCTATGAAGGGAACGACAGGGAGCCGACGAAGACACGGCAGTGGCTGCCCACGCGGTGGAGAGTATGAGGGTTGACTGGTTCGGCTGCTGTCGCCGAAAAATAACAGGAGGTGTGGGTGAGTAGAGGGATAGACAGGCCAGGGATGCGAGTATGATGGGGCCGTGAGGCCTGCCTGGCAGCACTGCCGGCCACGGGAGGCGGGAGCAGGCGGTTCCGACGGCGCTGGTTTGGGCGGCTGCGGCAGGAAGATCAGAGACTGAAGAAGCACGATTGCCATTAGATTGACATCTAACGGTCTGACGCTGGTAGAGTCGATTGTTGACTAAGTTCCTTTTTTAAGAAACCTTGTGTACGCATGAATTTAGTAGGCCCACAAGTCAGCCTCCAAATATGTGGCAGACAACATAAAGCCCATTTGCTATTTTTTTACAATTTGCAGCCCATTTGCTATTTTTTTATAATTTGCAGCCCATTTGCTAATTCTTAAGTAATTTATTACAGCCCATTTTCTGCCCAGGACCACGGTTAAAAAGTTCAACCTTATTTTGCATATTTCGGTGGAGTCCAAACTATTGTAATCCCAAAATGATAAACATTTTTTAAGAACTTATTGATTTGCCAAAAAATCGTTTTGTTTTTGTAAGCAAATAAGACGTGGGACAATTGAGTTGGTTTAAGGGAAAACCAGTGGTAAAAAAATCAGCGCTGGGTGGGAAAAAACAACAAAAATAAGGATGTAAATATGAAAAGGGAATTTTATGTGTTTTCAATATAACGATACGTGTATATGAACTAGTAAAACTATAGGTAGAGATTAGAAAACGGATGTAGGACATGCATTTCAAGAGGAAAATAGAACTGGGCTGTGTGTTTAATTCAGTAACAAAACTGCCTGCGGATGTTGTAAGACAAAATATAACTAACGCTGGCGGGCCAGAGGCCAGTAGATACCTGCTGGATCTTTGTGCCCCGTTGTCGTCATGGGCTGGGCCTATTAAAAACAAAACCAACCCTGGTCAGTCTACAACCCAGTTGAAACTTGCTCGACCTGAAAAAACAATATACGTGCTCAATAAACGAGAGAATTCTGTAAGCACAGACTGATAACTGGGACGCAACACGAATATTGTTTTTTATCGTGATAATAAGTGCATGCACTTGTTTCGAAAAAACTGCAGAACTGGGAATTCGAACGGCGGGTGCTTATGCTACCCATCAAATAAAAATCAGGTGCCTGAGAATTTGTTTGAAATAAATGATTCAGCTTTATATCCACGTCGACCCTCGGCATGATGGTTGGAAGCAAGTGCAAGTTCATACCAAAAGATCGTTAACAACAATACCAACTTGCGGACGACAAGGTAGTACAACAACAATACCTAGTGTTCGTCTGGTAGAAAATCTTGCAGAGGACCAGCTCCCGCTCCTTCTCTTGCTCCAGGTCCCCGATGTGGTACTGGTGCATCACCCAGTTGGTCCTCTGCTGGTCGAAGTTCTTGTTGGTGTGCAGCACCAGAACCTTTTTTGCTGCCCGTCTGCTGGCCGTTGACCATCACAGGCAAGGTATTGCCGGTCTTGTGCCACATCGCGTGCGTGCCGTACTCTGACTGTATCTTGCGACGCGTCCATGTGCCCCTTTTGAACGCCCTGGAATTGCACTGGAAGAAATGCTTCCTTAGGCCACTCAGTGTGATACCTGCAGTATTGTGGAATACAGGTTTTAGTGTACCTAGTTGGCATTTTCATAACATCTTTGGCATGTTGTAGTCACTTGTTTCACTTTTTATTAACTGTCAAATTGTAATTGTTTCACCAGGTCTGCGTCTAAAAATAAAAATAGAGCTATAAACAAAGGAATATGTTTGTGCAAGTAGACGGCCGATCGGTGTCTTACCTGGAAGTTTCTCAGGTTGGGTGTAGCATATGCCGTCCTCGCTGTCGATGGTTGGTATGGCCAAATCGATGAGAGACTGAAATCTCGCGCTGTCAACACTCACTTTGGCCTTAAGGTGCTCTATCAGCTCCTGATCCGTGGGATCGAACTTGACGCCAGCCGGCAGCACTGGCCAATCCTTCTTTGACTTGCATCGGTAATTCCAGTTATATGGTACTCAATGTATGACCAATCGACTGTTTTAAGTGAATGATGAAAGATTTTGACAGAGTAAAAACTCGCGCTTCTTCGACAGTTGTACGAGAGTAATTGCCATACCGTTTTGCAAGGGCGCTTGTAAAAACTCTAAGCTCTATTCTCCTCTTATTTAATGGATGAGGCAAATCTTTTGCCTCCGTTTAAAAAAAAAAGATTTCGACAGATAAGTGGTACTCCAAATCTGAAGTCCGGAATACCCGAACACGCCGCCGGGATTCTTGTGTCACCTCACGCGCAGCGTGTTGTCACGTCAATTCAATGTGTGGACATGATGAATAATTTGACCGACGTATACTAGTACTGCTACTGTACTACTTACTAGTCGTATTTAGTGTCACAATTTATACATAGGTTTAACTAACAAGTACGCACTTGAAGCCTAACTGATATATATGTATATATATGGCTTCTGCACAGCATCTCCATCATCATTATCAGTACATCCTACGCAGGTGAGTTAGGATGCACTTGATCCCAGGAAGGTATCTATCCTTCAAACCAGAGGAGTGCTTCAAACTAACAACAGTACATAATATCCAACAAAAGAGGGTCGTGCTACAGCAGCAGAATACATGACTCAGTCTAGATATCAGCACGAATCAAGTTGTGCATATTTGCTGTTGGCATGAACCACATTGCCGCATGTCGGGTTTGCAAAAGCCATCCATCGCATGGAAGCTTGATTCCTTTCACACACTGAAGATTACCTGGCAACAAGCTATGTCGACGAATCTCTGGATATGGTGATTCATGAAACCCATGGTATGATGTGTAAACACAGCCCCCCCTCGTGAATGGAAGTTGCATAGCACAGTAATCATCGCCGGTGATATGATCGATGATTGGTTGGATGATCAGATAAATGAGCCCGAGGAACAAGGAGTGGTTGCCGAGGCTGTAAACCCGCCTCCAGTTGAATAAGCCTGGCCCAACGGAGCTGGGATCTTTCTCGAACACGAAGCAGCCATAGCCATCAATGTCACGAATGCCCCACGCATTGTACTGCATGTGGTTTGATGTAATGGTTTGGCCAATTTGGTATGTGCGAATGAGCATCAAATGACCACCGTCAGCTGAACGAGCGATAAACCAGCACCCATCGGCTGGTATGATTCCAGGTCCTGGAATCATGAAGGCCAGCGCATTTGCGGTTGCTGCAACAATTCAAATTGGAGACCAAAAGGACAAAAATAAACAATCATGTTGAGAGTATGTGTGGAATTAAGATTATTATAACAGTGACACATATCATAGACAGAGAATTGCAATGCCGTGGTCATAATCATACCCCAAGTTAAAACAATAAGCCAATGGCTTTCATATTCTAGCAACATGTCATGGTTCAAACATCATGTAACAATGAGAGGAAAACAGCTATGACAGTGCCTACTCATATTCTACCATAGCACTTACTACTACTATTCTCATATCAACTCTAAGCAATAACATGCCATGTTATAAAAATCTAGTAAACGAGAGTAACATATAGCAATCATGATGTTATGCTCATAATATGTATTCTAACAATCATTAGATGCCAATTGTTCTCATATCAACTCTAACAATAACATGTGTGGTCATAAAAATCTAGGAAATGAGAGGAACATATAGCAATGATGTGGTTATAGACATGCTATGCATTCTAAATTTGTAACAAATGAATAGGCAGTCGTATTCATAAGGTAAAGATGAGATGAGATAGAACAATTACACGACGATAGGTTTCACCAGTATAGGCAGCCAATCTGTGCGTCGACCACGTAAACGATGCCATCATGCACTATAGCATCAGACAGAAATGTTGCCTCAACAGGATTGATGATGAGCCATAACCATGTATGGCGACCGGATTCCAGATAGACTAATCCCATGTTAAACAAGGCAATGAGCTTGTAATCCATGTAGTCTTCTGATGGTGTGGGCACTTCGCAGATTACAACTTTCTACAAACAGAGGTCGAGCCAAAAGCTTGACGCGTCTCGTGCGTAGTAGGCAGGAGTGTCCGGTGGGCCGCGAGGCTCGATGTCGGCGGTATCCAACGATTGAAGGGTGATCTCTCGCTGGGTGTAGATATCCACGAGATGCCATGGACTACCGGTGTGGTGGATGAGGACGATCCAGTTGGCCTTCATGCCCGCCCAGTAGTGGCTGCGCATGAAGGACAGGTGGACGGGTAGTGGTAGCATGTCGAGGGGCACCACGACAACCTCTGTAGGATCATCAAGTCGGTGTCTGGGCCACCTGCGAGGATCGGGCATCAGCAAGCAGGGTGTCTTGAAAAGAGCCGACAGGTTGCAGACGAGTAGACGGTACAAAGACACCGAGCATGCGGCCAAACGGACGGTGCTGAGTAGGTCCATACGACTACAGATCTGCTCCAAGAGAACATCAGGGAGGGAATTCCAATCATGGCTCTGCGTGTCAGTCTGTTCTGCCATTGGGGTTTTCGGTGCCTGCGAGCCAGCGGGGAAGTGGATTCGGGCGGGCAAGCGAAGAAGCTTCTCCTCGTGTGGCCGAGCAGTGAGCGGGGGGATATGGTACGTGCGAGCTACCAAGGAAGATGGTGCGGGCGGGCGAGCAGTGAGCGGGGGTAAATGGTGTGCAGCCGACGATGGGGAAGAGAGGAGGAAGAAGAAGAGAGGAGGAAGAAGAGTGGAAGACGGGGAAGAAAGTGCATTAAATCTCAATTCTACTAGTACTACTACCAGGATAAACCATCCTTCGGAGTGTAAATAGTTACATCGATGACATGTGGGTCTACCATAACAGGGCCCATATGTCAGTTAATGGAGGACAGAGGTGCGTAGGCGTATTTGCGGAAGCGTGCTCTACTGGCAAACATGATGGCAGTACTTGGTAAGGCTGATTTAGTAGCACCAACACGCTGGTTCAGCTTATTAATTACGTGTCCCATCTACTACAGCGTGTATTGTCACTTCACTGTGAAGACTAGTTTAATAGTTCTGTCTGACCGAGATGGGGAATAATGGATCGCGAGGACTTCCTTTCTACAGTATCCCTATGCCTCTACGCTCACTTCACTCATTTTGCTCCGTACCTAGTCACTTGTTGAAATCTGTAGAAAGACAAATACTCCGTATTTGGGAACAGAGGGAGGCTTTTACTCCGTATTTGGGAATAGAGGGAGTATCACCATATGGAGGGAATAGAGGAAGCTTGAAATATGAACATGTCAATGGGAGGGAGTAAGCCCCATGCATGCATGCATGCATGCAACATGCAACACTCACACGTACACATGGACGCACACAACACTCACGCACCCATGCGGCACACAACACACGACGCAATACACACGCTCATGCTGAAGTGCTCAACCTACTCCCTACGTCCGTGAAAGACTGTACATTTAGAGATTTACACATTGACCAGGGCATAATTAACGCCCCAAAGTAGCAGACTTATGTGTGCATGCGACCATTGAGAGAAGAAGATTAAATGAAGGTCGTTGCATGCTGTAATTAAGGATAGACATGTAGCCTATACCTACAGCACAAGTTGGTGCATTAGTCAATCAATATCGATTTAGATTAAAGGCTGAATGCATTGGAAGTGTAGATGTACATCATGTACTACACTCTTTGTTTTATAGACGATGTACACTCTTTGTTGGAAGACCGAGGGAGTACACGTGCATGCACTCACATAAACAGCTAGGGCGGTTCGCGCGCAAGGGTTGGACTCGTGTCGTGCCTGCGTATAGTTTTGTTTAACTGATTTCTTTGCTCTGCCAACTGACAGGTGGGACCCAGAAACCAGGTGAAAATTTAACCAGTTAACAAAGTGCCACGTCGACTATGTGGCCGGCCAGTAGGGTGCAATACGGTGCTCTACGATGAGCTAGTGATCATATAATCATCGCAAAACTATATATAGTGACTACAAAGAGCGTATTGTTACATACATTGATCACCAGTGTATTTTTCTCGTTTCAAATTAAGCCATATTAATCGGAAAGGACGTAGTATGGACTACTAGTACTTGTACTGCTTTGATGTGTCCCGTCAACTCGCCGAACGAGGAGAAGCTTGCTTAGTACGCCTCTCCCTCGCCCACGCGTGCGGTGGTTCGCAGGACGAGGAGAGGGTTTTTACTACAGCGCCCTCTCCCTCTCCCTCTCCCTCGCCCTTGGCCTCGGCCTCGCGGTGGACGTGCAACAGTTCAATCGGTGTCAGATTACCAGAAGCATATTGTACTGTAGTATCATCATTGTTGGACCTTCCGAAGGGGCGAAGAGCCAAGTGCAAGGTTCACATGAGTACGAACTGTTGAACCTCCCGAAGAGGCAAAGAGCCAAGCGCAAGGTTTTATAGGAGTTGTCGTCCTAGTAGGAGTGTACTACAACTATAGTGAATGATGCTACTGTATGATGCCGCCACGTCACGTATACCCAAAGTTGTGCCTTCTTTTTTTTCTCAAAGAGCGTGTTGGAGCCCGTGCAACAACCACACAAGTTGCACGTACACATAACACATTTACTAGTAATAAATTCTAAAGGACAAATGCCAGTATGCCACACAAGTTCATCTCCAATTCATGTGATAAATTTGTGCACGACTAGTCTACATATATTCACAGCGCTACCGTTCACAATTACCATACTTTACTTACACGTTATAGATGGGCTACATGCATGTCCTCCTCCAGGTTCTAGTCCCAGGTGTTCTTCATGGATGGCACGATCCATAGCGGTGGGCAACGGGAATCATTGTCGCAGCTTTCTAGTCCGGTTCCACACGATGGAGACTCATCCAAGCTGAAGCGACATAAATCAGGGATAGCGTGTCCCAGCATGTCATTCATTCGGCGGTGCGCAATGAAGACACAACCATGCTTCATGAATGGCAGGCCTTCTGTGTCGTTCACGTAAGGTGGCATCCGCTTCACAATGGGGTATCTGTCCCCGATGAAAAGCGAGTACTCTCCAAGAGTGTTCCTCGGCACCCACGTAGCATCACAGGGGTCGAACTCGGCGCTGTTCATCTGGTACACGCGGCATCCCAGATCTGGACACATGGTGACGTACATAGTCAAGGTCCATGCATAATAATGTTGTGCTCAAATATGGCGGTCAGTAATACTGTGCAGCAAATAGTACTACTCCGGTATAGAGGAAGTAAAATAACCGGCTTATTATATATAGCCACTCTTGGCTACATGGATGAGATAGTAAGACATGGAAAAACAAAAATGGTGGCAGCTAGTGGGTTCAAGTCTTCAAGGGCCCAGCTAACTATACGCGTCCTCCAAGGTAAAAAGTACTCCTACTAGTAGTACTAAGTATACTACTAGTACAACAATGAAAGAGAAGGCGAGAGGGTTAAAAAATGGAATACCTGGGTAGATGGTGACGGTCCGATCGTGGTAGATTGTGTGACCATGTTGCACATCAGTGGTACCATGGGTAATGACTGCTAAGATAGTTGATCCCAATATGCCAAAGTCAGCTACAAGGTTCCAGGTTAGACCAAATCACGGATGCAAATGCACATCCAGGATCAGCGATCTTATTTTGATTGGGGGATGACTGGTCCCTTCAAAATAATGGAGTACCGTTAGGGATGAAAATGATGGTTTGTGCATTCCATTTGTAATCTCCCATACCGTAGGATGGCAACCAGATGAAACAAGTCCCCTGGCTTGTCACGGCGAAGATGCGGCCTAGATGGCGCACTGCGTCTTTGAACGTGTAGGGGTACAAATCTGCCGCCGCCAACATGCGCCAGCCTCTGCCGTTACTGCCTCTTGCATTGATGGCAATCCTTATGTCGAACACCACGATGAGATAGTAATCGTCGTAGCCACGTCGCTTTATCGGCGGGCCCGCAATTGCTATCTTCTTCAATCTCATGTAGGCATCATACGTATTCAAGCCCAGCCAGTCCGGAAGGCTGATCCCAATGGTGGAGAAGGGATCTACCGAAACGGCCACACTGCTGTGGATGTTCTGCAAAATGATGGTGGTATCCGGCCGGAGGTATGCAAGCCAATCTTCGTTGGCACCGACCCAGACCTATATATAAGACAGTGGGCAGCGGAGAAATTATGGGATGGAAATGGAATAACTAAGTACTACATGATCAAACTCCATTACTGACCTGCTCATCGGACAAAATCCGACTACCTCTCAACATCGGCAACTCTAGTGGAGTTAACGTGCAACCATGACCAGGGCGCGGTGGACTGTTCGAAGGATTGTCCCATAGAAGAACCTTCTTCTCGAGGACGCATGGAAGACCAACAAGCATGTCCTTTTCCCAAACCTGTTTAAGCAGCGTCTTGAAAAAGTTGGTGGAGGAAGCACCGAGTCTTGCGGCGGTGAGGACGTTGGAGCGGCATGCGATTTCTCCCAGAGGATCATCGTCCAAGGTCTCCCAGCCCTGACGAGGAGGAGAACCGCCTGGCGAATCCATGGGAGCAGCGACGAACTACCTTCTCTTCGGGGGGAGGGGAACTGGCGAGGAGGAGATAAGAGCGTAGTAACCACAGGGCCTCGTCCCTTCCAACTGTAGATCGTTCCTCAGCGAAGGGGTGAGGCTATTATTTACTACTAGTACTAGCATTATGGAACGTTATGGGATTGCATTATACTGTAAATAATAGCACTAGTAAGAAATTTTTGGCACTAGGTAGTAGTTTTTGGCGTGGATTAAGAAATTTTGGGCATGTTTTTGCCATTTTTTGTACACGCCAACTAGTGTCAAAAAACGTCTTACATTATGTGACGGAGGAGTACGTACTCGTACTGTAGCAGTACCAGTACTACCTTTCTCAACTACGAGTATTAGTGCGATGTACTGTACTTCTAGTCTAGTCTAGTCTAGTATAGTGCACCAGTTTTGAACTCTTGAATCTCAGGGCCAAGGAGCTACAGTTGGAAGTGGAGGGTACTACTGTTCTCTAGAACCATTGCTGTATTATCAATGCAGGGGAAGTACACCTGCGTAGTGGCCTAATGGGTACTCTCGGTGCTATATTCAGCTGCTCCTCTCACGTAGGAGTAGCTGGCCTACTCAGCCGCTCCTCTCACGCACACACTAGCAGCTTGTTTATCAGCGACGGTTACTACAGTCTGCGGGAGCAGAACATTTGAGTTATTTGATACAGCGAGACTAGGCTTTTCACTTCCATTTGTGGAGGTGTAATAGATCTCGTCGAACTTTGTTAGTAGTTCCTTCTTTATGAATGAGATGAAGCAAAGCTTTTGCCTCCGTTTCAAAAAAACATGTCAAGAGGAATTTCTTTTATAGTGAAGTCCATGCGTGCAGCGCCACAAGCTACAGAGTACTAGTAGTACAACACTTTACATAGAGTACAGAGCCATATTGCACAGTTCCCAATGCCCCGCCAGGCTTTTCCGGCTCCTCGGTCTTAATTGGGAGGCGCTAGTTTAAATATGCTACTACTAGCTGATGAGGAAGCTGCAAGCAAGGTGCGGCTAGGGCGAGCACGCGAGCCACGGGATGCTCGGAAGGAAATCCCGTTCACGTGGCTAGGCTGTCCAGTGCACCCAGATTGTGGGGTTGCACGTCCGTTTGACTTCAAAACTCAAAGTACCCGTGTAAAATATTGGCTCGCAGCAAAGTGTAGTAGTACTATTTTGAAAAAAAGGCCGACATGCGTTCGGCCGGGATCGAACCCACAAAACGAGGTATACACTCCCGCGACCACTAGTAGTACTCGTTGGAGTACAACGCAACCTAGAATCGCCTTTTGTCGCTAGTAGTACGTACATTGTTCCTTACAAGAAACCCCTAATAATGCAAGAAACCACTAAAATGCGAAGAAACTACTACCACTTGCATACGTGGCAGACTTAAGATAAGACTACCTTATCAACCATTGTACATGCTCTTACCAACCAAAATCCTCGAGTGACCTCCTAACTCCGGCCCGTCCACCTAGTCATCCTCGGCCATGGGACGCAGCTACCGCCGCCGGCAGAAGGCGAGGTCAAAACCGCCGGCGGTGCGGAGCCCATGTTGCGGCAGCCCGGATGCCAGCTCCATCCGGCGCTCGCGGCCGCTAGCTAGCCAAGATAGCTCCGTCCAGCTGCTTGTTTGCAAGGTTTGCTAGCTAGATTGGCACGGCAGCACGGTGGCTTGCTCGCGCGCGCCGCGCTCAGGCCAGCCATCTGGCTCGAGCGAAGGCCAGCGCGGCGGCTTGCTCGCTCGTGAGTCACGCTCGGGCCAGCCTGCCAACCCATGCGGAGGCCAGCGCGGCGTCCGACCTGTCCGGCGGAGCGGCGGACAACTCGCTCATCACCGGTGCCACCGACGAACACGCATCAGTACTGTTTGAAGTAATGTTCAGGAAAAATAATGATTTGAGGGGGAATAACAGGATAGAAGGTCAGATGTGGGTCCCTCGTGTCAACGGTCAAACAAAATGTGTTGGTTTAAGCTGCCTCGTCAGCACGGACGTGTGGGCCAACCCAGTCATAAATGGGTTTAAACGAACCTAATCGGTAGGAGTATTGGGTACTACCTCTCTCTCAGTTTACACGACGTGCGCGTACCCCTAGGTCGTCAATTGGACCAACCTAATACAAGTCATATATTACAAAAAATATACCAACATAAACTATGGAGTTTCTACTTTCAAAAGGTATAACTTTTGTGCTATATAGTTTATATTAGGGTGATAAAATTGACAACCTAGGTATACGCGCAAGACTTGTAAACTGAAACAGAGGTAGTAGTTGTTTTTGGCGTGGATTAAGAAATTTTGGGTATGTTTTTGCTATTTTTTGTACAATAGATTCTTCCTAGGGCTGGTTGAAAGTGGTAGTTTTTTGTTAAATACTCTAATATTGTAAGTAGGAGTGAAAGTTAAGCTTTGGAAGCCAATAAGCAAGGCTAGTTACATAGTGCATATGTGTACATGATTGAAAGTAAATATCAACCATGAGTGACTAATATCTTGATGGAAAACTCGAAACTATGGAATACTAGAAAAAAATACATGGTTGGAAATACTAGCAATGTTCATGTCCGTTGCAACGAATCATAATTAGAATAATACTTATTCACAAACTTGGTACAAAACACCCTAATTTTGATATACATATGTATATTATGTTTCAATTATAATATATTCCTTGGGATGTTTTGGTGAGGTCAGGGAGGGATGTGGTTGGTTTTAAGATACTAATTATGGGGTTTTCTGCAAATTGGTAGACAAGTGGGATGTTGGTGAGAAAAGGCAACAACTTACCTCACAATCCTTAGATGTAGATCTAATGGTCAAAAATGACGGATGGCATACACACCAGCATCACCAACTTAGTCTTGTGTAGGAGTACTAGCAAGATCCGTGCATTAACGGAACATCAAGATGCATTTTTTTATAAAAACACTTGTTGTGATTGACCCTTGCGGGAGTAATCCCATGTGTAAATACTAATGATATCTCGAGAAATATGAGATAAGGTGAAGAGGAGTTGGGTGTGGTGGTGGTTGGTGGTCGGACTGAGCGGAGGCATGGGGATTGACAACGCCGGCAGCGGCCACTAGGCCAGTTTGTTCCAGAGGCTTCCTTTCTTAATTGCTCAACAATGAGGTTTGTTGGAGATAAGGATGAACGAGGGAAGGCCTTATATGCAAATGTGGAGAAGGGTGCGGGTATCTTTTAGTTTAATTTCCATCCGTCAGATATAGATCAGACGGTCTATATTGCAAGATGGCACATGTACCATCATCACCAACTCGGTTTTTTACAAAAGAAGAAATATAAGTATGGAGATACAAATGTATTATCGATACTTGCTTCCGTAAACTAGCATCTACATTCTATTCAACGCCTCAGCATGTGGGGCCTTAGCACAAGGACTTCTCGACTGTGTAAAACAAAGATTTTCCCGTCACCGACAAGGAGGGGGTGACGGCGGCGCGCTTTTTGGCTTGCTCTAGTCCTAGTAGTCATACTAGGTGGTCTAAGCACGTGTAGATTTATTCTTTTTCACATCTCGTGTTCGCTGTACTGCCACGATTGTTGATGAGTAGACGGTAAGTTATTCACGGGGAAACCCTTGTTGAGCGTGTTTGTGTGTGTGTGTGAGAGAGAGACAGTGTGCGTGTGCGATATGTTAGAGACTGAGGCAATGATAACAGATTCTTTGTGTCTATGTGTGTGGAGGATAGAGAGAGACATGTACATGGGGCTTTGTGTTGTGTAACGTGGAGACACATATACATAATTAGAGAGTGAGTGTGTGAGATACACATGCAGACATGGGGAGAGATGAGGATCTAGATAAATGGGTGTTTGTGCATGTCTGTGTGTGTGTTTGTGCACGTGTTTGTGTGTGACAGGGAGAGAGTGTATGTGGAGTAGAGAGACCACTGATGATGTAAACCTAGTATAAGGGAAGGGGGAATGGTGTGACATGTGTAGTAGCGAGATAGCACGGGTGCGGGCGGGGGGAGTAGACTATTTGGAAGAGACATCGAGTGTGTGTGTGGGAGAGGGGTGGGAGAGCGAGAGAAAGAGAGAGCTAGCGACGAGAGAGAGAGAGAGAGAGAGAGAGAGAGAGAGAGAGAGAGAGAGAGAGAGAGAGAGGAAGAGAGGGGGCGAGACAGGTCGTTTGTGTCCATAAATGGCGTATAGATAGGGAGACAATGTTGATGTTGTCCGAAATTGGCCTATGAACGGAGACGCAGGGGAAGCGAGTCATCGTGTGTGAGATAGGGACTTCATGAGAGATCTAGAATAGATGGTGTAGAGAACAATGTGCGAAATCGAGAACGATTATACATTAGGGAGCTATGCAAAGAGTCACGACATATATGTATACAGGGAAGGAGCTGGGGCGGGTCCGCATGTGGGAGAGATAGAAAGAGGAGAGTGGTGCACAAGGAGACAAAGTGTGCTTGTTTGCAGTGGGGGTGGTGTGTGAGGTGAGTGCGCGAGAACCACATAACTAGGGAGATAGACATTTGGGGGCGACTTTTTGTGTGTATGGGAAATATACACTCTACATAGTGCGTGTGCTTGGGTAAGAAAGATAGCGGGAGACCTAGAGAGTGAGGGAAGAGATGTGTGCATGCCCGGGAGACAAAGTGATAGAGACCTATGTTGGGGTCTGGACTTTACAAGAGAGAGGGGTGTTAATGTGCTCGTGTGTTGGTGTCTGGGGGAGAGAACGACTTCTCTATGTGAGTGTGTGTGTGTGTGGTGGTGGTGGTGGTGGTGTGTGTGTGTGTGGGGGGGGGTGACTTCAGATAAAGAGTGAGGTGTCTATATTTGAGGGACTTTAGCGTAATTGAGATATTGTGCACTCATGGTTGATCAATTTGTTTCACAGTTTGTACTATGAGATAACGATACTTTTGAACATGTGTGATATACCTTGATGTACCAGAATTACAAACCTAAGATTGGAATTTTGGATTTCGACTCCATCATTAGCTTTTGTAATTCATTTAAACGGAGGTACATTTTTTAAGCCGGAATTTCGTGATTTCAAATTCATATATCAAACCTAGAGATATACACATACGGGCATGTTCAAACTTTATAATCATTCACTTTATTCATACACATACACATTTTTGCTTTTGTCATCATATTTAGGATAAACACATTTGGAATTTCATTTGAATTGGACCATATGATGGTATTTGCTTGTAGTAGCTCAATGATCCATATTTGAATTGAATGGACAATCTAAGTTTCGAGTTGGAGACATTGATTTTCAAAACTTGCACATTTTTTTTGCATGCAAAACAAACAAATTGTCGGCCATGATATCATAGTCGGCCGTACGAGAGCAGAATACTTATAATTTTAGGCGCCAAAAGCTTTCAAACTTCCCGCTCACATCGAAATATCACGCACCCGAAAGTTTAGCCCTGTGATATTCCTGTTTTACCCCTGCCACATGAACGGAAAAGGGCTGCTTTGGTAACTCCATTGTTTTCCCCTCTTTGCCCCCAACATTCTTCCCCAGAGCCCATCCCCTTCCCCTCCCCGACCCCCCCAACCACGGCAAGCCGCCGAATCTAGTCCTCCGCCACAGCGGTGGACCTCACACCCCGCCGGATCTACCTTCCGCACCTTGGAACCCCCAACTGCCAACTCACCACTTCACAGGAGCCGCTTCAGCGACTGGCTTGTCCACCGCTCCAGATCTCCTCGACCTCCATCATGGTCCACCGCACCGGATCTACTTAACCGACGCCCTCGTCCACCATAGCGTAGGCCCTTCACTGACTCCCTCGTCCGCCCCTTCGCTGGCCCTTCATACAAGCCCCCGTCCTGGGCAACAGATCCGCCTCACCGAAAGCACTGTACAACGCGCCCGCCGAAGCCTTCGTCCACTGCACCGGACCCGCTCCATGGACGCCATATTCAACTCCACCGGCCCTACTTTACCGACGCCGCAGCCTCATCAGGTTATTTCGATTTGTACTCCTTCAGTTTTTCTCTTTATCGTGCAACTGTTCACTTACCACATATGAGCTTTCTTGTATGTCAACAGGCGCCGCAACCGTAGCACCAGAGCCGCTTCAGCGACAGCGACAACCGACCAAAACTCAACCGCAACACAAGCATCATTGACGATCCTTAGCTATCAAGTATGACAATGATACCCATACGCAGCCGAGAATCAAGTACTATCATCCAACGGCCGGCGCCTACGTTCACTTTCCTAGCATAAGCACCGCACCTTTGAATTTCTTCAGGGCATCATTCATTTTTTCATGAGACACGTTATTCTGCTTCCACCTGTAGGGCCCTACTTCTGGCAGTGAACATGTTGCATGTGCTAAATTACATACCAGTGCACATATAGTTAATATGCTTTAGTTTTGTTCTGATGCCACCTGTTGGTTCCATCAGACTGGTTAATGTTCTCTATGCTTAATTACATCAGCAAACTAGCATGTGGTTCCGCTGCTTTTTGTTCGTTTTACCCTACATTTTCTGATGCTAGCTATTACATCACTGCTCCGAGCCTCTATTCATTACTTGTTTGTGTGTTCTTGATCTTCCCAAGTTGCATGACTAATTTGATGCTTCTATTAATTATGGAGGTGCCAACCCCATCAAGCAAAATATTTGTTCTTTTGGGGCTGGCACCTCGAACAAGCACAAAAATAGAGGGAAGCAGATATATTGTCGTGTATGCACACACCCTTCTTTCATTAGTTTAGACGAACCATTGATGATCAATTCGGACCAGTGCATGCGATTAAAATTAATTTTACCTAAATAGATGGTGCAGAATAAACTACAACAACTAGATTTGCAACCACGGGATGCTGACAATATTTTCAAAGAACATTGCAACAACAGCTAGGCTTCACAGCAACATATGGTAAGACAATGTGTTTTAGTACATGTGAAATGTAATGCGAGTGGGCTGCTTTCTTGGCTTGTGCCCTCAACGTGTAATCCTACTGAATTACAAATAGTTCAGTTGTCTGCTTTGCTATATTGCTTGATTCGAATGCTTGTTTGTTGTTACGCTATACCTGAGTTGGCCAATATGTCAGCAGTGCCTGCTGTACTATCGTAAAGAAATGCATGCCTATTTCATTTGAGTCCTTAACTTTTCCTCTCAACTTCATCACAAGACTGTCTTTGTAGTTTATATGAGGCCACACTGTTAAGTGCTTTCTCAGATTATTTCAACTGCTTAGATGCCTTGGCAACTTAAATATAGCGGTTGTACACTCCCTTTCAACTAGGGATGTCAACTGGGTCCCGTTTAATACCGATTAAAGTCCACTAGTGGTATGATAGTTCAGAAGAGTTTTTGTTTTTTGAGGAAAATGAACTAGGGAGGTAGCAAAAACTAACTAGATGGGACCGGCAGATGTCGTTTATTTGCCACTTACACCCCTAGTTTCATCTTACCATTTTAATTTCTTTTTGGCTGATGCTGCTTCGAACCATTCAACTATAGTTTTCCATGCTCGACAATAATTCGTCCGTCGTTTACCATGTAAGCTTAATTCTTGGATCATACGATAACTATCTCTTACTTATGTCCAGCGGAAACCTTTCAGGATGCCGTTCACACTAGGACACAATGTACAACCCCAGAATCTATTTGTGGAAGTAGTGCGTCATCCATGTTACCAGATGGTAGCAGTTTAGAGGCAACACTGCCGGAGAGCAGTCTGAGCACAGATATTATAGTGCTTGAGGCTCTACTAGAGGCAGAAAGAGATGGTGTGGCTGCCATGAATGAGTTAATATTTATCTTGAGGTTGGAAATTACGGAATTAGCGGCACGCATTACGCAAGCAACCCAAGAATTGGAGGAAGTAAGAATGTTGCATTTGAAGACGGAGGAGGTCCTGCTGTTTCTGCTATCTGAAGCCCAAGGTAATCCCGGTTCTTCTTTAGATACCAGTTGAAATTGTCATTAGATTATTGTACTTGCATGTTGTGTCATGTCTCTGAATGGATTATGTTGCAAGACCCCCTATGTTGTCCGGAATTCCATGTTGTCCATGTGTTGTAATGATCCGAATTTTTTAGGCGAGGTAATCCTCAGTACTTGTATGATTGACATAAGGTGAACTGTTTTTCGTGTGAGCATATTGTATTGGATGAAATAACTGTTTGAATCAGAGTGTATCCAACCTACTGAATTCGAAGATCACGACATTTCTAAATCACAATCATATATAAAGGTGGAATAAATCTTTGTTGTGGTGTTGAAGAAATAAATAACAAAACCTATAATTATCTGTGGATATTCGTAGTCGAATACAAATTGAATTTGAATTTAGTTTGCCAGGTCCCAGGGAAAACGTGAATGCTAATTCTCCCCAGTTTTGAACGAAGCAGCTAAACACCCACTATAATTTGTGGGCTGCCCGAAGCAAGTGTTTGCAAGATGGAAATTACTGTCTACCCCTGACACTGAGTACATCCTTATCGACCGGATTTACACTGCTGTCGATTGGGGTAGACTAGTAACTTCAATCAGATGTGACACGACGGCCTTTGAGCCCATTCAGACACGGTGGGCGCCAAACGTGGGCGGCAAAACACATTTGATTCAAGCTCATCCGAAATACATGCGTATCTTCCTCCATTTCCCCATTCATACACGATGGGCGGCAAAACAAACTCTCCTCGTCCGAAATCGATGTAGGCTAATATTTTAAATAGGGGCAGATGTGTAACTTCCATCAGACGTGACACAACCGCCCTACCTGTCAGCCCCGTTCATACATCGTGGGCGCCAACCGTGGGCGGCAAAACACCCTCTCCTCGCCCGAAATAGTTACCGGCAAATATTTGGGAGATGCGAGATTACCGTCCTATCCCCAACCGACGCGATGTCCAAAATTTTAAACAGGGTTTAAGTTCGTAACTTTCCCCCATTTCAGAGAAGCGCGTCCCAAAGTTTGAGATCCCCCCTCCCCTCCATTTCCCCATTCATACACCGTCGATGGCACGACAACCTCCACACTGCGGCCAGCCTCCTCCGTCCGCCACCCCATCCTCCACCTTGCCAGAGCCGCTACCCCTACCCCGTCGTCCACTGCAAGAGATGGACGTCTCTCATCCACGGCGCTGGACCAGGATCCTTTCATCGCCTCATCTCGCTTCATTGATGCCGTCGTCCACCTTGCCGTTGCCGCTCCTACGACCGCCTCGTCCACGGCAACAGGATATATCCCCCGACCCGGCCGTCTACCATCTAAAGTCTTCTTCCCCGCCGCTGACAACCATCGCACCCGCAGCACCCTCAACGTATCAGCATAGGCCTACATGACGTCGCAAGAGAGGTGGTACTCTTCCATATGTGCTTAAGTTATTGATTTCACCCGGAAAATAGATCTTAATTTGTTTACTGTACTTTTCTTGTCCATACCAAATCGTAGTGGCTAGTTGAAAGCAAACATTGGTTGCGAAGTAGCTTTGTCCGGTTTGCACCTTCAGATCCGCCATGGAACGAGCACTATACTCGTAAAGCTTATGGTTTCCCCCCTTTATATTCACTACCATCATCGTAGGTGCTTCGTGTCGTGCTAGCACCGCTCCTCAAGACCTCAACCCAAAGCTTACGTGTTGAAATACGAATCTGATATGATGCTCATATCACAAAAACAGAGAACATTTAATTGGTCACCTAATGTTCCTATATTCATTTCGAAAAGCATGTGCGCCACCCACTGGTCCAGCTAGTTTCACTTTCTTGATTTTTCTCTTGATGTTTAGGGTTTTCCCCTTTTATCTACTCTACTCTGATCTGCGTAGGTGCTTTCTGTCGTACTGGCATTACTCCACCCTTCAAGCTAAACAACACAACAATCAGAATTCGAAAGCTTAGTTGTTCAAATATGATTGTGATATGATACTGATATTAGTTAACCGACACATTTAATTGGTTAGCTAAAGGTCCCACTTGAGTTTCCAAATGCATGTCGCGACATATAGAGAGACAGCATAATTGCATTTCTTTGTCACTTGTTGACCGTACTTTCTTGTCCATACCAAATCTTAGTTGTTATTTCAAAGCAAACATCGGTTGCTAACTACCCTTTGCGCGGTTTGCAGCTTCAGATCTGCCATTCCACTGCGGCGGTCAACACTGTACTCATCATGCTTATGTTTTCCCCATTTTATGATGACCACAATAAGCCTACATGGTTCGTGTCGTAATAGCACTGCTCCACCCGTCGAGCTAAACAAGCTTAGTTGTACAAATTCATATCTGATATTATTGCTGATATTAGTAAAACTGAGAGATGTTTAATTGGTGAGCTAAATGTTCCTACTTTAGTTTCGAAATGCATGTGAGCCACATATGGAGAGACTGGAAAGAATAGTATTTCTCTATGCGCTCTGGTTCATCATGAGTGGCCAACCGACATTGTATTGAAAGACTTGTAATATCTTCAATCTACTTGCTCTTCTGCTCTTCTTTAAGATGATACTCTTCTCTTGCGGTCGACCGGTCAGGTCAAGTTGTTGTCCCTTAGTATATTTTGAATCTGTCAGGTCAGATCGACTTGTTCTTCTTTACTATATGTTGAAGCTATCATCTGCGAAGTGTCATCACTTCTGGAGCTCTCATATTTTGAGTAGTAGGCCACATTATATTAATGCACACAACAAATTACAGCATGCATGGCATCTTTTAAAAGAATTACAGAGATAGCACAAAGGGGTTTACAGGGAGGCAGTATTGGATTAGAATCACTTCTGCATTACAAAGAAAATCTCACTTGTTTTTATGTTTTCATGCATGTCAGATATTGAACATTATCAAAATGAATATGAGAATGGGCGCACGAGAGGAATATTGCGGAACGATCCACTGGCTAACAAACTTGGCATGGTGGAAGATGGCCTATCTTATTCACCCATCAAGGTGCTTGCTCTAGCTTTGCAAAGTTGTATTGGTCGCACATATTTTGCATCTGACCTCTTGCATTACTTCTACTTTGTTACACCATCTGCTTAGTGTAAGCATCATATATGATTATATGCCATACCTATCCATTTTCTGTACCTATTCCATGTGTCGTCACACTATGTTTTTCCAGTCAAATGTTGTTCTTTCGTAATAGATGTCCAAAAGGAAGAGGGTGAGTGCAGATCCTCAAGGAGTACAAACTATGTATTTGGAAAAGGTAGTGATACCTGTTAAATCAGATAGATCATCAGCCACAGAAAACACAGGCCCAACTGTACCACACTTTACCCCTACTCTAGTGGCCAAACCCCTATTAGAACTGCTGGGAGCCCAGCGTCAGGTATTGTCTATGATATCAATTCAAAATTTGAACTCCTAAATTTCTGCTTGTGCCTTACCTTCTCTCTTGTATGAAAACTAATTTCAGATGAATCTCCTTGCTCAAAGGATCATACGATCTCAAAACAATAATGGGCTCTGCATTTCTCTTGTCAGTACCTCTCTCCCTTTTGCCTTGTAACGCTGTACTTAATTAATTGCTATTTGATTATGTATCATCAGTCTGCACCTGAGCTTCATTATCCTCTGTTTCTTCCAATAGTATTTGATCTATATTTACTCTTTGCAAAATGTAGAATAATGGCAACGCTTATAAAGAATTTTCTTTGGGGAATTTATTGAATTATCCTTCCATTAACATGGAGAAGGGCTTTGTCCAGCCCGTGTTAACATGTAATGTAAGTTCATCCTTCTCAAGCCTTCAAACTTTGTTCTAGTATAGATTTGGATAGGCATCATTTCCTCCACTGCTGTTTGCTTTGCTGTTTACATCTGATTGGATGTTTGCAACAACTACCGGTTTCAAATTGTAGTTGTAAAAACATGTTCCTTATGCAGAAAAGATCAATTTATTTGCTTATATAATTGTGAAACCTGTTACGTGTCTCCTTGTTTCTCTTTCAGAGTCGTATCTCTTACGCCAGGCAGAACTTTATGGAAGATAGTGAGCCGAACCATCTTGTGGATAGCGAGATGACCCCAAGGTCCTGTCTTGATGAAGACAGTGAGTTGAAGCTACTCACCAGCAGGTGTGAGACAACCTCTGTGCAGTCGCTGCCTCAATCAGTTCGACTTCTTCAGTCTCAACTTAAAGCGGAAAGGCTTGCTTCAGCTCAGCTCTGACTTGAAGTCAAAGATGCAATGAAGATGTCAGAGGACTGCCATGCGCACCATCAAGGCTTAAATCTAGTGTTGATGCATCTATCGTTGACACAACTGAGGTCTACTCAGCTTCTTCAGCTGTTTGGGGGCCCCTTCCTGGCCAGGCCTAGTGCCTTCTGAAGTGCTCTCAGTTTTGTATATTCTTTTGTCGGTGCGTTTATTTGCACTGGTGGCGAACTTTGATGCCCAGTGGATGTAATATGTGATAGCCGTGATAGCGTAGCATAAGTTTCTTGCTTATTTATTTCCTTGTTGTCTTGTTTATTTGTTTGCTTGTAGTCATTGCAGTTCTTTTTCCGCAGTTTGCTAGTGGCTGCAATAACCTATTTTTTAAAACTAGGCTACAATAACCATGGGCTAATATTTACTGTAGTGACACTGGGCCTTCTACGGGCCGTAGAAACAATGGGCCTTCTACGGGCCGTAGAAACAATGGGCCTTCTAAGGGCCGTAGAAACAATGGGCTTTCTACAGGCCGTATCATCAATGGGCCTTATACGGGCAGTATGATAACATGGGCCAATAACAGGCCGCATTATGGCCGTAAACGGGCTAGAGTTGGAATTGTCCGTTCATGGGCCGACCATAACGGGCCATCAATAGGCCGTATTGCATGACGCTATGAAAACGGCCCAACGTAGTAACGGACCACAAACGGGCCGACTGTAACCACGGGCTGAATTTGGCCCACAAGCAGAAAATGACAGTAACTGGCCGTAAGTAAACGAATGCTGGAAATGAGCCCAAGAATAAATGGGCTCCGAGAAGGCCGAAAGATAACATGGGCTGGAAACGGCCCAACGGAATAACGGGCCGTTAATGGGTATAAAGTGATACACTGTTCATTATGGGCCAGTTTCACCATAGGCCGTTAATGGGTGTAAAGTGATACACTGTTCATTACGGGCCAGTTTCACCACGGGCCGTTAATAGGCCAAGAGTTACATAGCGCCTCATATGGGCCGAAAGACATCATGGGCCATACATGGGCCAGAAGTGAAAATGGGCTAGAATCATATTGGGTGGCCCAGATGACGCTACTGGGCCTAATTCGGATAGGGCGTAACGGGCCTTGGGTTAGCGGGTTGTAAATGGGCTATATGCGAACAGGCCGTTAACAGGCTTTCCATGGGCCGGCCCGCCACATTTTGACCAAGTCAAACAGGCCGGCCTTTTCACCGAAATGGGCCTCTGTTGGGCCGTGCCATGTGTCGACGTATCATAGGCGCCTTCCGTCCAATGAGTGGATGACATCTGTCCCAACGATGAGCAGACATGTGTTTCCTCCAGCCAATGATGATTTTACACGTGGAAAATTCCCATTGGCCGGGGCTGTTAACGGGTTATCGGATCCAAAACCCGACCCGATAGCTTAACGGCGTTCCGTTACGGTGGATGCCACGTGTCGGTCACCCTTGACGAAAGCACTTCTGTGACGCGCGATTTATCGTCATGGAAGTGGACACTTCCATGATGATAATTTTGGTAATGTCATGGAACACTTCTACGACATCACAGGTATGACTATCTTGATTCTGTCATAAATTTGTCATGGATGTACATGCATGACAAAAAATGCGACCTACTGTGACAAACACGTATCATCACGGAAGGTATTTTTTTTTGTAGTGTTTAGCCAGGATAGCTTGTACTAGCTGTCCCCTTTCAAATTGGCTGTTGTTGGATCCCTTCCCGCTCAATATTTGGGAAGAGGACCAGGGCCTCTATAAATAGGAATAGCCACCGCAGTAGGGAGGACGAATCAATTTCTCCCCGAGCAAACCACCAAGCACAAGAACACCTCTCCTCAGGAGGCTGTTCTTCCCTTGTACTGTTCATCATTAGCCCAAGAGGCAATCCACCACCACACACAGGAGTAGGGTATTACACCACAACAGTGGCCTGAACCTGTATAAATCTTGTGTCTCTTGTGTTGTGAGTTCATCGAGCTAGCTTAGAGATTGCGGCGAGGCTGAGCGCTCGATTCGGTAGGGGGAAATCTTCGTGCGCACCCCATTGTTCGAACCTCAAGGGTTTTGCCGGAACCCTAAATCCGACAGTGGATGTTGTATGTTGGAAGAGTTTGGTTGACTGCTTGTGCGAACGTGGGATTTCATGTTTTTCTTTGGAGAAAAGGTTTGATGTCCGACTTTATAAATAAAGCCCAACATAACCAGTACCACAAATAGCGAGGTTCAGAAATACAGAAGGAGCAACCAACCGAGGTTGCAAAAGTACGATACAGCGACTAGGGCATACGGCGCGCAGGCCAGAAACTACAGGAAGGAAGGGAAAGAACTAAGGCACTTGGGCAGCTTGTTGAGGCACGGATTGATGACCAAGGCTGATGGCAGCTGCGCGGATCTTGGAGATAAGGGAGTTGAGGGCATCCATGTCGCAAGCTTTAAACAGAGGCGCCCATAGCTGTAAAAAGGCAATCATTTTAAACAGGCAGTCAGAAGGTTTGTTAGGGAAATAATGCTCAATAGTAAACTTGTTCCTAGTCGTCCATAGACACCAACAGAAGGCTGCCAAGGCAACCCAGAAAACCCGACGCGATTGCCCCGACAAGTTGTGAGTAAGCTCTGTTAGGAAACTTTGCATGGAAAACAAAAACAAAAATAATCTACGCACACACAAGATCTATCCATGGAGATTCATAGCAACGAAGGGGAGAGTGTTTCTACATACCCTCGTAGACCGTAAGCGGAAGCGTTTAGTAACACGGTTGATGTATTTGAACTTCTTCGCGATCCAACCGATCGAGTATTATTGAATGTACGACACCTCCGTGTTCAGTACACGTTCAGCTCGGTGACGTCCTCGCCTTATTGATTCAGCAAGATGGCGAAGTAGTGGATGAGTTACGGCAACACGACGGCGTGGTGACGGTGATGGTGAAGCTATCTCCACAGGGCTTCGCCTAAGCACTAAAAAAATATGACCGAAGGATGAAACCGTGGAGGGGGGCGCCGCACACGGCAAGCAATTGTCGTGGTTATGTGTGGCGCCCCCTCCCACATAAATATATAGGTGGGGGAGAGGGGAGAGGCCAAGGGGCGCCCCAAGTAGGGTCAAATCCTACTTGGGGTCTTTAGCCCCCCCCCCCCACCATATTTGCCAAAGGGGAAAGGAAAGGGGAGAAGAGGGAAGGAAGGGGGAGGCCGACTCCCACCTTTCCTTCTCTCCCCAAGGGTTGCGGCCTTAGGAGGGGCGCTCTAGCCCCTTGTGGGCTGGTGTGTACCCCCTTTGACCCATATGGCCCATTAACCTCCCGGGGTGTCCGGTGACCCGATTTCTACCCGGTACATCCCGAAACTCTTCCGGTGTCCAAATATCATTGTCCTACATATCAATCTTTACCTGTGGACCATTCCGTAGCTCCTCTTCATGTCCGTGATCACATTTGGGACTCTGAACAACATTCCATCACCAAATCATATAACTCGTGTAACACTATATTGTCAACGAACGTTAAGCGTGCAGACCGTACGGGTTTGAGAACTATGTAGACATGACCGAGACACGTCTCCGGTCAATAACCAATAGCGGAACCTGGATGCCCATATTGGCTCCTACATATTCTACGAAGATCTTTATCGATCGAACCTTATGACAACATACGTAGTCCCCTTTGTCTATCGGTATGTTACTTGCCCGAGATTCGATCATCGGTATCTTCATACCTAGTTCAATCTCTTTACCGGCAAGTCTCTTTACTCGTTTCATAATACATCATCTTGCAACTAACTCCTTAGTCACTATGCTTGCAAGGCTTCTTATGATGTGTATTATCGAGAGGGCCTAGAG
The DNA here is from genome assembly GCF_002162155.2 of Triticum dicoccoides. NCBI lineage: Eukaryota > Viridiplantae > Streptophyta > Magnoliopsida > Poales > Poaceae > Triticum > Triticum dicoccoides. Next base: position 299,890,021 of record NC_041391.1, on the reverse strand, counting down.
ATACCTCTCCGATACTCGGAGTGACAAATCCTAATCTCGATCTATGCCAACTCAACAAACACCTTTGGAGATACCTGTAGAGCATCTTTATGATCACCCAGTTATGTTGTGACGTTTGATAGCACATGAGATGTTCCTCCGGTATCTGGGAGTTGCATAATCTCATAGTTGAAGGAATATGTATTTGGCATTAAGAAAGCAATAGCAATAAACTGAATGATCAATATGCTAAGCTAACGGATGGGTCTTGTCTATCACATCATTGTCCTAATGATGTGATCCCATTATCAAATGACAACACATGTCTATGGCTAGGAAACCTTAACCATCTTTGATCAACGAGCTAGTCTAGTAGAGGCTTACTAGGGACACGGTATTTGTTTATGTATTCACACATGTATTTAAGTTTTTGATCAATGCAATTCTAACATGAATAATAAAACTTTATCATGAATAAGGAAATATAAAATAACAACTTTATTATTGCCTCTAGGTCATATTTCCTTCAAGCTCAAATAAGTCGGTGAACCCCTAAGGGTTCCAAAAACAGTTTAACCAAGAGCGAACGCAGCTCCAACCAAACTGGGCCAGGGAGCATTTGAAAATAATGTGCTCAGTGTCCTCCAACTCTCCATAAATAGTGCATGCCGGATTTGCATTGTTCTGCCGTTTAACAATCTGGTCACTAGCTGGAAGTTTACGCCTAATAGCTTGCCATAGGAAAATCCTAATTTTAAGAGGAATGCGGGCCTACCATAGCCCCTTAAGTCGATCATGAATCTTACAAGAATAAGTTTAGCGTAAAGGGATTTGATAGAGAATTAGCCAGAAGCCAAATGGGGCCAGACCAGTTCATCGGGGGACTCCGAGAGCGAGGGTAATAGGGTAATAAGGTCTTGCGAGGAGACCAACTCTGCAGGAGTCAGGGTCCGACGAAAGGCAAAGTCCTAGTTCACCACCGCAAGCGAGGCCACAGAGACATTCGGATCCGAAATGTAAGCAAACAAGGTAGGAAAGGAAGCTGCAAGGGGGTTGAGGGAGTCCTGGATTAGGGGGTCCTCGGGTGTCTGGACTATTTGATATGGGCCAGACTGATGGGCCAAAGATAAAAGCAGAAGACTTTCCCCCGTGTCCAGGTAGGACTCCTATATGCGTGGATGGCAAGTTTGATGTCCAGATATGTTATTTACTTCCCCCCAAAACCGACTCTGTACAACCCCAGGCCCCTCCGGTGTGTATATAAACCAGAGGATTTAGTCCGTAGAGGCTATCAGAATAATCATGGGCTAGACAACTAGGGTTTAGCCATTATGATCCCGAGGTAGATCAACTCTTGTAACCCATATATTCATCGAATACAATCAAGCATGATGTAGGGTTTTACCTCCTTCAAGAGGGCCCGAACCTGGGTAAACATTGTGTCCCTTTTGTCCATTGTTACCATTGATCCTTAGACACACATCTTGGGACCCCCTACCCAAGATCTGCCAGTTTTGACACCGATATTGGTGCTTTCATTGAGAGTTCCATTGTGTTGTCAATAGAAGGATCGATGGCTCGCCTTGTCATCAACAACGATGTTGTTTCCGGGGAGGCCTTTCTCCCTGGTCAACTCTTTGTGTTTGGCGGCTTCGTGCTATGTGCCAACTCAACTGGTCACCTCGAGCAGGTCGACAGCTACGCCCCTGGTCACCATATCATGTTTGGAAGTTTCAACTACATTGCTAATATCCGAGGAGATCTGATCTTCGAGGGGTTCATGGCCTCGGCCGCCGCTCCCCAAGCGTACAACGAAGGCCCTTCGGATCCACTGTCAGATCCCATCCAAGGATCGAATCTCATAACCACCCTGGCCTTAGATCCAAGGCGGACCGTTTTGTTCGAAGACGAGAGTGTGAACCCCACCGGACTCTCTCCCATCAAGGAGCTTCTAGCTGGAGACCCAGATGCATTCACGCCATTAGTGGACCCGGACTCAAATGGGACTCTCCCCTTCATAGGGAAGCTGGACTTACCTCTGGACGTCAACTCCAAACTTTTGAGGTATGCCTCCATCAGGCTCGATCAAGTGGTTATCATCGAGCCTAGCTCCGTAGATCCACAGACTCATGTCCAGGTTTCGCTCTTAAATGAAACACTGGACTTAATGCGATCTCTCGCCATCACAGAAGTATCACCTCTGAACTACACCTGGCTTGGACTGGGGGCTGGAAGCAGGGAATTTTACATCCCACCCACCACCCACTTAATAGCCACTGTTGAGGATGTAACCAACATGCTAGACTACGCCTCCGAAGACATCGACGACATGGACGACGATGTCGAGGCCGAGCCAAGATCCAACCCACCTATCACGGGGCGTTGGACGGCCACTTCGACCTACGACATATACATGATGGATACACCTGAGAAGAAGGACGACGAATGGCACTCAAGATCCAGATGAGGACAAGCCCGTCGATGAACCACCAAAACATCGGCGCCAGCGGCGCCACTCATGATTGCATCGGGCAAGGGAAAGCAATACCGGCACAGGAGATAATGATACTATGGACAACACCGAAGACCCCGATCACCCCATCGAGCCTGCGTTCGAGAAGGATGAAAGAGAATAGGGTCAATACAGCCCCGAACACGCTGATCACGAGGATTCGGAAGATAGTAATTACTTACCCATCTCCGAAGTGGATGTTAGCCTTGGTGACGGTGACTTCATCGTCCCAGAGGAACCCCTCGAACAAGAACACTTCAAGCGACAGCTCATCGCAACCGCGCAGAGCCTGAAAAAGAAACAACAGCAGATTCAAGCCGAACAGGATACGCTCAATGACAGATGGACTAAGGTCCTGGCCGCTGAAGAAGGATATGGCTTTGAGCGCCAAACAAAGAGCTACCCCAAACACAGGCTACTGCCACAATTCGACGAGGAGGCCTTTGAGCCCATACCGTCAAGATACAATCATGCCAACCAGACCGACCACCATGTGGACGGGACAAAACGGCCAACTATGCCGAATACAAGCCCGCGCCCCTCACCGTAGAGGCAATGAGACAACGGCTCCGAGCTACACATACGACCTACGTCAGGACCTGACCAACAGAGCCAATCAGACCCAATCAATCTACGGATAAAGAGGACATGCTCCAGCATGAGATGATGGCCATCAGGCCTGGCACGACAAACATAACCAAACTCGGGGTCAACCCCGAACTCGGATGCCATCCGAACTCCATCGTGATGTGGCCCGGTATAGAGGTGCCGCGCACCCCATGTGCTTTACCGATGAGGTAATGTAGCACCAGTTTCTAGAAGGGTTTAAACCCGTAAACATCAAACCATATGATGGAACGACAGACCCTGCTGTATGGATTGAAGATTTTCTTCTCCACATTCACATGGCTTGCGTAGTTGATCTCCACGCCATTAAATACCTCCCTCTAAAGCTAAAAGGACCAGCACGACACTGGTTGAATAGCCTCCCAGAGAACTCCATTGGTAGCTGGGAGGACTTAGAGGACGCTTTTTGGGACAACTTTCAGGGTACTTATGTCTGGCCACCGGACGCTGATGACCTGAGTCACATAGTCCAGCAACCCGAAGAGTCAGCTCACAAAGTTTGGACCCAGTTCTTAATTAAAAATAACCAAATCATCGACCGTCCGGACGCTGAGGCCTTAGCGGCATTTAAGCACAACGTCCGAGATGAATGGCTCGCCCAACACCTCGGACAGGAGAAACCAAAGACTATGGCAGCTCTTACTGCACTTATGACCCGCTTCTGTGCGGGCAAAGATAGCTGGTTGGCTCGTAGAAGCAACAGTACCACCGACCCCGGCACTACTGAGGCTAGGGATGGCAATGGAAGGCCACGTCGCAACAAAAGTAAGCGTCGGAACAACAACGAAGAAACCGAGGATATGGCAGTAAACGTCGGATTCAGCGGCTCTAAACCCGGTCAGCGGAAGAAGCTGTTCAAAGGAAATAGGGACGGTCCATCCAATTTGGATAAAATACTGGATAGGCCTTGCCAGATTCATGGCACCCCTGACAAGCCTGCCAACCACACCAACAGAAACTGCTTGGTTTTTAAACAGGCCGGTAAATTAAATACCGACATAAGGGGAAAGGACCTCAAAGAGAGGACGATGATGAGCCCCTCCCTCCGAACACAGGGGTGCAGAAGAAGTTTCCCCTCGAGTAAAAATTGTGAACATGATATATGTCACCCACATCCCCAAGAGGGAGCGCAAGCACGCATTAAGGGACGTCTACGCCGTAGAGCCTGTCGCCCCAAAATTCAACCCATGGTCGGCTTGTTTGATCACCTTTGATCACAGGGACCACCCAACCCATATCCGTCATGGAGGTTCAGCGGCCCTGGTCCTCGATCCCATCATCGACAGATACCATCTTACTAGAGTCCTTATGGACAGCGGCAGCAGTCTAAACTTGATCTATTAAGACACTGTCCGTAAGATGGGCATCAACCCATCAAGAATCAAGCCTAGTAACACTATCTTTAAAGGAGTGATACCCGACGTGGAGGCTCGCTGCACGGGCTCCTTAACACTGGAAGTAGTATTCAACTCTCTAGACAACTTTCAAAGTGAATAATTGAACTTTGATATCGTCCCTTTCCGCAGTGGTTATCATGCACTTCTTGGACGAACTGCTTTTGCCCGCTTCAATGCAGTCCCGCACTATGCTTATTTGAACCTCAAGATGCCCGGAACACGTGGCATCATTACAGTAAATGGAAATATGGAGTGCTCCCTCCCTATCGAGGAGCACACCGCGACCCTAGCAGCCGAGGTACAGAGCAGCCTCATCAAGCCGAATAGCTCATCGGCATCAAGACCCATGACACTGCTAAGCGAGTCCGACCCACATTACAGAGCGATAGCTCGGCAGATCCGGAGTTGGAATAGCAGTTTAGCCTCCGCCGATCGCCCCATAAGGTTGCGGCATACATACCACTCATACATAATTACGCACTTCAAATACCTTGGGAGCGCCGGAGGCACACTGCGAAAAAGTTCTATAGTACGGCTTGACCCTATTCGGAACTTCACCTTTTTTTTCTCACTACAGGTTCATTAAAAACCTACATACTCTACGGTTGTACAAGGGCTCTTTTCCAGGTTCCCCTTTCTTGTAGACGACTATCAACTCCTCCTCTCAAAGGATTTCTCACCAAGGAGAAACGATGCAGACGTGCGGCAGGGCATCATTGGGATCTTCAAACCACTACTTTTTAGGCCTTGTGTAAAACTTTCCCTTGTGTAAACTCTCGACATGTAAAATGGCCTCAATATTTATGACATTATCTGTAATAAACACGTCTCGATGTATTAATCAGGGTATAAAGGAAACAGTTGATCACCACTTTTGTTTGGTACTGATTTATTTCATATTGTCATCCATATTCCCTCCTTACTCTAGACTGCCATACGTGCTTTAGTCCGGCCTTAACACCGGGGGCTATATTCGGCTCCGCATGTTTTTCAAGTCTGAACACCTATAGGGTACTCTTCGGCGTCCCGAATATTGCATTATATGGATCGGCTCTAAGTCATGTCTTTGGTCTATAGTTGGGTTGCCCGGCTCCTATGCTTACCACCTTACGTTCCACTCGTTCGGCTAAGGTAGTAAAGGGAGAACTACTGTGATTGTACTTCTGGTTCGTCCGGTCAAGTACCTCAGTAGCGAAAGCCAAAAACTGACTGCCATGATAAGCGAGAGTTGGTCGGCGATTCGGCGACTTAGTCTTGTACTACAAATCGTTAGCGATTCACTCCGTGTTATACGAGAGGCTGGTCTTCGTCCAGCCGCATGGAAAAAGGCACCATAGTCTGGATAGCCGCACACGCACCAGGGGCTAGTACTTAGATCCACAGTCAAACTCTTATGGCTAAGTGAAAGTAATAAAGCCGCATAGTCTGATTGTCTGGTTCACCTCGCGGACACCTCCTTTATGGACCAAGACGTTGGATAAAGTGTGGTCACACATTATGCCGAACACCCCCGTAGCATCTACGTGGGGGCTGAAGCCGACGACAGGCAACTTTTAGAAATAAACGGCCGCACAAGAGGAAAAATCACTTGAAACAAAAGGCGGAAACATAGATATATTACACGCATGGGTTCATAACATAGTTTTTACATCCCGAACACATCTAATCAAATATTACGTCCTTAGAACATTGGCCCTCTACTATTGGGGCCCCTTCTAGGACGTCGTCGAAGTACCTCTCCGGCTTCCGATGATATTTCGAGCGGGCCTACGGTCGCCACGTCGGTGGCCTTCATATTTGCCCATTGCATCTTGATGCGTGAGAAGGCCATCCGGGCACCCTCTATGCAGGACGAGCGCTTCACAACATCAATCCATGGCAGCGCATCGACGAGCCGCTTCACCAAACTGAAGTAGCTACTGAGAATTGGTTCGGCCGGGCAAAGCCAGACTATTAGATCCTTCATGGCCAAACCTTCTCCATCAGTTGCTTCAGCTGGTCGTTCAGAGGCGTTGGGTGCTTCGGCGCAAGAAATTGCGATTAGAACAGCTTCTCGGCCGAGTTCCCCTCCTGGGCTCGGAAGAACTGTGTGGCATCGGCGGCACTCCTCGAAAGATCCACAAACGCGTCTGGAGAACTCCACACTCGAGTGAGTAAAGCATATCTTTGACCTCCAAAAATACTCTGCAAAAGAAAGGCCTTACCAGCCGCTATCTGCCTCGCCTGACGGATCTCTTCGCGAGCACTCCGGGACTCAGTCCGTGCCTCTTTGGCATCATGGAGAGCCTTGGCAAGTTTGGACGATTGGGATGAAGTCTTCTCCTCTAGAGTCTCGCATTTGCTGATGGCATCCTTCAGCTCCTGCTCGACTTCGGCCACCCGAGCTTCGTGTTAGCGGCGAGCAGCCCGCTCGGTCTTCAGTTCTGCAACCGCTTTGTCAGCGGTTGCCTTATTCGCCTCCACCTCTTTCTTGGCCTGGGCGAGGGCACCTTTGAGGGTTTTGACCTCAGCTATGCTAACTATGCTCATAATCAAAGCATTATACAAGTTAACCTCTACACACACACACACACACACACACACACACAAACACACACACACACACACACAGACACACACAGACACACACACACACACACACACCCACACACACACGCACACATGCATGCACGCACGCACGCACACACACGCACGCGCACGCACGCATGCACTCACGCACGCACACACGCATATATATATATATATCAACTCTAATATAAAACTGAGTTTTTAACCTCATACGCATACCTTGCGTTTCGTCGAACCGCTTATTAATGCGGTCGATTTCTTCACCTGCCACCTGAAGCTTTCGATTGAGTTCGGAAACTTCTACGACCTGGATAATGGCCGCCAACAGGGAAGCCTGTCACAATAATAGCACGACATGTTACTCTCCCAAATACTATGTGGATCCTCTAACCAGTTTCCTTAAACCGGGCAGAGGCTCAGGGGCTACTGTCTATACACAGGTATATTCCTCTATATGAAAAAAAAATGTGCAGGACATTATGTTGCATACCTCAAAGCCTGTCAGTAGGCTGGTGAAAGCTTCCTTCAGTCCGCTTTTTGCAGACTGAACCTTCTCCACCACCGCACCCATCAGGGTGCGGTGCTCCTCCACGATGGAAGCACGTAGCAGTACTTCCTCCAAAGCTTTGTGCGCCTCTGGATTGGTGGAGGTCGCCGATGGAGCTGATGCTCCTCCCCCTCTTTCAAATGGGGCCGCTCACCCTATCCCGGAGGCACATTGGTCTCCGGGATGGTGTCCGGCTGGGGCCCGGATTGTTGGGGGTCCCTGCCGTCGTTTGTCATAGGGGTCGCCTCCCCAAGGTCTTCGGCGACCGATGTATTAACCTCGGGCGCTTTCTGATAGCCTTGTCCGCACCCCCTCAACCAGGAGATGTCATTCAGGACAACACCTCGGTGTCATCCATAGTGATAGGCAAGGGGGCTTGCGGTGGCGTCTCACTCTCTGCCATCTTAGGAGGCAGAGAGTTCCCCTCCGATAATGGGGTTTGAGGGAGTTCGCGGGGAGGGATGAAAGGAAAATAACAAAACAATTCATAATATGGAAACATGTAGCCAAAGATAAATAAATAAGTTTTTGAATACTTACAATTCGGCCAGGGGCTTCACCGTGGGAGGTTTTTTGGGGACCAGTTCGAACTCTGAGTCCGAACTGTCCGGAAGGGTCACCTCTGAGGGAGTCCTGGATTAGGGGGTATCCGGACAGCCGGACTATATACATCATCCGTACTATTGAAGCGTGAAGATACAAGACTCAAGACTTCGACCCGTGTCTAGATGGGACTCTCCTTGGCGTGGAAGGCAAGCTTGGAGATCCGGATATTGTGTTTCCTTCATTGTAACCGACTCCATGTAAACCCTAGCCCTCTCATGGAGTCGGTTACAAGGAAGGAAACACAATATCCGGATCGCCAAGCTTGCCTTCCACGCCAAGGAGAGTCCCATCCGGACACGGGCCGAAGTCTTGAGTCTTGTATCTTCACGCTTCAATAGTCCAGATGATGTATATAGTCCGGCTGTCCGGATACCCCCTAATCTAGGACTACCTCAGTAGCCCCTGAACCAGGCTTCAACGATGATGAGTCCGACGCGCAGTATTGTCTTCGGCATTGCAGGGCGGGCTCCTCCTCCGAATACTCCGAAGTAATTATTGAACTTGAATCATGTCCGGATCCACAAAATGGTCTTTACACACCGCTACAGAGAGAATGATATTTCACAAATGCAATCTGCTGACAACTTTTAGGCGACATGACATGTTATTATGGTCGGATCATTATTCGAACCATTTTCCCACAACCTGCCACAGCGCATATTGCGAGGCAGTTTCTTTGACATGTCTTGTCAAGGCAGAGATTGTGTCCCCTTATCACGGGATTCTCATCAATATGGGTATGGGTAATCCCACCACACCATCAATCGTGGCGCTTGGGAAGCAAGCGATTCCCAACGGGCAAGTGGGGAGGCGGACCACTTTCGTCGCCTCTATAAAGGGATAGGATTTCCTCATTTTTACCCACGCCATATTTCTCCCTTGCCCACTCTTGCCCCCTCGAGCTCCAGTGCCCAAGCCCAAGTCTTCTCCGCACAGCTAAACATGTCCGGAGCAGGAGGCAAGTGGGTGGCTTCCACCGTCAAGGAGAAGCACGTCACAAATTGTCGGGCGGCCGGATACTTGGCCGCAGACATAGCGCACCGGCTACCGGATGCCGGGCAGGTCATTCCGACCCCAGGACCCCACGAGAGGGTCGTGTTCATTGCCCACTTCGTCCGTGGACTGGGATTTCCACTTCATCCCTTCGTCTGTGGGCTCATGTTCTACTACAGGCTAGATTTCCATGATCTAGCCCCAAATTTCGTCCTCAACATCTCGGCGTTCATCGTCATATGCGAGGCCTTCCTCCGTAGCCGGCCTCATTTCGGCCGATGGCTGCAAACCTTCTGCGTGAAGCCGAAGGTTGTAAGCGGTGAGCAAGCAGAGTGCGGAGGGGCCATGGTGGGCAAGATGCCTAACGTCACCTGGCTGGACGGTTCCTTTGCGGAGACCATAAAAGGGTGGCAATCGGGGTGGTTCTACATCACCGAGCCGCGCGACGCCAACTGGGCGGCGGCCCCCGAGTTCCGATTCGGAGCCCCCATGCGGCTCACCTCCTGGGAAAAGAAGGGCCTGTCCTGGGGCGAATCTACAGAGCTGACCGGGCTCCAGACCTGCATCAAAAGCATGAAGGACAAGAACATCAAGCTTGTCAACGTGATCCAGGTCATGCTCGTTCGCCGGATTCTGCCCTGCCAAAGGCGGGCATTCAATCTGTGGGAGTTCGTCCCGGCCGAACACCAGGCGCTCCGGAAGCTCTACGACATGACGCACAAAGGCGCATGGAAGGTGTTGTTCAAGGCCTCCGAAGTACCTCCTCCCACATCCGAGGACCGCGGGCTTCACGCCGCGCGGGCTCCTAGTCAGGTGAGCTCTCAGACTACCACCGGATTCGGTTCTTCCCAATATATTCATGGGAGAGCCTTGAGTAGTCATGCACATTTGTTCAGGATTACATGGCGACAGCGGAGCAGGTTCACTGTCCGGCTCCACTGCCAGAAGGCCCAGCTGATGCTCTGCTAACGGAGATGCTGGTCCCGACACTGTACAAGGTACCGGAGAAGAAGGCCGAAAAGAAGGCCCCGGGGACCCGAAAGGGTCTCCGTCATAAGGTTGTGCTAGAGGCCTCGTCCGAAGACGACGAGGCGCACTCCTCGCATGAAGGGGAGGAGGAAGAAGAAGACGCCCCATCTGAAAAGGATGAGGGGCCCGGGGAGGCGGACTAGGGGGCCGGAAAAGGCCCTCGCCGTAAGGCCATCATACCCACGTCGTCTGATGACGACGAGACAGATTTCTCCCGCGGAGGCGGGGAAAATCAAGAAGAAATTCTACCTCCCCACACTGGGGAGGAGAAAAAGAGAAAATCCGCCTCGGAGGGGGAGGCTGGGGTGTCCAAGAAGGGGAAGGTGTCCCTTCCGGACTACTCCGCCACGGCCACTCACAGCGAGGAGGGGTGACTGCCCAGGGGGAAGCCCCCAGGGCGATCGTAAGTGTCCGCACTCTATCATGATTTCACTTCATAGTATTTGTATTCATAATGCCGAACATATATGCAGTCCAGCCAGGGTTCATCCCAAGGTATCTTCCTCCGGATCCCTGAGCGATTCAGAGATGAATTCGCTTCTGACGGCCACTACTCCTCAACCCGCGGATGACACGGAGGTGTTGTCCTGAAGGCTCCCAGAGCGTGGGGAGGTGACTCTGGAGAAGCCCCGAGGCGGGATTCCAAGTGTCGGACACGCGGGGTTCAAGATCCCCGCAGATCGTGTCGATGAGGCCACAGTAGGCCGGGCTCCCAGCCGAACACTATCCCGGAACCTTCAATGGTTCCGAACTTAGGCGGACAACCCCTCGTTAGGGAGGGCGAGCCGTCTGCATCGAGGACTTCTGTTGCGCCCGAGGCGCCGGATTGTCTGCTGGAAGCGCTTCGCGGCGCTTCCATGGATGAAGAGCACCGTACTCTTATGAGTACGGTGATTCGGAAGGTTTCGTCCGCCAAGAGTGGACTAACCGAAGCTTGCACCAGCCTCCTAACAGGCTTTGAGGTAAGTAATAAATATGTGTAAAATTACCACCCGATAGGTAGTAGCCCCTGATACTCTATTTGGTGTTCAGAAATAAAAGCCAAACGGAGGGTCAATTATAATCCGCAGGAGTCTAATAATAAGTATTTGTGTGAATAAGCAGGCTGTGCTGCTTGCCGCTGCCGCCCGTACAACCAAGGTTGCCGAACTAAAGCGGCACCTGGAGCAGGCGCAGGGAGAGCTTGACCTCACCAAGAGGCAGCTCGAAGAGAACAAGGGTAAGTGATTCCCCGTTCTTATGTATTTAAGGATAGACATAATTAGTTAGTCTAACGCCAAAGCGTCGTGACTGTGTGATAGGGGCCACCGTCGAAGTGGCGTCCCTGAAGAAAGCGTTGTCCGAGGCCGAAGACAAGGCGGCCTTGGAATGCAAGGAGCGCAAAAAGCAAAGTGCTAGAGTGGGTGAGGTACAGCAAGAGCTCCGGGACCTCGGCAAGAAGTACGAGTCCGTGGAGCATGATCTGAAGATGAAAGAGGTCGAGCTTGCAAAGGCCCTTGTGAGTGTGAAAGACACCAAGGCCAAAGCTGAGAAGGCACAGCAGGAGATCCAGGAGGCCAAAAAGATAGCAGCGGGTAAGAAGTTCTTTATGCAAAGCAAACATGTGGAGGAGGCGTTTCTTTTACTTACTCAAATTCGAAGCTCTCCAGGGGTATTCGCAGATCTGCCATGCAGCGTATCAGATGCTGCGGAGTTCTATCGTGCCCAGGAGGGGAGCTCAACGGACAAGCTGTTCTGGTCCCAGTATGCTGGGGCCGAATATCCAATGCCTCTGAGTGACCAACTGAAGCAGTTGGTCCAACTCCACAGGGCGGCCGAACTGGCTATGAAAGGTTTCATAGTCCGGATGTGGCCTGGTGAGCTCCTGCACAGTAGCTACTTTGGCCTAATCAAGCGGATGGTGGATGCTTGTCCGCGGCTTGAAGTGATCAAGCGATCCGTTTGCATTGAGGGTGCCCGCCGGGCCTTTGCCCGCATCAAGGTGCATTCGGACAAGCTGGATGCAGAGAAGCTGGTGAAGGACGGGCCGCCTGAGGGCAAGGCGCATCGCCATCCCGAGATGTACTATGATGGCGTTATGAAGGGTGCTCGTCTCGTGGCCGATGAATGTACCAAGGACACCATGTCAGAGTGAATTCACCTCTGTCATGTTTGTAATTTAAAGACGAAGTTACTTGCGCTATGTAGCGCTTTTGTTATTTAAAATATTACCTTCTGTGCGGCTATTTATAAAAATCTGAAAGTAGGCCAGTCGTCGGCTTCCGCCCCCACGTAACTAGTACTGGGGTGTTCGTGGAAAACCCGGACACTCTTTATCCAAGTGTTTGGTCCCTAAAGGAGGTGTCCGGTGCAGCGAACAAGGCAATCGGACTATGCGGCTTTAAAACTTTCACTTAGCCATAGAAGTCTACAATTTTAAATTTTGGCGAAGCCCCTAGAATCCGGAAGGCCGAATTGGGGCGCTATACATGCCTAGATCGGACGAAGCCGATTTATCGCCTAAAGTGGAAAATCTTTAAGGATTTTAAGACCTCTCGAACAGCGACCAGCTCTCGCCACATCATGCCAGTCAGTTTTCGGCTTTCTCTACTGAGGTGCTCGTCCGGAAGAACCAAGACACAGTCGTAGTAGTTCTCCCTGCGCTACCTTAGCCGACCTAACAGAACATAAGGCACCAAAACAAGGGAGCCGGGTTATCCCAACTGTAGACCCAAGACATGATTCAGAGCTGATGCATATAGTGCTATAAGTTCGGGGTGCCGCACTGTTGAAAGTGTTCGGACTTTCCTTGCCATATTATGAGGCGCCATGAGCAGCCCCTGGCAAACTGACCGTACCGAGGTGTACGGATGCAATGTCATAAAACATTTATAAGAGAAAAAATGCTCAAATAAGAATAATAAGCTGACGCTATATATAATCTCCTATTGATGAATGATACATTTAAGCGTATGTTTACAATGGATGCATTAAGCGGAGATAAATAGGACCATTTGACATGTCCTATCAAGGGGCGGGCTGTGTGCAGATAGATAAAGCAGGTATAATGATCATAAATAGATTCCACCTGGGTATTTCCTTCTATGCACAACGCCTGTTGCCTCCTTGGTTGTCTCTCCCATGTAAGTCTGGCAATCCGGCTCTTCTGAGGATGCTGCACTAAAGCGATGTCCTGAAAGGTAAGAGGGAAAGATTATGAAGGTATTTGGCGGTTACCCGCACTATTGACTGAGTCGTTGTTGTGCCTCCGCCTGTGCCCATGGTATCTCGAGTGCGTAATTGTGTATGCGTGGCACGAATGCTGCTTTGATGGGGCTTGAGCGGAGGCCGGACTGCTAGTCGCGCTCTTGGCGTGCTTGATGATCCTGTTGCGGGGTGCTCCGGACTCTCTTGACGGTGATTGAAGTTGTTGCCGGATTGGTTTGTCGGAGTAGGCCGCATTGTACTTCTGCCGCGAGGGCTGCCGTATGCTCTTCTGTTCGAAGGGAGCGGTCCATGTTTCCATTGACAGTGATGTCCCCGTGCGGTCCTGGCATCTTGAGCTTGAGGTATGCATAATGTGGTACCGCATTGAATCTAGCAAATGCGGTTCGTCCAAGCAGTGCGTGGTAACCACTATGGAAAGGGACGATATCGAAGATTAACTCTTCACTCCGGAAGTTGTCCGGGGATCCGAAGACCACTTCCAATGTTATAGAGCCCGTACAGCGGGCCTCTACTCCAGGAATTACACCTTTAAAGGTGGTTTTGGTGGGCTTGATCCTTGAAGGGTCAATGCCCATTTTGCGCACTGTGTCCTGATAAAGCAGGTTCAGGCTACTACTGCCGTCCATAAGGACTCGCATGAGGTGGAATCCGTCGATGATTGGGTCTAGGACCAATGCGGCTGAGCCACCGTGATGGATGCTAGTAGGATGATCCCTACGATCAAAGGTGATTGGACAAGCTGAGCATGGGTTGAATTTGGGGGCGACTGGCTCCATCGCATAGACGTCCCATAGTGCTCGCTTCCGTCCCCTCTTGGGGATGTGGGTGGCGTAGATCACGTTGACCATTTTCACCTGGGGGGGAAATTTCTTTTGCCCCCCCGTGTTCAGACGTCGGGGCTCTTCATCATCGTCACTGTGCAGCCCCTTGTCCTTGTTTTCGGCGTTTATTTTGCCGGCCTGTTTGAACACCCAGCAGTCTCTATTGGTGTGGTTGGCTGGCTTGTCCGGGGTGCCATGAATTTGGAACGAGCGCTCCAGTATGCGGTCCAGACTGGACGGTCCCTGATTATTTCTTTTGAATGGCTTTTTCCGCTGACCGTACTTGGATCCACTGAATCCGGCGTTTACTCCCATGTCTTCAGTGTTGTCGCTGTTGTTCCTTCGCTTATGTCTGTTGTGTCGTGGCTTGCCGTTGTTATCGCAGACATCCGAAGTGCCAGAATGTGGCGTGGTGCCGCTGCGAGCCAACCAGCTGTCCTTGCCCACGCAAAAGCGGGTCATTAGTGTTGTGAGAGCTGCCATGGACTTGGGTTTTTCCTGACTGAGGTGTCGAGCAAGCCACTCGTCACGGATATTATGCTTAAAAGCCGCCAGGGCTTCAGTGTCCGGACAGTCAACTATTTGGTTCTTTTTAGTTAGGAACCTAGTCCAGAATTTCCTGGCTGAATCTCCGGGCTGTTGAGTAATGTGGCTCAGGTCAACAGTGTCCGGTGGTCGCACATATGTGCCCTGGAAGTTGTCGAGGAATGCGTCTTCCAGGTTTTCCCAACTGCCAATTGAATTTGCTGGCAGACTGTTTAGCCAATGTCGGGCCGGTCCTTTGAGCTTAAGGGGAAGATACTTGACAGTGTGTAGATCATCTCCGCGGGCCATGTGAATGTGGAGAAGGAAATCTTTGATCCATATTGCGGGGTCTGTTGTGCCATCGTATGATTTGATGTTCACGGGTTTGAAACCTTCTAGGAATTCGTGATCCATCACTTCGTCAGTGAAGCAGAGGGGGTGTGCAGCGCCTCTATGCCGGGCTATGTGGCTACACAGTTCGAATTGGTCTGGGTTGCTGTGTTCGGCCCGGCCGGACTTGTTGATAATGTATCCGACGTGACGGTCATCGTCGCACGCTGGGGCACGCCCCCACGGTCCGTAGATCGATCTTGGCTGTCCTGCTTTGTTTTCCAGAATGTCTTGCAGGTTTTGCCTGTTGCCCTGGGCTGTAGTGTATCGGCGTGGGGGTGCGGGCTGGTATTCGGATTGATATCCCGTTTTATCCCGTCCACGGGGTGGCCGGTCAGCCGTTTGGCGCTCGAGTCCGTATTCCTCGGCTGCCAGGACTTCAGTCCATCTGTCTGTGAGTAGGTCTTGATCAGCCTGGAGTTGCTACTGTTTCTTCTTCAAGATCCTCGCAGTGGCTATAAGCCGACGCTTGAAGCGCTCCTGCTCCACGGGATCCTCAGGCACGCCAAACTCGTCGTCGCTGAAGCTAATCTCGTCTTCGGAGGGGGGCATGTAGTTGTCCTCCTCCGGGTATCCGTCCGTCGCCTGTTCCTCTGGGCTGACCTGCTCATCTTCCTGTTCGGCCTTCTTCGGCCAATATTCCTCTTCGGCACCATCCGGATTGATTTCCTCTCCAGGGCCGGTATTGATGTGGCGGGGCTTGGAGCGGCGCCGACGACGCCCATGCTTTGCTTTTCGCCCTGAGGGGTTGTCCTTCGTTGCCTCGTCGCCATTGGCTTCCTTCAGAGTGTCCACCATATATATATATCATATGAGGAGGGCCGTCCACCGCCCTGTGAGCGGTGGCTCCTATAATTCTCCTGCATCGTCGTCCATACCATCGATGTCTTTGGAGTCGAAGTCAAGCACGTCGGTTAAATCATCGACCGTGGCAATGAAGTGGGTGGTGGGTGGGCAACGAATTCCATCGTCGCCTGCTTCCCACTCGAGCCAGACATAGTTCGGCCGAGAGCCTCCTGACAAAGAGAGAGACTTTAATGAGCTCAGCATGTCGCCAGAGGGCGAGTGCTGAAAGATGTCCGCATCGGTGAACTCCATTACCGGAGCCCAACCAGGCTCGGCGGGCTCGGGAGCGCGCGAACTGGATCCTACAACCGGATACGAACCATAAACCGGAGAGGTTGGTCCTTAGAAGGCCGATCACAATTACAATCATACCATCATAGGCTAGCTCTTAGGGTTTAGCCTCTACGATCTTGTGGTAGATCTACTCTTGTACTACCCATATCTTCAATATTAATCAAGCAGGAAGTAGGGTTTTACCTCCATCGATAGGGCCCGAACCTGGGTAAACATCTATGTCCCTTGCTTCCTGTTACCACCAGCCTTGACGCACAGATCGGGACCCCCTACCCGAGATCCGCCGGTTTTGACACCGACAACCTCCCTCTCTTAGGCGCCTCCCCCTTCGGGTCTTCAAAGGTCGCCCTCATATTTTTCTTCCCCTTGATCTTCTTCCTCCTCTTCCTCTTCCTCCTCGTGGGAGGATAGGGCTTCGGTCTCTCCGGACGCTGCATCTGAAGGACCTTTGTAGCGGGGGCCGCCCTTGGCCTCCCTGCTCTTCTTCTTCTTGGCCTTACTCTTTGTCGCCTGATAGGGCGCCGGAACCAACATCTCTGTTAGCTGCGGGGTGGTCGGGTTCTCAGGCAGCGGTGCCGGACAGTTGATCTGCTCCTCCTTAGCCGTCCAGCCCTGTATGGAAGACATGCAATATAATCTTTATTACATCCGGCGTGTTAATCGAACAAATCTTTGGAAGGATTATGCTTACCGCTGGGCCGGGTTCTCGATGTCAAGTCCAATGTCCTCGGTCTTCTTCGGCCAATTTTTCTAGGCCTTGAATAGCTGCTTCCATATGTCTTTGTGCGTGGTGCCGAAGAAGCGCTTCAGGGTCCGCGGCTCTTCCGGATTGAACTCCCACATGGGGAGGCCCGGAGCTGGCAGGGAAGAATGCGGCGGAAGAGCATCACTTGGATCACGTTGGTGAGACCGGCGTTTTTGCCCAACATATTGGAGATGCGATTTGTAGCATCTGCACCTCCACTTGGGACCCCCAGTCTAGGCCCTTGGCGGTCCATGAGGTGAGTCTCTTGGGGGGTCCGGATCTGAAGTCGGGTGTGGCCGCCCAGTTGGCGTCGCGGGGTTCGGTGATGTAGAACCACTCCTGTTGCCACACCATGACTGTCTCCACAAATGCCCCTTTGGGCCAGACGGCATTGGGGAGCTTGCTCACCATGGCTCCGCCACAGTCCGCATGCTATCTGTCGACCACCTTCGGCTTCAGATTGAAAACCTTGAGCCATAAGCCAAAGTGTGACGGGATGCGGAGAAGAGCCTCGCATACGATGATGAACGCCGATATGTGGAGGAAGGAATTTGGGGCTAGAACATGGAAATCTAGCCCGTAGTAGAACATGATGTCTCGGATGAAGGGGTGAAGGGGAAACCCTAGCTGATAAGGGGTGGCCTGATATTCTCAGTGAGCGGATGATAACGATGATGAACTTGCTGGATAACTTGTGAGATGCTCTCGAACTCTCCGGCTATTCCCCCGTTGCCAATGCAACAAATCTTCAACCCTATGGATATTCAAAACACCACACACTTGCGCAAGTAGCCGCCTACCATGAAGCGATTCTGCAATCTCCGAATTCCCAATGGAACGACAAATAGCACTTGACTTTCAGTAGCAAATACACCCTATTGAAACGAATTTGGTGTAGGTAAATATTCCTGATCGATGCAAAGAGGAATATGAGTACAGAGGAATGCTTAAAAGCAATTCAGTCTGGTATGAGTTAATCAAAACATGGTCTAACCCTAAAAGCCATGACTTACAAGGGTATATAAAGACCCCTGGACGCCCAACATAGTGTTGGGGTCGAAATCCAAGTTATCTCTAACTTTCCTAACTTAAACAAATCTATCTAGAAAAACTAGCAGAGACAACCGCCCGATTGTTTTGATGACTGGGACTCGGTCACCGCGAATCGCGGCCTGCAAGTATACAATTCAGAAAGCACACGAGTCAAGCTTTCCAAATTGTATTTAAACGCCTTATTTGAAGCATAGACACGGATTCTGCACGTATATCAATTGTGGGCCTCCTGGCTATCAATCCGAGTCCGGTTCTGATTTTCCTTCTGTTTATGTTGTGCACCTGCCTCCCTCTCCTCCCTCGTGCACTTGCTAATATTGGGCATAAGTAGGCATTCTTCTTGCTGCAATTCTTCATCTCCACGTGCCAAGCATGTCTTCTCTTCAAATCTGATTATACAAACATGCAAAGACTTAGGCAGTATAAAATTCTCATTGAGACAAATGGTAGATTCAACTAAGAGTGAATTCACCTATTGTTCTAATAGTTTTGCACGTGCTCTTGTAATTGGTCCAATTCTGATTTCATTGGACTTGTCTTGTGCAATATCATCATTAATGCAGAATGATGGTAAAGGACTAGGGATGTCCTCATCATCCTCCCCCCCTTGAAACGGCGTCGACCTCGACGCACCAAGGTCTTCTCCAGTATATGGTGTCAAATCAGCAACATTGAACGTATTACTGACGCCAAACTCTTCAGTCGGAAGATCAATTTTGTATGCATTATTATTAATCTTGGCAAGCACTTTATATGGTCCATCACCTCTTGCCTTCAACTTGGACTTGCACCGTTCAGGAATTCTATTTTTGTGAAAGTGTACCCACACCATGTCGCCCGGCTGAAACAACACCTCCTTTCTCTTCTTATTAACACGATCAGCCGTGTACTTGCCCTTCTTTTCAATGTCTTCTTTAGTCTTCTCGTGTATCTTCCTGACGAAATCTGCCCTCTTGGATGCATCCATGTTCACTCTCTCTTGAATTGGAAGTGGCAGCAAATCAAGTGGTGTAATTGGCTTAAAACCATAAACCACCTCAAATGGACAGAACTGAGTTGTGGAATGTACCGCCCTGTTATATGCAAACTCCACATGTAGGGTAAACACTCCTACCATACACGCAGGATCTTCTTTATCATGGATCACAACAACATGGATAATGTACCACCTCTGTTTGACCATCTATTTGGGATGACAAGTGGTGTTGAATAGTAACTTTGTCCCTAGCTTTCCCCAAAGTGTCTTTCAGAAATAGCTCATAAACTTCACATCACGATCAGAAACAATCATCTTTGGTACTCCATGTAAGCGCACGATGTCCCTGAAAAACATATTAGCAATGTGCGACGCATCGTCGCTTTTGTGGCAGGCAATAAAATGTGCCATCTTAGAAAAACGATCAACTACCACAAAAATTGAATCATGTCCTCTCCTAGTCCTAGGAAATCCTAACACAAAGGCCATGCTTATGTCTTCCCATGGTGTAGTAGGAGCAGGGAGAGGAGTATACGAACTGTGAGGTTTCAGCTTAGACTTTGCCTTATTACAAGTAATGCAACACTTCACAAATCTGTCCACATCACGCCTCATCTTAGGCCAATAAAAATGATCAGCAAGCATAAGCAAAGTCTTCTCACATTCGAAGTGACCCATCAAACCGTCGGCATGTGATTCCTGCAATAATAGCAAATGCACGGACGATTCTGGAACACATAGTTTGTTATCTCTAAACAAAAATCCATCATGTATGTGATATTTTTCCCATGCTTTTACATCAGAACACAATTTGTAAGGTGCTGAAAAATCAGGATCGGTAGCATATAAATCACACAAACTCTCTAAACCAGGAACTTGAACATCCAATTTTGTCAACATGTTTTTCCTAGAAAGAGCATCAGCAACAACATTATCTTTACCGTTCTTATATTTAATGATGTATGGGAAAGATTCAATAGATTCAACCCATTTAGCATGACTTTTGTTCAAATTGGATTGGATTTTCAAATATTTCAGAGCCTCATGATCAGAATGTATGATAAATTCTTTTGGCCACAAATAATTTTGCCAAACCTCAAGGACACAAACTAGAGCATACAATTCTTTATCATAAATAGGATAGTTCAATTGTGCACCATTAAGTTTTTCAGAAAAATATGCAATCGGTTTACCCTCTTGCATCAACACACCTCCAATACCAATTCCACTAGAATCACATTCAATCTCAAATTGTTTAGTGAAATCAGGAAGTATAAGCAAAGGTGCAGCAGTCAAACGACATTTCAGCTCATCATAAGCGTTATCTTGGGCTGCGCCCCACACAAAATAAACACCCTTTTTGTTACCTCATTCAAAGGTGCAGCAATAGTACTGAAATCTTTCGCAAAACGTCTATAGAAACCAGCAAGACTGTGAAAGCTTCGTACTTGACTAACATTCAAAGGAGTAGGACAATTTTTAATAGCTTCTATTTTTGATTCATCTACCTCAACTCCATGCTTAGAAACAACATATCCGAGAAATATGACCTTATCTTTGCAAAAAGTGCACTTATCAAGATTATGATATAGCTGAGGATCACGCAACACTTGCAAAACTTGTCGAATATGATCACTATGTTCAGATTTATTGCGGCTGTAAATAAGTATATCATCAAAATATACAACCACAAATTTACCAATGAAATGCCTCAAAACATGGTTCATTAATCTCATGAAAGTACTAGGTGCATTAGTTAACCCTAAAGGCATGACCAACCACTCATATAAACCAAACTCTGTTTTAAAGGTTGTCTTCCATTCATCCCCTTCATTCATCCTAATTTGATGATAACCACTACACAAATCAATTTTAGAGAAAACAACAGCACCACTCAATTCATCTAACATATCTTCTAAATGTGGAATAGGATGACGATATCGAATAGTGATGTTATTTATTGCTCTACAATCTACGCACATGCGCCATGTACCATCTTTCTTAGGAACTAAAATTACAGGAACAACACAAGGACTTAAGCTCATGCGAATATAACCTTTGTCTAGAAGCTCTTGTACTGGTTTTTGAATTTCCTTTGTTTCCTCGGGGTTGGTGCGGTACGGTGCTCTATTGGGCAACGATGCTCCTGGTATCAAATCAATTTGATGCTCTATACCTCGTAATGGTGGTAAACCAGCGGGTACCTCCTCCAGAAACACATCGCAAAATTCCTGCAATACATTAGAAACACCAATAGAGAGAGGGGTCATGTCGTTAGAAACCAAAATTTGACCCTTGCACAACAGCACAAGTGGTACAGCAGTGGGATCCTCACCAAACACTCTCAAATCAGATTTTGTGGCTAACGTAACTAAGGAATTCACTCCCTCACTTTTATTTTGACCACTCAGATTTGGCTTGTGGCTCTCACTCACCGGAAGTGTAGTCTCTTGCCTATCTAATATCTCACTCTCTTTTTCAAGATTCACTTCAGTTTTTTGATGAGATTCATTTACAATATGCTGCGGTGTCATAGGCCTCAAAGTAACCTCCTTGCCACACCAATTTAAATGATATGTGTTTGCCCTCCCATTGTGACATACATCTCTATCATACTGCCATGGGCGTCCCAACAACAAGTGACACACAGTCATAGGAACCACATCACACTCAATGGTGTCTTTCTATGGTCTGATCTGAAATTCCACACGCACCATGTGGCTGATCTTCATCTCTCCACTATCATTTAGCCATTGAATAAAATATGGATTGGGGTGCGGTAAATATTTCAATTTCATCTTTTGGCATAACTCCTTACTAGCCAAATTGTGACAACTACCACCATCAATTATAACCTTGCATGCCTTACCAGGACCAACAACGACCTTTGTTTGAAACAAATTGCACTGTTTTTCTGCGGGATTAGGCGTAACACTTAGCACTTTGGGCGAGCAAACAATTGTAGGACAGTGTGTAGCATAAGCATCTATTGAACCATCTTCATCTTCCTCCCAAATTACAGAATTAGGGTCAGCATCATCACCGGTTTCATATTCTGTTGTATCCTCATTAATCAACATAACCTTTTTATTGGGACAATCTCTCTTAAAATGACCCCTTCCACAACATGTATGATAACTCATGTCCCTATTTCTTGCTGTAGAATTACTAGAACCAGCAGCACTAGCAGCAGGTTGCGTCGGTTTCTTCGCATTAGAGATCACCGAATCTGATTTGGAAGAAGCATTACCACGAAAACCAGAAGTGGAACTAGGAGTAGGCTCCACAGTAGGTGATGTTCCTGGTGTAAAATGACCTCTACTCGCTGTTACGCAAGATGTAAACTTAGCATCCTCGGCCACTTGCAATTCAGTCTCACGTGCTTGGTGTAACAAATATGTCATGTCATAATATTGGTGAAGACGGACAATACGCTTGGTGTTATAGTTCAGACCAGAGAGAAATCGCTGCATTGTTTGTTCAGGCTCTTCACGCACTCTAGCACGCTGCATAATAAGCTCCATATCCTTAAAATATTCATCCACGGAAGAGGTACCTTGCCTCAAATTCTGGAATCTATCATAGAGAGAACGAATATAATTGCGTGGAACAAAGCAAGCACACATCTCTTCCTTCATAGCTCTCCATGTAACAATGGGACGTTCACCATCTTCAATCCTGGATTGTACAATATTATCCCACCAAAACAAAGCATAGTCATCAAATTCAGAAGATGCAAGTTTTATTTTTCTGTCCTCGGTGTACTCATGCATGCGCCATAATTTTTCCACCTTCAGCTCCCAATTGAGGTACTCTTCAACATCAGTAGAACCAACAAACTTGGGGACGGTGAACTTTGGTTTGCCAATCCATCATCATCACGTTTGGCTGGTTGTGCAAAAGCATCATCATCAAATCCACGGCGCGCACCAAGAGGAGAAAATCCATGACCTACAGCCATGGCAGCAGCACGACCACCACCACGGCCTCCATTACCCTGACCACCATCTTGGCCAGCAACAACCGGCTCGTGTGGAGCTTGCCGATCCCGATTAGCTTGTTGTAATTGTGCATGACATGTTGCAGCACCTTGAACATTGGCAGCATTAGCAGCTGCAACACCATCATTATCACCATGAACACTAGCTTCACCATCATCATCATCATGCCGCTGATTTTGTTGGCGATCAACGGACTATTGCAATGCAGCCAAAGCTTGCTGCAAGGTAACTAGAGTCCCCTGAATTTCAGTAACTTGCCGTTGTGTTGCTGTAATGGTTTCTGTGGCATCCTTGAGGTCCAACTCCATGTTCTGCACATTGTCATTTATAGGATCGGTTGCTGTCGGGGAAACTGATCCACGAACACCTATGGGACCGGCGGACCGAGCCCCTTTCGGTTCGGCGGGGGGCGGAGGTTGCACGAAGAGCAGATCGAGGCGAGGCACACGAGCACTTTACCCAGCTTCGGAGCTCTCCGGAGAGATAACACTCCTACTGCTGCTTGTCTGATTCTATTATGTTCTTGCTCGAGAGAGAGCTAAATGTTTTTCTGGCTTCCCCAATGAACCGAACCCTTTCTACATTGCGCATGGGCCTCCTTTTATATGCTAAAGGGGTCACCAACAGGTGGCAACGTAGACGAGGGCAAAAATGTAAAAAGAGAGGTGGTTGGTACAGCTACCTGTACAGTGTATCCTACCTAACCCTAACGGCAGGGGACAAAGGCAGTAAATGCCCGTCTGCGTCGCCCAAACAGTGCAGAAAGGGACCGTCAGGGGCGCCACCGCCTGCCACGATGGCGATCTTGTCAGCATCGCATGCCACCGCGCACCCCTGGCTGCACAGCCTCCCGCCACGCGTGCCTGGAAAAGCCCTCAGGGCGACACATAGGTGGATGCGCTGGAGCGCGGGCACAGAGTGGCCGCCTGCCGCGGCAAGCGCCTTGCCACGGCCGTTGTCTTGTCGGGCCTGGAAGCTTGTCGCTCGCCGAGCCTTGCCGGGACGCGCGGTGCGTCGCGGCAAGTTCCTTGAAATGCCTTGGTTGGCCTTCCCGGCAAGCTCCTCTTGCCGGGGCCTTGTCTCCTGAGCTTAAATACTTTGTTCTTGAATGGCTCCAAAGGAACCATGGAGGACCTTGGCGGTCGCCCGGCAAGTCTTGCCGCGGGGTGCTGCAACTGCCCGTGCACAAGTTCGGGATACTAGGGTACCCCTATTCTAGTACACCGACAGGAGCCCCCGGGCCTGGGCCATACACGGTGCCGAGCGCTGTTGGGCCAGGCCCAAAACAAGGCACGGGCACACGCGGCCTGGGTTACGCCGTATCTGACTCCGTATCCACCGTGCCCTCCCTAACGGCACGCGTCGAATGCGGCGTCGTGGGAGAGATCGTGGGTGGTTTCTTTATTCGGAAGGGCGAAACGTCCGCCCCCTCCCTGTTTATAAGCTGGGGAAACAGGGGCAGTTCGTTCCCCCTCGCTGGTTGCTACTACTCCATCTTCACAAACCTCCGCCGCTCCCCCCTTCTTCTCCAAGCCGAGAGAGAGCAGCGCTCCGCCCCCCATTGCCACCAGCATCACCAACGCCGCCGATCTCCCTCACCACCTTCGCCATGGCTCCAAAAGCCGACAAGGGGAAGGGCGTGAAGTCGGCCGAGGCGCAGCGGCTCGCGACACTGCGGAAGGAGCTGAGGGAGCTGAGGGAGTACTTCTACCTCTTCTGGTCGACGGAGACGCGAGCGCATCCGCGCACGAGGGTACTCCCGGCCGCCGCTTCGGAACTGGCTCCAAATGGGTACCCATTCTTCGCGCTCTTCTTCTATTGCGGGCTCTGCCCGCCCTTCTCGGAGTTCTTCTGCGACACAATGAACACCTACGGGCTCCGCCTCCTTGATTTCACTCCCAACGCCGTTCTGACCATGGCAGTTTTCGCACATTTGTGCGAAAACTTTGTCGGAGTCCATCCCAATGTAGCCCTTTTCCGCCACTTCTTCATGCCTCGGGTCGAGAGACGAGAGCCGCTTGCCGGAGGGATCGCCTGGATCTCGAGAGTCGGCAAGAAGGAAGCGTATCTGGAGGGTGAGTTCCGCAGCAAGTGGGAGGAGTGGAGAGCGGAGTGGTGTTGGATCGTCGAGGAGAACCCGCAGCCGTTCACTGCCCTGCACCAAGCCCCCATAGTGCATGGTAATGATTGGAGCAACGTGGCCCCGGAAGACGAGAGGCTGAAGATCGCCATCACCAGGATCCTTCGCCTCAGGCTTGCCGGGCTCACTGTAGGCGCTGTCGGTGCAGATTTCCTTCGACGCTGCATCGCCCCCCTGCAGGAGAGGGGGAGACCCGCCTGGGAGTTCAAGAACTCGGCGGACATCATGAGGCTGCGGCCGAGCCTCAACTTCAATTTCACCGTCCTGGAGCTGGATGCGATGCTCCTGGAGTTGTTCAAACGAGATCCCCAACATCCATTCACGCTACCGAGGAGCGTCGTTCCACTGTGCAACAATTCGTCACTTGACCGGATCTGCGCGATGATGCCGTTGTGCGATTCACACGGAATCGCCCCATCTTGGCAAGAACCTGCGGATGACGTCGTGCAAGCGTTCTTCGACGACTTGGTAGAAGTGCCGGTCCGCACCAACGAACAGAAGAGCCTCACCCGCGACACTACCGACGAGGAGCTGCAGCGCATCGCCACTAGGGCGGAAGAGGCTGCGGCAGCAGCTGCAGCGGGCGCGTTCGGGTTCACCATGGAGGAGGCAGAGGCAGCAGAGGCGGCAAGCCTTGCCGAGCGCAAGGATTTCGCCGGCGAGGAAGATCTTGCCGGCCCTAAAGCTGAGCCAAGCGAGCCCGGCGAGGAAGAGCCCGAGCCTTCAGACAGCTTGCCGCAGGCGGAGCCCCCGGCCCCGCCAAGAAGGCGTCTCCGCAGGGCCGGGGACGTAGCGGGGCGGCAAACGAGCCAACAGCCACCCAGCCGTGCGACATGCTCTACCGCGGCAAGTACTGTTGCCGCGGGAGCGCCTCACGCTGCTGCGGCAACTGGAGCGGGATCTTCCCGGTCCACCGCTACCGCCCCTACCAAGCGGGCAAGGGAACCTACTCCTCCGCCTCGCCGCACCGGAGGGGAGCCGGACTTCGACCTCTCCGCGCTCAGCTCCGACGAGGAAGAGGAAGAGTAAGTTTCTTTGGTGCTCTTGTAGTTCTTCAATTCTTGCTGTTTTTGTCTTGTATCTGACTTGCTTCAATCTGAACCTATTCCTTTTTAGGACGCTGGCCCAGAGAGCGGCGAAGAGAGCCAAGGCCCTGGTGATTGTCATCGAGGATGATCCCACCGTGTCAGCAGGGGGTGAGTCTGAGACCACCTTGACGGACCCGGCAACTACTCCCTAAAGCAGCCCCTAGCGCAGCCCCCAGCATAAGTTCATAGTTTGCTTCCTGCTGTCAGGTGCGCATGAGTGCTTTTTCCTTTGCTGATATCTTGACTGTTGGATTTGCGTAGGAGCAGAGCAGCTTCACCAGGAGGGCCCGGAAGCCGCTCCCGAAGCGCCATCTGCTTCAACTACGCCGCCAAGGGAGGATCCCCTGGCAAGGGAGCGTTCTCCGGCAAGGGAGAATTCTCCGGCAAGGGGTAGTTCTTCGGCAAGGGGCAGCACTAGTGATCCTGCGGTGGTTGAGACCGCAACCGTAGATCCCAGCTCAGGTAATCCACTTGCTTAAGAACTTCCCTTGGGTTTTTCTTCTTCTGATTTTCTCTTTGAGTATTTGCTTGATTTTCCTCCTTCTTCCGTGCATCAGATCCACCTGCCGCGGAGCCAATGGAAACCAAGGCCGCCGGCGAGGAGAACGCGCGCAGCAACGCCGACGATGCCGCTGCCACCGAAGGAGAAGCCGGTGCTGACGAGCCCGCCGGAGAAGAGGCCGCCAAGGCTGCAGCCGCAGAAGCAGGCGAGGGGTCTGGCGATCGCACTGACGGCCCCGAGGCCGCAGGAGCGCCAGGCGCTGCACCGACCACTGATCCCTCTGCCGCTGCTGCAGCATCAAGCTCCGAAGAGCCCCAGCCCGGCGCCCGGCGATGGCATCTTCATCAAGCTTCCCTGGGCGTCAAGATCCAGGGCGCCGATCGAAGGGGAGAATTTCGATGAAGAGCTGCTCGCCTCCGCGGGGCTGTCGTTGGTTGATGCGCCAAGCAGCAGCAGTGGCGAGCCTGAGGAGGAGCAGCTGCTGCGGAAGCTGATGTCACTCTACCGCGCCCGACAAGCCAAGCTGGCTTCCCGAGAAGCACTTGTCGTGAAGGCGGGAGTGGATATGGAGAAGCGCGCGGAGGAGCTCCGGGGCCTCAACCAGGAAGCTCTCCGGTCCCTGGCACAGGAGCGGGAGAGACTCGCCGAGGAGCGTACGGCCTTCCTTCTCGAGAAGGCCGAAGCTGAGGAGGAACAAAGGCTTGCTGCCGAGAAGCAGTCCGCGCGAGAAGGCGAGTTGGTGCAGCGGAAGGCCAACCTTGATAGCTACGAGGAGGAGCTCGTCGCACGCGAGGAAACACTTGGCGGGGCTCTCAAAGAAGCAAGGGATGCTGCCGCAACTGCAGAGGCCGCCAAGAAGGAGCTGGAGACGAGGGTGACGCAGTTGGAGGCCAGCCTCAAGACGAGCGGCGAGGAGCTTGCTGTGCTCAAGCACGAGCGTGAGAAGGATGCTGCTGCTCATGGTGAGCTGCAGGGTCTTCTCGCTGAAAGGAGCAAGGAGCTCAACGCCGCCGAGGACTCCAACGCGGATCTCGAGTTGAAGCTGGCTATGCTGACTCAGACGCTGGACGGCGCCAAGGAGCGAGAGAAGACTTTGTCGGAGAAGATCAAGGCCGACGAGGCGCTGCTGGCGAGCATCGCCGTTACCCAGAACTCATTTAGGGAGACGGTGGAGCACTGGACCGAGGGTCTGGTGAATATCGCCGCAGTCATCGACGGGGAGCTGGCGCAGCTGGGGATGGAGGACTTCGGGTATTCTTCCGACGAGCATCTCCAACCCAGCGCCAAGCTCAGCTTGTTATTCAAGGGCGTGGCGACGACACTCCAGCGACTCCGGGAGAAGATCCCCAAGCAGCTGGTCGACGAGTCGCGCAAGATCTGCGCAGGAGCTCTCCAGAAGGTGCTGATGAAGGTGGCCTTCCGCAATCCAGGCCTCAACCTCACCAACGTCCTCAAATCCTTGCCGCCGGACGCTGATCGGGAAGCGCTCAAGGCCCTTGTCGCACCCATTGTGGACAAGGTGAGCGAGATCAGGAGGGTTGAGGGCGATCGCGTAGATTAGGCCGCCCGTTTCTTCTTTTCCCTTGTCGCTGCTAATCATGTTATGAAAACAGTCTGTTAGAGCTGCGACAAGCTATCTTGTAATATAACTCTATTTCTGGTATCGACTGCTATGTTATTCCCTTTACTAGATTCCTTCCTTTGTATGTTTTTACCCTACGCTTTTAGGGAACTTGTCGGTGCAGGCGCCCGAGCCGCGAGCGCTGAGTGCGGGACGTCAGCAGCCTGCTGGCGGTGCCGCTTCCGACAAGAAACCTTGTCGCGACTAGTTGCAGCACACTTAAGTTGTTGAGCGGACTCGAAACAAAGTAAGGGCGCAACTAGCTACGAGTTGGTTCCTCTGCGCACAGGTTTTCCATACAAAGCACGGTCGTTCGAGGAAGATAACTTAAAATTAAAACTAATTGCTCAAACTGTGGCAACTTAGCTTTTCTGTCGTTTGCTTCTCGGCAAGGTTTCCATTAAGGCGAAACTTTCTTGAACGACGCCTGTTCCACATCATTATCTTCTCTCCAGTTCCGTACGCACTTGTGCAGCCTGTCGAAAGTCCTGGTCTTGAGCCCGCGCAGCACTTCAGCATTTGCCCTCTCCGCTTGACCGTTGCTTCTCGAATGAGCAACAGAAGCGAAGCAGACCTTGGCGCCAAGATCTTGGACGTACTGCATGAAGGTGTGGCTGGTGAATTGTGTGCCGTTGTCGGTGATGATCCTGTTAGGGATCCCGAAACGGCAAACAATTGACTTGAAGAACTTGACTGCTGACTGTGCTGTCACCTTCCTCACTGGTTGCACTTTTGGCCACTTTGTGAACTTGTCGATTGCAACGTACAAGTACTCAAAGCCCCCGACAGCTCGGGGAAAGGGCCGAGGATGTCGAGCCCCCAGACCAAAAATGGCCAGGATAAAGGGATCGTCTGGAGAGCTTGAGCTGGCTGGTGTATCTGTTTGGAATGGAACTAGCACGCTTCACACTTGGTTACTTGTGCAGTTGCATCCTGGAGGGCTGTCGGCCAAAAGAAACCTTGCCGGAACGCTTTGCCGGCAAGAGCTCTTGCACCAATGTGGTGACCACATATGCCTCCATGTATCTCTGCCAACAGCTTTTGTCCTTCTTCCCGGTGAATACACTTTAATTTCACACCGTTGAGTCTTCTTCTGTACAGTGTGCTGTCGACAAACTGGTACATACTTGACTACTGGGCTACTTTTTCCGCTTCTTCTTGCTCTTCGGGAAGTTCTCCTGTCTGAAGGAAACGGACAATCTGCTGTGCCCATGTTGGAGCTTGCGGCTCGACAACAAGGACTAAAGGCACATCTGCTGCTACGGGAACATCTGCTTCTACGGCGAGAACCTGTGGCTCAGCCGGAGCTTGATGTTCCCCGGCAAGCTTGCTAGAGCAAAACTTGTCGGGAGCGTCTGCTACGACGGAACAAACCATAAGGCTTGCCGGAGCAGACTGCTCCTCAGCACCCTTGGCGTTGATCTTGGGGACCTTCTTGGCGGCGGCTTCGGGGAGCTCTGCCGGAAAATAGTCACCGGAAATCAACTTCCTCTTTTTGCTCTGTCCAGTTGATGGTGTTACGGATGGTTGAGTCAGCTTGAGCACAAAGATCTCTGGTTCCACAGGTAACTTTAGTGCGGTGCACTTTGACAGGCTATCGGCAATGTCGTTCTGAGCTCTCGGAACATGATCCATTTGTAGGCCGTCAAAGTGCTCTTCTAGCTTTCTCACTTCATCAACATAGGCTTCCATCAGCGGACTCTGATAATTCTTATTCACTTGGCGGACGACAAGCTGTGAGTCACCCCTGATAAAGAGCTTCTTGATCCCAAGGTCTGCTACGATTCTGAGACCGGCAAGCAAACCTTCATACTCTGCAGTATTGTTCGTTGCTTGCTCCTTGGGAAAGTGCATCTGGACTACGTACTTGAGGTGCTCTCCGGTGGGTGCGATAAGCAGCACGCCCGCACCGGCGCCTTGCAGCGAGAAGGCACCATCAAAGTACATCAGCCACTCTTTGCTCGCTTCCTTGATGGGGATGCTCGTCTCTGGAGTTTCTTCATCTGGTGTTGGCGTCCACTCTGCTATAAATTCTGCCAATGCTCTGCTTTGGATAGTTGAAGTGCTCTCAAGCTTGAGGCCAAAGCTTGATAGTTCCAGTGCCCACTCGACAATCCTGCCTGTTGCTTCTGGGTTTCGCAGTATCCTCTTCAGCGGAAAACGAGTGACGACTGTGATCTCATGTGCTTGGAAGTAATGGCGCAGCTTTCTCGAGGCCATGAGAAGGCCGAAAAGCAATTTCTGCACACCAGAGTACCTTGACCTAGCCCCCTGTAGAAGGGAACTGACAAAGTAAACTGGGCGCTGCACCATTCTCTTCTGCATCTTCTCATGCTCCTGCGTAGATCCATCCTTGTCGGGACCAGAGCTTGTTGGCGAAGCCCCCTGCTTGTCGCTGGATGCATCTGCCGTGGTTGCTGGCTCATCATCCGCCTCCCTCTCCGCCACTAACGCAGCACTAACCACTTGATTGGTCGCCGCTATATACAGCAGCAACTTCTCTTGTGGTTTAGGTGCGACAAGTGTTGGAGTGGAGGACAGGTATCTCTTCAAGTCCTGCAGCACAGCCTCCGCCTCTGGAGTCAATTTCATTGGACCCGCCTTTTTCAATATTTTGAAAAATGGCAGGGCGCGCTCAGCAGATCTGGAGATGAACCTGCTGAGAGCAGCCACGCAACCGGCAAGCCTTCACACATCCTTTACGCGCTTTGGTGCTTCAATCTGCTCAATGGCCTTGATCTTGTCGGGATTGGCTTCAATTCCCTGCTGAGACACAAAGAACCCGAGAAGCTTGCCGGAGGGGACTCCAAACACGCACTTCTCGGGGTTAAGCTTGAGGTTGATCTTGCGCAGATTTGCAAATGTTTCGTCTAAATCTTGAATCAGGGTCGCCCTGTCCTTGCTCTTGACCACTATGTCATCCATGTAGGCTTCCACATTTCTGTGCATCTGCGGCTCAAAAGCGTGGTGGACTACCCTTGCAAATGTTGAACTAGCATTCTTTAAACCGAAAGTCATCCATACGAAACAGTACGTGCCACACGGGGTGATGAACGCGGTCTTCTCCTCATCCTCTTCTGCCATGAAGATCTGATGGTATCCTGAGTATGCATCTAGAAATGAAAGCAAGTCACATCCGGCCGTGGAGTCAACAATCTGGTCAATGCGCGGCAAGGGAAATGGGTCTTTGGGACAAGCTTTATTGACATCGGTAAAGTCGATACAAATCCTCCATTTCCTGTTAGCCTTGCGCACGACAACAGGATTGTCCAACCACGTGGGATGGAGCACTCCTCTGACAAGGCCTGTTGCTTCCAATTTCTTGATTTCTTCTGCGATGAATTCTTGGCGCTCCACTGCCTGCTTCCTGACTTTCTGCTTGATGGGTCGCGCATGAGGACAGACAGCCAGGTGGTGCTCAATTACTTTCCTGGGAACACCGGGGATGTCAGACAGTTGCCATGCAAACATGTCGACGTTTGCCCAATAGGAAAGCAACGAGCACGCTTTTCTATTTGGGGTCGAGAGTGGCGCTGATGGTGAAGGTACCACCAGTGCTGTCCTCTTTGGCGGACACCTTCTTGGTTTCTAGTGGAGCTGCCATCGCCTTCTTACACTTGCCGGTGGAGCTCGATGGTGCGTCCTCGACGGTAGCGCAGCACTCCGAAGAGGTGCGCTTACCGGAGTGGGCATCAGAGCTCTTGCCGGACTTGGTCTTCTTCTTCCCCCCGGGAGCTTCAGCGGCAAGTGACTTGTGATCTGTTGCGGCTGCTGCTTCCCGGTAGATCTTGTCGGCGCAGATAAGAGCATCCTTCTTGTCGCCAGGGACAGAGATGACACTTATCGGACCTGGCATCTTCAGTACATTGTATGCATAGTGAGAGGCTGCCATGAACTTGGCGAGCGCTGGACGCCCAAGTATCCCATTATATGGCAATGGAAAATCAGCAACGTCGAAAGTGACCCTCTCAGTCCTGAAGTTCAACTCGCTGCCAAATGTTACCGGCAACGTGATCTTTCCTTTCGGCTTGCTCCTTCCCGGGTTGATTCCTTGGAATGTGCCGGTCTCTTCGAGCTCGCTGTCAGGGATCTGGAGTTTCTGGAGCACCGCGGAGGAGATCAGATTCAAGCCGGCCCCGTCGTCAACTAACATCTTAGTGACCTTGAGGTTGCGGATAGTTGGTGAAACCAACATCGGCAAGCACCCGACCGCAGTTATGCGATCAGGGTGGTCCTCAATATCAAAGATGATAGGCGTGTTGGACCATTTCAGAGGCTTGCGTGACTCGACGGGTGGTTCTGCTGCATTAACTTCCCGCACCCACTGCTTGAGCTGGCGGTGCGAAGTATGCAGAGAAGCACCACTGTCAACGCACAGGACCTCCGTGGCCTTCTGGAACTCCTGCTCATCGGTCTTGTCATCATCCATATCTTCGTCGTCGTCGCCTTCATCCTTGTCGCGGCCACGGGGAGGTCTGTCTCCTTGCCGCTGCTTGGCCTTGCCGCGGCGTCCTCCTCGGCCGGGACGTTTCTTGCCAGATCCTCCAGCACCTTCCTGGGCTTTCTCCTTGTCGCGCCGCTTGTATTCAGCCTTTTGCTGCTCAACAAGCTGCTCGACCTTCTTGCAGCTCTGGAGGTCATGGCCCTTGGTGCGGTGGATCTTGCAGTACTGCTTGTTGGTGCCGTCCTTCTTGTCGGCGGCCGCCACAGCCTCTGCGGCAGTCTCCTTGCCGGAGCCACCCGCTTTGGCTTTCTTGGTGCCACCTCCGTTGCCGGACTGCTCGACGACTAGTACCTCTTTGCCTTTCCTCTTCCTATTGTTCCACCGCCGATTTTTCTTTGCCGGGGCAGCATCCTCACTGTCAGATCCTCCTGCTCCTACATTCTCTCCGGGGAGTCTCCTCCCTTCCTCAGGACGTGCACACTTGTCGGCCAGGGCATATAGCTCACTGACGTCTCTGATCTTGCACATCACCATCTCCTCCCGCATCCTGCGATTCCGCACGTTCTGGTGGAACGCGCTGATTACCGTGGCAGGGTGGACATCTGCGATGTTGTGCTGTACGCTGCTGAATCTTTGAATGTACTTGCGCAGGGGCTCTCCTTCCTTCTGGGCGAGCAGATGAAGGTCACTCTCTTGGCCATGAGGCTTGTGGCCGCCTATGAAGGCGCCGACAAACTGATGGCATAGATCGGCCCAAGGATATGGAGTTGTCCGGCAAGTGCATGAGCCAGGATCTGACGTTGGGCTTGAGCACCAGCGGGAAGTAGTTGGCAAGGATCTTGTCGTCCCGTCCCCCGGCAGCCTGCACCGCAATGGTGTCGATGCTGAGGAACTCCGACGGATGCGTCTTGCCGTCGTACTTCTCCGGTACGTCTGGCTTGAAGTTCTTCGTGCTGGGCCACTGGACTTGCCGCAGCTCACGAGTGAATGCAGGGCAACCTACCGCGTATGGCAAGTCGCCTGGTTCCCCTGGCGCATGCATGTCAATAGAGGGCCCAGCGCGCTTGTCGGATTGACGTCGCGCTTCTCTTCAGCGCTCGATGCGAGGACGAGCGTCTTCTTGCTGTCGATCGTGAAGAACTTGGCGCTGATCGCGACGGACTCATGGATCCGACGATGCGGTGGAGTCGCTGTCGAGGTGGATCCGGCGAGTCGGCGATCTTGGCCTTCGGGGTGGAGATTGCATGGTGGTTGCACCCCCACCAGTTTCGTCACCACCGGCCCGTGCCTGGCAACCCTGCCGCGGCAGCGACGTGCTCGGCTGCCATGGAGTGTCGCCGTTGGCGTAGCTGATGAGACTCTGAATGGTGGCTCTCCACTCGTCGATCTTGTCTGACGTTGGAGGGTAATCTAGGAGCAGTTGAGCTCGCGCCAAAGCTTCCGTCGGAGTGGTGGGTGGAAGTGGCGGACGGCGCGAGGAGCGGGATATGCTCGGACTTCTAACTATGTTCGAAGGAGCATTATCCCGTCCGGGCGATCGTGTCTCGCTCGTGCTGGCACGTTGGCGTGCATGCTGGTCTTGAGCACCCCGGGATCCACCAGCTTGATCTTGGCCCAACAAACGTATGGTACTGCGATTACCATGACCCTGTCGGTCCTGCGCCTCCTGATATGGGCGCGGAACAAGCACGGACGTCGAGGTCTGTGTCGCCTTGCCCTTGGACCTGGCAGCGTCGTGAGCTTCCTCGTCGACGTCCGTCCTTCCGCCGGCGTCTACCCCACCACCCGTTTGCTCCGGTGGCGGTGGGATTGACATGGACGGAACAGCTACCTCCGAAGCCTTCTTCTTCGGTGGCATGTCGATGACGAATATGAAGATCTAGACCGTGTGAACGCCGGATCAGGTTCACACAACCTCGACGCCCCCTACCTGGCGCACCAAAGATGTCGGGGAAACTGATCCATGAACACCTATGGGACCGGCGGACCGAGCCCCTTTCGGTTCGGCGGGGGGCGGAGGTCGCACGAAGAGCAGATCGAGGCGAGGCACACGAGCAGTTTACCCAGCTTCGGAGTTATCCGGAGAGATAACACTCCTACTGCTGCTTGTCTAATTCTATTATGTTCTTGCTCGAGAGAGAGCTAAATGTTTTTCTGGCTTCCCCAATGAACCGAACCCTTTCTACGTTGCGCATGGGCCTCCTTTTATACGCTAAAGGGGTCACCGACAGGTGGCAACGTAGACGAGGGCAAAAATGTAAAAAGAGAGGTGGTTGGTACAGCTACCTGTATAGTGTATCCTACCTAACCCTGACGGCAGGGGACAAAGGCAGTAAATGCCCGTCTGCATCGCCCGAACAGTGCAGAAAGGGACCGTCAGGGGCACCACCGCCTGCCACGATGGCGATCTTGTCAGCATCGCATGCCACCGCGCACCCCTGGCTGCACAGCCTCCCGCCACGCGTGCCTGGAAAAGCCCTCAGGGTGACACGTTGGTGGATGCGCTGGAGCGCGGGCATAGAGTGGCCGCCTGCCGCGGCAAGCGCCTTGCCGCGGCTGTTGTCTTGTCGGGCCCGGAAGCTTGTCGCTCGCCGAGCCTTGCCGGGACGCGCGGCGCGTCGCGGCAAGTTCCTTGAAATGCCTTGGTTGGCCTTCCCGGCAAGCTCCTCTTGCCGGGGCCTTGTCTCCTGAGCTTAAATACTTTGTTCTTGAATGGCTCCAAAGGAACCATGGAGGACCTTGGCAGTCGCCCGGCAAGTCTTGCCGCGGGGTGCTGCAACTGCCCGTGCACAAGTTCGGGATACTAGGGTACCCCTATTCTAGTACACCGAGAGTTGCACACTGAATTTGTCGCTGAAGATGATCACGAAGAGCTTCATATTCATTCCAATGCACCATGGATTTAGGATCCTTTTTCTGTTGTACATCAAAAGACTCGTCGGACATGATTAGGTGATTAGTACTCACAGAAAATATAGTGTATGTGGAAAACCCTCAACTCACTCAAAACTGAAAGAAACAAGGTACCTTACCGTTCCAAAGTGAACTAGAAAATCTTACCAACTTGTATGGGCAGAACATGCATGGATGTGATGTAGGGAATACCAAGGGTGAAAACTATCACACAACAAACAAGGTATATGGCGGAGCTTGGTTGGAATACCTATGAACACCAATTCACAAATCCTAGTGCTGATCGTATGATAAAAAGACCCACGGAAACACACATGGTGGAGATAAGTGGGGCAAATGCAACTCTAAAACTGAGCTCAAAATTCTAGAATGTGAGAGTAATGCTCGTGTTGCAAATGCACAACAGAGAAGCTAGCAAATCGCTCAATTTATACGGGCACAAGATTGCTCAATCTACTAGTGCAATGAACGTGGCAGAAAAACTGAACAAACTCTCCAAAAATATATGCAACTTCCACGTGTAGCTTTCTTTTCCTCCCTTTTTTGTTTTCTTTTTCTTTTTCTTTTTTTCTCTTTCTTTCTCTTTCTTTTTTTATCAGTAAGCTGAGCAATTAGTAACCAATCTGATTTCGCCAAAGCAAAAGATGCACTCTCCAAATTCCTATATGAGCAGCCCGTAGTGCAAAGGATATGCTAGTCTCAATAGGAAAGTGCTACGCAAATGAAGAAAGGATAACTATGGTTATCAAAGGAAACACAATCTGATTCGGGTAGTTAATCTAACCAAACTAATTCTGACTCGGACGAACAGACTTGAAAGCAACCAAACGACTCCGACCTGAGAAAAGGAAAACCTAGACAATCTACAATGACTCGGATCAGAAAGTAAGTTACGCAAAAAAACTATGATCAGCAACTAAAACATGGAACCGATGCTATCTAGGTTATGGCAAAAACTCCAAACCCTAATATTTTTGTATGGCTTCTTCTGTATAGGATGAAAACAAAACTAATCTAAGGGATTCATGGATGCTCACTGAGTAAACGCTGGAAATCTTATACAAAGATGATACAAGGTGGATCGGTCTTCTCAGTGAGCGGATGATCTCGATGATGAACTTGCTGGATAACTTGTGAGATGCTCTCGAACTCTCTGGTTGTTCCCCCGTTGCCAATGCAACAGATCTTTAACCCTATGGATATTCGCAACACCACACACTTGCGCACGTAGCCGCCGACCACGAAGCGGTACTACAATCTCCCAATTCCCAATGGACGATAGATAGCACTTGACTTTTAGTAGCAAATACACCCTATCGAAACGAATTTGGTGTAGGTAAATATTCCTGATCGATGCAAAGAGGAATATGAGTACAGAGGAATGCTTGAAAGCAATTCAGTCTGGTATGAGTTAATCAAAACGTGGTCTAACCCTAAAAGCCACGACTTACAAGGGTATATAAAGACCTCTGGACGTCCAACATAGTGTTGGGATCGAAATCCAACTTACCTCTAACTTTCCTAACTTAAACGAATCTATCTGGAAAAACTGGCAGAGGCAACCGCCGGATTGTTTTGATGACTGGGACTCGGTCAGCGCGAATCACGGCCTGCGAGTATACAATTTGGAAAGCACGCGAGTCAAGCTTTCCAAATTGTATTTAAACACCTTATTTGAAGCACAGACACGGATTCTGCACGTATATCAATTGCGGGCCTCCTGGCTGTCAATCCGAGTCCGGTTCTGATTTTCCTTTTGTTTATGTTGTGCACCTGCATCCCTCTCCTCCCTCGTGCACTTGCTGATATTGGGCATAAGTAGGCGTTCTTCTTGCTGCAATTCTTCATCTCCACGTGCCAAGCTTGTCTTCTCTTCAAATTTGATTATACAAACATGCAAAGACTTAGGCAGTATAAAATTCTCATTAAGACAAATGGCAGATTCAAGTAAGAGTGAATTCACCTGTTGTTCTAATAGTTTTGCACGTGCTCTTGTAATCGGTCCAATTCCGATTTCATTGGACTTGTCTTGTGCAATATCATCATTAATGCAGAATGATGGTAAAGGACTAGGGATGTCCTCATCACTAGCCCTCGGAGGAAATGATGGATGAACATGACCCTCTTGCCAGGTTCCGGAGTGGGGATAACCTGATCTTTATTAAGCAGCCTATGTGCGATGTCCACAGATAGATAGCTCGCGCTCCGAAGCTCCTTGATGTCCTTCTCTGTGACGGGGGAGGCCTCCCACTTGCCCTTGGAACCGGACCCGTCCATTGCTGGGGTGGGTGGCAGTGTTGGGGAAGATTGGACATTTTGAGCGCTAGAGCTTGAAGGTTGGAAAGCAGAAGCTAGAGGAAGGCGTGAGAAGAAAAGAAGGGATCTTTTACCCTCTTATAGGCGGTGAAATACCAAACACCCCCCTATGAAGCCTTAAAACTTGCCTGTTCCCAAAGAGATCATGTGAAAGGTACAGTTGGATTACCCAACACCGTATTGGTGAGAATCCCGCAATGGGTGGGAACGATCTCTGTTTTGACAAGACATGCCAATGGAGGCTAGGCCTCGAAACAAGAAATGGGAGGCGTGGAAACAGTTCGAAATGTTAAAAAGCCAAGTGTGACGCTTCACCGAAAATGTTGTCAGTAAAAGACACTATTTTATTTTGACATCTTGCCTTCGTGGCTAAGGGTTGTATTAATTATACAAAGCCAGATACAGTTCCTTTGTGCAGGAAGTTATCCTAAAATGTTTAGGAGAAGGAACCCGCCTTGCAACACCAAAGACAATCTGCATGCCAAACACATCGTCATCGAAGACTAGTTCAGGGGATACTGAGGGAGTCCTGGATTAGGGGGTCCTTAGGTGTCCGGACTATTTGATATGGGCTGGACTGATGGGCCGTGAAGATAAAAGCAGAAGACTTTTCCCCGTGTCCGGGTAGGACTCCTATATGCATGGATGGCAAGTTTGGTGTCCGGATATGTTATTTCCTTCCCCCACAAACCAACTCTGTACAACCCTAGGCCCCTCCAGTGTGTATATAAACCGGAGGATTTAGTCCGTAGAAGCTATCAGAATAATCGTAGGCTAGACATCTAGGGTTTAGCCATTACGATCTCGAGGTAGATCAATTCTTGTAACCCATATATTCATTGAATACAATCAAGTAGGACGTAGGGTTTTACCTCCTTTAAGAGGGTCCGAACCTAGGTAAACATTGTGTCCCTTTTGTCCATTTTTACCATTGATCCTTAGATACACATCTTGGGACCCCCTACCCGAGATCTGCCAGTTTTGACACCAACAGGGGCCGCTCCGGTCCACCAATCAAGCCAAAAGCGAGTAGAGGCCCCATTCCCAATCCTGAAATGGACCAGGCTCCTAAAGACATCCCGGAGATTCATCAAGGACATCCAGAATTGAGATCCTGTCCTAATAGGACATGAGGGCGGGGCAGTTGAGGAAGTATTTGGCTTTCAGAATCTGGATCCAAATAGAGTTGGAAGGTTCAGAGTAAAGGCACCACCACCATTTCAACATGAGGCATTGCTCATGACAGAAGTGTTAGTGATGCCAAGCCCGCCCAGACGCTTATGTCCGCACATCAATCACCATTATGTATTCCTTCTTATTCTCATCCGTGTTCCAGAAGAAGGTGACGCGGTCTTTATCAAAAGAAGCATGGTTACTTGCAAAGAGACGGTAAAATCCCATGATGAAGGTCGAGAAGGAGGAAAGGCTAGAATTAGTAAGTACCACTTTGCCAGCAGTAGACTGGTAGCAGCCCCTCCAAGGCGCTACCCGACCACCAACTTTCTTTTCTAAAGGCCGAAAGGCCTCGGCTCTCAGCCGACAGGGGGAAATCGGGATGCCCAGGTAAGTCGTCGGGAAGGCGCCCAAAGAGCAGTTCAGGAGGTCAGAAATTTGCTGTTGCTCGAGGGCATCACAACTAAGGACGAAGGCCTCGCTTTTACTGAGATTAATCTTGAGCCCAAATAGGGATTCAAAATAAAGAAGGATGAACTTAAGGTTGGCCAGCTGGAGATCGTCCTTCTCAACCAAAATGATCATGCCATCTGCATATTGTAGGTGAGATATACCATTCGGAAAGAGATTGGTGGCCACACTCGTTATGTGACCCCTAGACGCCGCAGAATCGAACATTTTGGCTAGGGCATCAACGACAACATTGAATAGGAGTAGGGAGCTAGGATCTCCTTGCCAAATGCCACTACCATTTTTAAAAAACGGGCCCACAACCCCATTGATCGTGATCGAAGTATGGCCACCAGAGATTAATTGCATGACCCTCATGACGAAGGAGCTCTCAAAGCTCCTGGCAAGAAGGATCTCTTGGAGAAAAGACCAACAGACACAGTCGTAGGCATTATCAAAATCGAGCTTGAGAAGCACAACCTGCTTGCCAGACTTATAGATGTCATGAATGAGCTCATGTAGGACCACAATCTCGTCGAGAATAAAATGCCCCTTGATAAAAGCCGTTTGAGTGGGGCTAATAATCTATTGGGCAATAGGATACGGTCTAGAAGCATAAGCTTCAAAGGGAAACTTGGCAATGTTGTTAATAAGTGTAATGGGTCGGAAAAGTTTAATATTGTCAGCCCCCTTGACCTTGGGTAAAAGAGTGAGGGAGGCATAGTTAAGTCGCGAGATGTCAACTGTGCCGAGGGAGAAGCCCTAGAAGATGTGGTACATGAGGGCCTTAATGGAGGGCCAGAAGGCCTTGAAAAGGGGAATCAAGAAGCCATCAGGACCTGGGGCAGAGGAAGAATTCGAAGAAGCAACCGGTGTGTCAATCTCCTCACAAGACATGGGAGTCATGAGGTACCAGTTGTCAGCCGGAGAAATGCACTGGTCTCCTGACCATGCATTAGATGCAAAGTTGATGCCAGGATCCAGGCAGCCATTAAGCAGAGTCCAATAAAAGTCATAAATGTGCCTGGAGATAGCTTGAATGTTAGAGCAGGGAAGGCCGTTAATGATCAGATAAGAGATGTTTCTGCGACAACATCGGCCATCGCTGTGTTTGCATCCCCTTTCAGGATCCACATGATGTTGCACCTATGTTTCCAACAAACCTCATCTACATGGTGAAGATTTACTAATTGGGATTCGAGAGAGTACTGACTCTCCCAGCCGGTGGAATCGAGGCTCGTGCAATCGGCCAGGGTGTCAAGGAGCTTGATGTGGGAGGTTAGAGAGGCCTTATCACGAAGGGCCTCAGCGCGAAGATTGGTGCTCCATCCATGAAGGAATTGGC
This sequence comes from Triticum dicoccoides, assembly GCF_002162155.2. Taxonomy (NCBI): domain Eukaryota; kingdom Viridiplantae; phylum Streptophyta; class Magnoliopsida; order Poales; family Poaceae; genus Triticum; species Triticum dicoccoides. Next base: position 299,848,913 of record NC_041391.1, on the reverse strand, counting down.
GCAGCCTTTGGGAGCAGTAGCGTCAGTCATCAAGAGGGCCAAAGGATCTAACACATTTATGTTCAAGCGCAGCCCATCTACTCGCTAGAAGAGGCTTAAAACCATCAGTAAGAAACCAGCTCGTCTCAAAATGGAACCGGGAGGTGAGGCCGCTGGCCCTAATGCCCCCATCAACCACCAGAGACGTGTGGTCTGAGCCCATACTAGGCGACGTAGAGAGAGAGAGAGAGAGAGAGAGAGAGACCATGGGGAAGTGACTTTCCTAGTCCATGAACATGAAAACTCTATCAAGGACACAACACACGGGGTTAAGCTGTTTGTTGGACCAAGTGAATCGAGCCCCAACTCTAGGGATCTTGCTCAGAGTGGCTAACTTAATGCAATCATTGAAGCGGTGGGCAAGACTCCAATTGAAATGATGGTTGTTCTTGTCAGTCGGGTCACGGAGCAGATTAAAATCACCACCAACCAACATAGGTGTGGTACATCCCACAATCTTAGAATAAAGCTCATCAAGGAAAATTAGGGAGAGAGAATGGTCGGTCGGTCCGTAGTTGTTTATCAACTCCCAGGAAACATTATCAAGCTTGTTACGGATGTACGCACTAATAAAGAACCGATCGAGGGAAGAGGAAAGCAACTCGCAGAGTCATTGCAAGTCCCAATCAACATGCCCCCAGACAAACCAAGAGGTGGAGACCAAACCCAGGAGAACTGATCAGAGGACAATGAATCCAGTTCCTAGGGACGAAAACTAGCTTTAATGGTCTCTTGGAGACAAATAATGTCAGGTTTAACGGTACGAAGAAGATCTCTAAGCTGATCTCGACACCCCCGAGCGCCAAAACCGCGAATGTTCCAAAAAAGTACTTTCCTCTACAAGAAAGGTTCTTGATGCGCAGACAAGATCTGCAAGGGAGAAGTCCATACGCCAGTCGGTAGTTTTTTCATCGCATGGTGGCCGGACGGCCACTACCATCCGGCATCTGGTCAGAGGGTGCCACCACACCCTGGTCCGTGATAGGAGTCAACAGGGGGGGCATTAGAGACAGAAGCCTTGGCGGCTGCCAAGGTAGCCTGGGCCAGCTCATTGGCGTGAATGATAGACAAGAATTTGGAGGGAGAGATCGGGGCAGTATTCGCTGGGTTAAAATGGATGCATGAGTCCTGGGCTACGCATAACGGGTGATCATCATGAAGCTTGTCAAGAATAGTAAAGGCGGGGGGAACGGTTGTACCTGGAGGGTCGAGGTTATTGGCGGCCGCCACCCTCTCCGCCTGCTACATCGCAGTCTCACTCGAGCGCTGGATGCGAGAGCTCTTGCGGGCGGTGGAGGTGGGAGTCGTGATCTTCTGGCTGGGCTACGGAGAGACGGGGATATCATCTGCATCCTCAATGGACTCATCCAATTGATCAACTTTCTCCTTGAGCTTGTCCGCCAAGAACTCCTAGCGGGGAGGGCTCACCTACCCAACCTCAGCCCTGGATCGGGGAGACAGATTGTGGGCCTTGAGGGGGTCGACTAACGCACGGACATGGGAGCCCTCATGCTCGCGCTCTGGTGAATCAACAATGCCAAAGAGGGAGGGGAGGTCATCCGAGCCGGCATGTTAGAACAAATCGAGATGTGCCCATCCACAGAGACACCAACCGGCTCATGTCCGCCCTCCACATCATCATTACGATTACCCCCCTTGGGGGCCGGCTTGCGATTGGGGTAAAGCCGCCTGGCGACTGATCCCATATTGTTCCACATTGATTCAGAGAAGAGGGAAGCACTGAAATTGCCATCATTGTTCTTGGACTGGTCCCCTTTTGGGACATTGTTGTTCTTGTCATCAGGATTGAAGGAGGTCGCAGTTTTGGGAGTAGAGGGAGTGGGAGCAGTTTCCAACCGCATGATGCGGAATCCTTGGGAGTGAGGATAGATCTCAACAAAGCCTCTGATCCGATCAGGGAAGCGGCACCACACCTTCGCGCGGACGGGGCCCAGGCGGGTAAGAGAGTCCTCGTCCACCTTGATGGGCTTGCCGATGAGCTCAGCAAAGGCCAGCATGGAAGGAGCATTGCGGAGCAGAGGAGGCACATCATCCAGGAGCACCCAGGGATCGGATAGGGTGTTGAAGCCTTTAGGCTCCAAAGAGGCAGCCACAACTTTAACAGTGATGTTATTAATGGCCAGAGCAAAGTTAGCTCCACGGGAGCACCAGGTTAGGCTTTCAGCCGAAGGGAAGATGAGGGAAAATTCCTTGGGACCCGTTTGCTCAAGGTGCTAGTCCCAGCCATCGGTGTCCCAGACCTTGAGCTCGTCCTGGATGAGCTGGATAGGAACCTCATCGGAGAGCACCCTCATGACAGGAACATTAAGAGGAGTGACAGGAGGACCTAGGTCATTGATCGACCCGACCATGGCAAAGAATCCACACCCAGGGAGTAGGGATGAAAATTGTGACGCCCCGAGACCGACGCTTCAGAAGACTTCCAGCTATTCCGAGTTTCACCGTGTGTTTCTTTTGTGCTTGCTCTTTTATTTTTGCATTGCATCATGTCATCATGCCATCATGCCATTTAATTTTAAAACTCAACTAAATAAATTGCATAGATCTTTTGATCTATTTAAACCGAGGGAACTCACATGGTGATTTCTCTTTATAACATATCCTCCCAATATTAGGGAGCTATAATAAAAATATTCCATTGTTTTGGAAATCACCATAACCCACTTGCAAAAATATCCCATGCCATTGTTATCGCAATTCTTGGTCTCCAACCTTGCCAATAATTCTTTCGTCATTTTCCGGAGCTCCACCAAAAATCCGAACATTTTTGGACACTTCTAAAACCTTGTTCTAGTTCAAACCATTTGAATTAAATTCAAATAAGTTTGAATTTAAATCTTGCATTCGTGCCTCTTTTCTATTTTTCCTGGATCGAGCTCATTTTTGTGAGCCCGGGAAAATTATCCGCATGCCAAAGTCATTTCTCTAACCTTTTTCCTTTCCCTCTTTTCCTTCTTCCTATTATTTTCTGCTTTGGAAAATAAAAGAGAGAGGAAGAAGCCTTGCAGCCCAGCCGGCCTCTTAGGCCCGGCCAACCTAGCCAGCCCACCTAACCCGCCTAACCCTAGCCCGACCTTCTCTCCCCTTGTTCTCCCCCTGCGCTACAGCGCACCCAGCGCTCGATCCCCCAACCCTCGTCCTCTCGATCTCTCCCTCTCGTCTCCCTCTCCTCCCTCGAGCCGACCAGCGAGGTCTGCTCCTCCCATCGCCTCAACCCCTCGCGCTCGTCCTCCTCCTGCGCTGCGCCACGCAGAGAGGAGCAGAGCCCCGCGCCGTCCTCTGCCTCCTCCCTCCGCCAAGCGACCGCCGCTACCCTCGACCTACCTCGCCGTCGTCCATGGCCACGCCTTCGCCCCTGCGCCTCACGACTCCCGCCGGAGCCCCATAGGCCCGCGCCGTCGCCTCCTCCGCATCGAGCCAGGGAGTGGAGCTCCCTGCGCCTGGTCCCCTCGCTGGCTTGCCGCCTCCTTCCTCTGCCGCCAGGCCCGGCCACCGTCTTCGGCTCCCGAGCGCCTCCTCCCGCCGCCCCGACAAGCTGCTGCAGCGACCTCCCCGTCCCTCGTGCGACCTCCTTCCAGCCAGGATCCGGCGTCCCGAGGCCGATCCATCCGCCCCTGTCGTCCCCGTGCCCGTGCCTCCTCCTCCCTCACCTGCGGCCTCCTCCTCGTCGCCTCGCGCCTCCCGGAGGGCCACCCTGCGCGCGACCCCGCCTCCTTGTTTGCCCAGCGCCGCTGCCTCGCCAGCTCCTCCGCTGGATCTCGCCTCTGTCAGAGACGGCAGCAGCAACAGCTGCACCTTCCCTGTTGTGGCCATCCCCTGCTCGTCTTGTCGCCCGAAGACCCGTGTACCTGAATCGCCAAGACCGGATTCGTCAAGTACCCCTTCGGATTCGTCAAGACCCTCGGGTACGACTACACGGTGATACGCCAAGTACCACGACTGTAGCTGGTGTGCATTTTTGTCAAGTCCGACTACACGTGTACGACTAAATCCGAGGTGGATTTCGTCAAGTACCCCTTCGGATGCGCCAAGTTCGACTACATGGTCCGCCAAGTACCTCTACCGACGACCCCGGACATCTACGAAACTAACGTGTACAACTACCGTCGCCGTGTACAACTACTTCCACTACTTCCCACGACGTCCGTGAACCACTACCGTCGCCCCGAAGATGTTGGATTCGTCAAGTACCTCTCCGAGACGAACGTGAACGACTACTTCCCCTACGACCCATGAACGACTACTTCCCTCGACGTTTTTGAACCGCCCCGAAATACACGCTTTGAAGGTATAACCCCGAGACGACCGCCCGTGTATGCATGTGTTGTATGAGATGCTCGAGTTTTGCACCGTGATCGAATTGTCCTTGCGATGCCCCTCTTGCCATGCCACCGTCCCGTGGGAACCCGGTAGTCGGGAGCACCCCACCATCTCTATCATGTTGCGCACATCCGCACGCCTCCTTTTGCACCGGTATCTTCGAGAGCTACCGGAACCGATATGTTGCCGTGGCATCATTTTCGGATATGTTGCCGTGGCACCATTTTTGTTTCGCCGCCGTGGCACCCTTTTCGTTCCGACATGGTGACCAAATGTTCCATATCTTGCTCATGTCAACATCTTCATAAAAATTGCCTAAAACTTGCATATGTCATCCGCATCATGATAACAACATTTAAAATGTTTAAAATTGTGTTTGCATTAAACTACTAAATTGCATGAGGACTTACCGGAATTGTTGTTTGTTATTTCCGGCCTCACTTAAACTTGCCTAAATAGTTAGTTCAATTATGTTTCACCTCTTGCCATGTTTAACAACATTTAATATTGTTGGTTAGCCTAAACGAGAGAGAACTAAATAATTGTTGTGGTGTTCCGTTAATATGCAACTCGTTGCATATTGAGCTCCACTTAACTTGTAGTGTTGTTTGTGCATATTGCCATGCCATGCCTCATTAAACCGGACATGCATCATACTTGATTGTGCATCATGCCATGACTATGCTTGTGTGTTTACCGTGTTGTTTGCTTCTTTCCGGTTTGCTTCTCTCGTTAGCTTCGGTTCCGTTCCGGAATTGTGAGGATTCGTTCAACTATGTCCGTTTGTCTTCTTCATGGACTCGTTCTTCTTCCTATCGGGATTTCAGGCAAGATGACCATTACCCTTGATATCACTTCTATCTTTGCTTGCTAGCTGCTCCGTTCTATCGTTGTGCTGCGTTACCTATCACTTGTTTACCATGCCTCCCAAATTGCCATGTCAGCCTCTAACCTTTTTCACCCTTCCTAGCAAACTGTTGTTTGGCTATGTTACCGCTTTTGCTCAGCCCATCTTATAGCGTTGTTAGTTGCAGGTGAAGTTGAAGATTGCTTCATGATGGACAGGATTATGTTGGGATATCACAATATCTCTTATATATTATTAATGCATCTATATACTTGGTAAAGGGTGGAAGACTCGGCCTTATGCCTGGTGTTTTGTTCCACTCTTGTCGCCCTAGTTTCCGTCATACCGGTGTTATGTTCCCGGATTTTGCGTTCCTTACGCGGTTGGGTGATTTATGGGACCCCCTTGACAGTTCGCTTTGAATAAAACTCCTCCAGCAAGGCCCAACCTTGGTTTTACCATTTGCCACCTAAGCCTTTTTCCCTTGGGTTCTGCAGACTCAAGGGTCATCTTTATTTTAACCCCCCCGGGCCAGTGCTCCTTCGAGTGTTGGTTCGAACTGAGCTGCCTGCGGGGCCACCTTGGGGAAACTTGAGGGCTGGTTTTACTCGTAGCTAGTCTCATCCGGTGTTTCCCTGAGAACGAGATATGTGCAGCTCCTATCGGGATTTGTCGGTGCATCGGGCGGCTTTGCTGGTCTTGTTTCACCATTGTCAAAATGTCTTGCGAACCGGGATTCCGAGGCTGATCGGGTCTTCCCGGGAGAAGGTATATCCTTCGTTGACCGTGAGAGCTTGTGATGGGCTAAGTTGGGACACCCCTGCAGGGTATATAATCTTTCGAAAGCCGTGCCCGCGGTTATGAGGCAGATGGGAATTTGTTAATGTCCGGTTGTAGATAACTTGACACCAGATCCAAATTAAAACGCATCAACCGTGTGTGTAGCCGTCATGGTCTCTTTTCAACGGAGTCCGGGAAGTGAACACTGTTTCTGGGTTATGGTTGGCGTAAGTAGGAGTTCAGGATCACTTCTTGATCATTGCTAGCTGCACGACCGTTCCGCTTGCTCTCTTCTCGCTCTTATTTGCGTATGTTAGCCACCATATATGCTTAGTCGCTGCTGCAGCCTCACCACTTTACCACTTCCTACCCATAAGCTTAAATAGTCTTGATCTCGCGGGTTTTGAGATTGCTGAGTCCTCGTGACTCACCAGATACTATCACAACAGTTGCAGGTGCCGATGATACCAGTGCAGGTGATGCAACCGAGCTCAGATGGGAGCTCAACGAAGACCTTGGTCGTTGCTATGTTTTGTTTCTTGTTGATCAGTAGTGGAGCCCAGTTGAGACGATCGGGGACCTAGCAGTTGGGTTATCTTCTTTTCTTTTGGCTTCATCCGTAGTCGGACTATATGTGTGTACTCTGAATGATGTATGATTTATTATATGTTCATTGTGTGAAGTGGCGATTGTAAGCCAACTCTTTATCCCAGTCTTGTTCATTACATGGGATTGTGTGAAGATGACCCAAAATTGTTGAGGCACTTCGGAACAAAGAAGAAGGATTTCTCCTAAATCTTGGTCCGTTCTCTTGAAGATTCGTGGTTCTATCTTTTTACCATCCTCTCATAATTGTTTTCGATTGTGAGGATTCTTTTCACCCATCCAGAGAAATTCAGGAGTCTTTACAGTTTGATTCTCCTGAGCCCATCTTCTCAGAATTATTCATTCCAACTTTTAGTTCTCGTTCTCCAAATCTTACCGGTGCATCGTTCAAGTTTACTCTAGTCAGCTCACGATCTCTTTGTTCTCTTGTATCTAAATTCTGTCAAGTATCTTCATTCATTTTCCAATTCTTTCCGGTGATTTGTGCCTTTGCTACTTTCATTTTCAATTCTTACAGTGGTTCGTTCAAGATTTCACTTCCTTTGTTATCATATCAAAATATTCGTTGTTTCCAAATTCCAACGGTGGTTCCATCAATACCTTCTGAAGTTTGCGCTATATCTCTCTTAATCCTTTCTACGGGAATAAGTAGTATGCCAAATCCAATTCTTGTCATCAATTTAATTTGATGAAGGATAAGCATACAATAAATCTTATTTTTATTTCCTCGAGGTGATTCAATTCTTTTCTTCCAAAGATTGTTCATGATGAAGTAATTCTCGGCTCTAGCGCTTCATCTTTTCTTTTCCGGAGTTCCAAGTTTTCTCGGTTATCTCATCGCGAAGCTCCATCTAAATCATCGTAAGGATTCACCTTGTGTTTTCAACTTCTCTTTCTTTCTATCATCCTTTTATTATCGGAGTTCTTCATGGAGGCTCAACATGGTGGTTCATCAAGGATTTAATTCCTTCTCGAAGTGTTCATCGAGATTCTTTTCAGAGGAGTTCAAGCATTCTTCTTCTTGCATTTCGAAGTGCAATTCTTCCTACCTTATCTCTTGAGATGGTGTTATGTCACTCTTGACAATTTCCTTCATGTTTCATGATTCATATGTTGTCAAGAACGAGGTACTTTAAATCCATCAATCTCTTCGTTGGAGTTTTTCTTGGGTTATATTTCACCTAAAGCCTTCCCTAAGGAATGTTGTATTGTGGTGCTTATCAATGATCCAAGTTTTCTCCTATCCTCTCGGCAAAAGCAGTTTTCATCTCTTCGTTGATCTCAAGCAAGCATTTGTTTTCAGTAGTGGCAGAATTTCACCTCAAGTTTTGAGATGTCTCCATAAGCCCACGAGGATCATATCCTTCCATTGTTGGTTTTCCAACAACTTCGCTCTAACCTTCTTGGAAGGATGCTTTCCAAGCTCATTTGTGGCAGAAGTTGGCATTTCCTTCTCCTTTCTATTATTCCAATGATCTATCTTCTATTATTTCTTCCGGAGGCATTGTGATGTTGTGTTCTTCACCCATCACGTCGTTTTGTCAAGTTCATGTTATTTTTCTTGCTTATCCATTTAACCGGAGTGTTGCGTCACCTCTTCAAGTTCTTTTTCATCTTATGAAGTCTTGCATCTCTTTTCAACCGGAGTGCTGTCCGAATCTGTTCTTCCTTGTTCCTTGTTTATCTCGTTTCAACCAGAGTGGTTCCAATTCCTTCTTGTCCATTGTACTCGTCTTTCATAGCTTTGCAACCTCCAAGGTTCAAATGGTGTTCCTTGTTTCTATTTTCTACCGCAGTGCTCTCAATTGTGTTCAACTCCGTTGTGCTCTTTCTTTCAACTTTTCAACCTCTCAAGGTTCTTTGGTTTCACTCATTGGTCGAAGAAGCAACTTAGTTTTACCTCTTCTCTTCCTCTTGTGTTTCTCTCCGGTGCCATCCTAGATCTCGGGACGAGATCCTCTTGTAGTGGTGGAGTGTTGTGACGCCCCGAGACCGACGCTTCAGAAGACTTCCAGCTATTCCGAGTTTCGCCGTGTGTTTCTTTTGTGCTTGCTCTTTTATTTTTGCATTGCATCATGTCATCATGCCATCATGCCATTTAATTTTAAAACTCAACTAAATAAATTGCATAGATCTTTTGATCTATTTAAACCGAGGGAACTCACATGGTGATTTCTCTTTATAACATATCCTCCCAATATTAGGGAGCTATAATAAAAATATTCCATTGTTTTGGAAATCACCATAACCCACTTGCAAAAATATCCCATGCCATTGTTATCGCAATTCTTGGTCTCCAACCTTGCCAATAATTCTTTCGTCATTTTCCGGAGCTCCACCAAAAATCCGAACATTTTTGGACACTTCTAAAACCTTGTTCTAGTTCAAACCATTTGAATTAAATTCAAATAAGTTCGAATTTAAATCTTGCATTCGTGCCTCTTTTCTATTTTTCCTGGATCGAGCTCATTTTTGTGAGCCCGGGAAAATTATCCGCATGCTAAAGTCATTTCTCTAACCTTTTTCCTTTCCCTCTTTTCCTTCTTCCTATTATTTTCTGCTTTGGAAAATAAAAGAGAGAGGAAGAAGCCTTGCAGCCCAGCCGGCCTCTTAGGCCCGGCCAACCTAGCCAGCCCACCTAACCCGCCTAACCCTAGCCCGACCACTCTCTCCCCTCGTTCTCCCCCTGCGCCGCAGCGCACCCAGCGCTCGATCCCCCAACCCTCGTCCTCTTGATCTCTCCTTCTCGTCTCCCTCTCCTCCCTTGCGCCGACCAGCAAGGTCCGCTCCTCCCATCACCTCAACCCCTCGCGCTCGTCCTCCTCCTGCGCTGTGGCACACAGAGAGGAGCAGAGCCCCGCGCCGTCCTCTGCCTCCTCCCTCCGCCAAGCGACTGCCGCCGCCCTCGACCTACCTCGCCGTCGTCCATGGCCACGCCTTCTCCCCTGCGCCTCACGACTCCCGCCGGAGCCCCGTAGGACCGCGCCGTCGCCTCCTCCGCATCGAGCCAGGGAGTGGAGCTCCCTGCACCCGGTCCCCTCGCCGGCTTGCCGCCTCCTGCCTCTGCCGCCAGGCCCGGCCGCCGTGTTCGGCTCCCGAGCGCTTCCTCCCGCCGCCCCGACAAGCTGCTGCAGCGACCTCCCCGTCCCTCGTGCGACCTCCTTCCAGCCAGGATCCGGCGTCCCGAGGCCGATCCATCCGCCCCTGTCGTCCCCGTGCCCGTGCCTCCTCCTCCCTCACCTGCGGCCTCCTCCTCGTCGCCTCGCGCCTCCCGGAGGGCCACCCTGCGCGCGACCCCGCCTCCTTGTTTGCCCAGCGCCGCTGCCTCGCCAGCTCCTCCGCTGGATCTCGCCTCTGTCAGAGACGGCAGCAGCAACAGCTGCACCTTCCCTGTTGTGGCCATCCCCTGCTCAGCTTGTCGCCCGAAGACTCGTGTACCTGAATCGCCAAGACCGGATTCGTCAAGTACCCCTTGGGATTCGTCAAGACCCTCGGGTACCACTACACGGTGATACGCCAAGTACCACGACTGTAGCTGGTGTGCATTTTTGTCAAGTCCGACTACACGTGTACGACTACATCCGAGGTGGATTTCGTCAAGTACCCCTTTGGATGCGCCAAGTTCGACTACATGGTCCGCCAAGTACCTCTACCGTCGACCCCGGACATCTACGAAACGAACGTGTACAACTACCGTCGCCGTGTACAACTACTTCCACTACTTCCCACGACGTCCGTGAACCACTACCGTCACCCCGAAGATGTTGGATTCGTCAAGTACCTCTCCGAGACGAACATGAATGACTACTTCCCCTACGACCCGTGAACGACTACTTCCCTCGACGTTTTTGAACCGCCCCGAAATGCACGCTTTGAAGGTATAACCCGAGACAACCGCCCCTGTATGCATGTGTTGTATGAGATGCTCGAGGTTTGCACCGTGATCGAATTGTCCTTGCGATGACCCTCTTGCCATGCCACCGTCTCGTGGGAACCCGGTAGTCGGGAGCACCCCACCATCTCTAGCATGTTGCGCACATCCGCACGCCTCCTTTTGCACCGGTATCTCCGTGAGCTACCGGAACCGATATGTTGCCGTGGCATCATTTTCGGATATGTTGCCGTGGCACCATTTTTGTTTCGCCGCCGTGGCACCCTTTTCGTTCCGACATGGTGACCAAATGTTCCATATCTTCCTCATGTCAACATCTTCATAAAAATTGCTTAAAACTTGCATATGTCATCCGCATCATGATAACAACATTTAAAATGTTTAAAATTGTGTTTGCATTAAACTACTAAATGGCATGAGGACTTTCCGGAATTGTTTTTTGTTATTTCCGGCCTCACTTAAACTTGCCTAAATAGTTAGTTCAATTATGTTTCACCTCTTGCCATGTTTAACAACATTTAATATTGTTGGTTAGCCTAAACGAGAGAGAACTAAATAATTGTTGTGGTGTTCCGTCAATATGCAACTCGTTGCATATTGAGCTCCACTTAACTTGTAGTGTTGTTTGTGCATATTGCCATGCCATGCCTCATTATACCGGACATGCATCATACTTGATTGTGCATCATGCCATGACTATGCTTGTGTGTTTATCGTGTTGTTTGCTTCTTTCCGGTTTGCTTCTCTCGTTAGCTTCGGTTTCGTTCTGGAATTGTGAGGATTCGTTCGACTACGTCCGTTTGTCTTCTTCATGGACTCGTTCTTCTTCCTATCGGGATTTCAGGCAAGATGACCATTACCCTTGATATCACTTCTATCTTTGCTTGCTAGCTGCTCCGTTCTATCGCTGTGCTGCGTTACCTATCACTTGTTTACCATGCCTCCCAAATTGCCATGTCAGCCTCTAACCTTTTTCACACTTCCTAGCAAACCGTTGTTTGGCTATGTTACCACTTTTGCTCAGCCCATCTTATAGCGTTGTTAGTTGCAGGTGAAGTTGAAGATTGCTTCATGATGGACAGGATTATGTTGGGATATCACAATATCTCTTATATATTATTAATGCATCTATATACTTGGTAAAGGGTGGAAGACTCGGCCTTATGCCTGGTGTTTTGTTCCACTCTTGCCGCCCTAGTTTCCGTCATACCGGTGTTATGTTCCCAGATTTTGCGTTCCTTACGCGGTTGGGTGATTTATGGGACCCCCTTGACAGTTTGCTTTGAATAAAACTCCTCCAGCAAGGCCCAACCTTGGTTTTACCATTTGCCACCTAAGCCTTTTTCCCTTGGGTTCTGCAGACTCAAGGTTCATCTTTATTTTAACCCCCCCCCC
>NC_041391.1:299821101-299836499 GCF_002162155.2 Triticum dicoccoides | reverse complement strand
AGTGCTCCTTCGAGTGTTGGTTCAAACTGAGCTGCCTGTGGGGCCACCTTAGGGAAACTTGAGGGCTGGTTTTACTCGTAGCTAGTCTCATCCGGTGTTGCCCTGAGAACAAGATATGTGCAGCTCCTATCGGGATTTGTCGGCGCATCGGGCGGCTTTGCTGGTCTTGTTTTACCATTGTCGAAATGTCTTGCGAACCGGGATTCCGAGGCTGATCGGGTCTTCCCGGGACAAGGTATATCCTTCGTTGACCGTGAGAGCTTGTGATGGGCTAAGTTGGGACAACCCTGCAGGGTATATAATCTTTCGAAAGCCGTGCCCGCGGTTATGAGGCAGATGGGAATTTGTTAATGTCTGGTTGTAGATAACTTGACACCAGATCCGAATTAAAACGCATCAACCGTGTGTGTAGCCGTGATGGTCTCTTTTCGGCGGAGTCCGGGAAGTGAACACGGTTTCTGGGTTATGGTTGACGTAAGTAGGAGTTCAGCTAGCTGCACGACCGTTCCGCTTGCTCTCTTCTCGCGCTTATTTGCGTATGTTAGCCACCATATATGCTTAGTCGCTGCTGCAGCCTCACCACTTTACCACTTCCTACCCATAAGCTTAAATAGTCTTGATCTCGCGGGTTTTGAGATTGCTGAGTCCTCGTGACTCACCAGATACTATCACGACAGTTGCAGGTGCCGATGATACCAGTGCAGGTGATGCAACCGAGCTCAGATGGGAGCTCAACGAAGACCTTGGTCGTTGCTATGTTTTGTTTCTTGTTGATCAGTAGTGGAGCCCAGTTGGGACAATCGGGGACCTAGCAGTTGGGTTATCTTCTTTTCTTTTGGCTTTGTCCGTAGTCGGACTATATGTGTGTACTCTGAATGATGTATGATTTATTATATGTTCATTGTGTGAAGTGGCGATTGTAAGCCAACTCTTTATCCCAGTCTTGTTCATTACATGGGATTGTGTGAATATGACCCTTCTTGCGACAAAACCACAATGCGGTTATGCCTCTAAGTCGTGCTTCGACACGTGGGAGATATAGCCGCATCATGGGTGTTACAAAAATGGAGTGGAAACTTTTCATTTTTCCGAAAGAAAAATGGAAACGGAGAGGAAATATGAAAAAAAATGGAAATTTGCAAAATGGAAGTGGAAGTGGAATTTTTTATGCGGAAACGGAAACAAAAATGGAACGGTGTTTTCCGGTGGAACAAGCATGGAAATGGAACTTTCCGTTTCCGTGAATATGGAATTTCCGTTTTTACTATAGACCTATGGCTGCTTTGTAGTCCAACTACCACAACACACAATTATACAATGAGTAGAATGGATCATTTGAGCCCAACTTCTACTACCACACTGTCGGATTCAGGGCTCCGCAGACCCAAGAAAGGTTCGAACTCTAGGGCGTGTGCGAAGAACTCAACCTCTCCAGCCAACCAACTCGTCGCTCTCATGTTCTAGCTCGATGAACGGGAAATGAAAGAGACTTGATAGTTTACCCAGGTTCGGGCCACCTTGCAGAGTAAAACCATACTCCTACTTTGTGGTGGATTGGCCTCTTGAAGGGCTGAGATTGAACTAGTACAGGGGGAAGAACAACTTCAGGACGTTTGTTCTTGTGTGAGCTTGTGAGGATTTGGGTTCCGGATCTAGGATCTCTCTCTTCCTATGGTGGTGGCTAAGCTATATTTATAGTGGCCTTGGTCCTCTTCCACCGAACGAAGGCGGGAAGGGATCCCACGATGGCCAATTTAGAAGGGGGACAAGTAGTACATCTTATCCTGATGAAAGGTAGTCTTTGCCTGCAAAGCTTCTGGTCATGACGTCGTGGTGGGCTCGGTGATGACATCCATCCTGCCGTACTGGCGGTCTTGGTCTTGTTGCACGGTAATGGAAACCTTTGGTTGATTCCTCGGGACTCCACGCCTGCGCTTGCCTCCTTAGCACCAAAGAGGAAACCTGCTGCTCTGCGCCCGCTGGCGCCCGCCTGGCCTTGGTTGTCATGGCTCCTGTCACCCGAACCTCATGAGATGGGAGATTACATAGAAATCTCCGCTCCTCAGGAGCCACCCTGAGGAGGCCGCTCCCTCCGGAGGTCTTGGCATCGTCCACCTCATGAGGCTTGGCCCCCTCGTGAGGTTCTTTTCTTGGGGGTACTGAAGATGGGTCATACCAGGCCGCCAATGGAGCCACGCCGTGGGCCGCAGGCAGGCAAGTCTGGGTACCCTGGTCCCCAGAACACCGACAGTAGGCCCGGGACCAAGGCGCGCTCGGACTTGGCTTCGAAGCAAAGACAAAGGGCAAGGGCGAAGCGCTGCGGGCCCCAATTGCCTGCGGGCCAAGTCGACGCATGGCGCTTGATGGGACTTGGGCGTCTCCACTTCCCCACGCTGCCTCGGCAACTGTCCGACTTGACAATTGCCTGTTGCATGCAGAAAAACCATCATTACTCGAGATCATGGGAGGCCGGCAGTTGGCCTTCCTCCGGCTGTAAATGGGAGAGGGGCCGGAGCCACCTGCTCATCTCCGTCTTCTCGCGGCTCACTCCTCCTTCTTCCTTTTCATCCCTCTGTCTTGCCAGTGAGTCCATGGCCCCACTGAGGAGGTTTTCCATTGCAGAATAGGGGAAGATCCCAAGGAGGGGCCAGGCTTGCCACTGCCCAAGAGAGGTCACGGATGCCCCCGCAAGTACGCCGTGACTATAGCGGTGGCCCCTCGGGGGTGCAGGCGCACCCCTTCAAGGGCCGGCGTCGCCTCAGGCAGCCCTGGCGGCGCTTCCTCCTGTGGTGGGAGATGTCGTGGACGGGGCGGCCCCGGCGACGGGGGGAGGCGAGTGGCAGTCGGCCGGCCACCGTGGCCGCGCTCCCACTCAGCCGATGCATTCCCGGAGTACGTCGTGTGGTTGGAGAGGCCCACAACCATCTGGTTCTAGCTTCCGTGTTTCTTTGCGGGTGTGCTGCCGGCCGAGGGCCTGGTGGTCTCTGGCTGCAGGCCGACGGTTGCTGCAGGAAGGCCTCATGGGTGGAGGCCGAGGTCACTGCCGTCGGCAACGTGTTCCTGAACCATGGGGGGCAGCCATTCGCCCACGCGCGGGGCCTGCACGGGAGGTGCACCCTCCACTTCAGGTGCGATGGCATCGCCACCCTCTATGTGAGGGTGTTCGGGGAAGACGGCCGACGTGTGGGGTGCTGCCCAGAGAGCGACATCGACGATGACGATGGTGACGACATCGACGGCCGGAGGGGTGGCGCCATCACTGATGGTGAGCTTGCCCTTGGCGACGCTCGTGCCGCCTCCAGCAGTGGCGGCTCCTCCTCTGGGGAGAGCACCAGCGACTACGACTATGACAAGCCACCGCGTTGCTGGGCTCGGACTGGGGAGGGAGACGAGCCGCGTCGCTGCCATGCCCCGGTGAAGCAGGAGGATGGCTCTGACTGAGCTCGAGCACTGCTAGAGCCAGGCCTCAAGAGCCACTGCACTTGCACGGCTTGCTTTCATTTCTTTCCTCCCCCTATAGTGGAAAAAGGTAGAAGGCCCTATCGGGGCATGTAATGAACCATGGGGCTTACATAATTATGTTATTGTTTCCATGTTGCATTGCGATATCCTCGTTACCGTTGATCGTGGTTGGGGCGACTTAGCTTGATATTCTTGTGGTGTACTTCCTTGCCGTGAGAGCGCGCCTTTCCGCGAGGGGACTCAAAAGTCGATGAGCCTCAGGCGGCACCCTGCAGCTGTAGGATTAGGAACCCTCTGAAGGCATCGTGCTCGTGAGCTCGTTTGAGAGCATCACGCGAGGACGAAGACACCAAAAGGCCAGGGTACTAAGGCTTTGGCGAGGTGTGTTCGCGGATGGGCCCGATCACACACACCAGCCCAGCCCCCACATGCGGGACGCGCGAGGAGGAGCGACGGGCAACTGCCACCCCCCTGAGGCAAGACCTAGAAGAGCAAATGACGCAAGAAGAAGAAATTTCCCAACCCTAAAAAAAGGATACGCGGAAAAACTACAAATTCCGTTCAAGAAGTTGCAAACCAGCTATAGAAAGCAAGCAAAAGAATAGCCGCATTCGGCACCTACACTAGTCTTGTTGTCTTCCCACCAGCGCGGAGCATGAGGCCTCCACTAGGACGTGGGTGGGAGCCCCCGTGAGGCCCAGTGGCGGCGCTCAGGAGACTCCGGGGTGTGTACAACCCCAACTCATTATTACGTGAGAGTGTCACGAGTGGAGATCTTCATGGGAGCATGGCCTTGGTCATGGGTAGAATTTCCGGAGGTGCTGGATGTTCCAGGCGTTCTGGATGGGGACCCCGTCCTACGTCTCCAGGCACGTAGCGCCAGGCCTGGAGACACGAGCGATCCTGAACGGGCCCTCCCACATAGGGGAGAGCCTATGAAGCCCCTCCCTGGAGAGCACCCGCCTCACGACAAGGTCACCCACCTCGAGGGTCCTGGAGCGGACACTCGGGCAGTGATACCGCTACAACGCCTGCTGGTACCTCACTGTGCGAAGTGAGGCTTGGCGGCGGCGTTCCTCTCGCAACACGAGGTTGTAGCACCCTTGATGCGGCTATATCTCCCACATGTCGAGGCATGATTTAGAGGCATAACCGCATGGTGGTTTTGTCGCAAGAAGGGTCATCTTCGCACAATCCCATATAACAAACAAGAATGGGATAAAGAGTTGGCTTACAATTGCCACTTCACACAATGAACATATAATTCATACATCATTCAGAGTACACACATAGTCCGACTATGGACTAAGCCAAAATAAAAGAAGATAACCCAACTGCTAGATCCCCGATCGTCCCAACTGGGCTCCACTACTGATCAACATGAAATGAAACATAGCAACGACCAAGATCTTCATTGAGCTCCCATCTGAGCTCGGTTGCATCACCTGCACTAGTATCGTCGGCACCTACAACTGTTGTGGTAGTATCCGGTGAGTCACGGGGACTCAACAATCTCAAAACCCACAAGATCAAGACTATTTAAGCTTATGGGTAGGAAGTGGTAATGAGGTGGAGTTGCAGCAAGCACTAAGCAAATATGGTGGCTATCATACGCAAATAAGAGCGAGAAGAGAAGCAACAAAACGGTCAAGAAGCTAGAAGTGATCAAGAAGTGATCTTGAAACTACTTACACACAATCATAACACAAAGACCGTGTTCACTTCCCGGACTCCGCCGAAAAGAGACCATCACGGCTACACACGCGGTTGATGCATTTTAATTAAGTCAAGTGTCAAGTTCTCTACAACCGGATATTAACAAATTCCCATCTGCCACATAACCGCAGGCACGGCTCTCGAAAGTTTATACCCTGCAGGGGTGTCCCAACTTAGCCATCACAAGCTCTCACGGTCAACGAAGGATATTCCTTCTCCCAAGAAGACCCGATCAGTCTCGGAATCCCGGTTTACAAGACATTTCGACAATGGTAAAACAAGACCAGCAAGACTGCCCGATGTGCCGACAAATCCCGATAGGAGTCGCACATATCTCGTTCTTAGAGCACACCGGATGAGCCAGACGTCGGGTTAGCATAGACCCTGGTTTCCCAGGGGGCGCCGGACATCGCTCGGTTCGGACCAACACTTGGAGAAGCACTGGCCCGGGGGGGTTAAAAATAAAGATGACCCTCGGGCTCGCGAAAACCCAAGGGAAAGTTAGTAGGTTGTTAGGCAAATGTAAAACCAAGGTTGGGCCTTGCTGGAGGAGTTTTATTCAAAGCGAACTGTCAAGGAGGTCCCATATATCACCCAACCGCGTAAGGAACGCAAAATCAAGGAACATAACACGGGTATGACGGAAACTAGGGCGGCAAGAGTGGAACAAAACACCAGGCATAAGGCTGAGCCTTCCACCCTTTACCAAGTATATAGATGCATTAATTAAATAAGAGATATTGTGATATCCCAACATAATCATGTTCCAACACGGAGCAATCTTCAACTTCACCTGCAACTAACAACGCTATAAGAGGGGCTGAGCAAAGCGGTAACATAACCAAACAACGGTTTGCTAGGAAGGGTGAAAAGGTTAGAGGCTGACATGGCAATATGGGAGGCATGGTAAACAAGTGATAGGTAGTGCAGCATAGCGATAGAACGAAGCAACTAGCAAGAAAAGATAGAAGTGATATCGAGGGTAATGGTCATCTTGCCTGAAATCCCGCAAGGAAGAAGAGTTGCATATTGGCAAAACACCACATTGACATATTTAGTTTAATCTCATTTAAGTTACCAAACAATATTAATGTTGTTAAACATGGCGAGAGGTGAAGCATAATTAAACTACCTATCTAGGCAAGTTTAGTGAGGCAGGAACAACAAACAACAATTCCGAAAATCCTCATGTGCAATTTATGAATTTTCTATTGTTCTTCCCTATACACAATTTTAGAGTTTTTAAACATGCAAAGTGATGCCACCATGTTAATCTATGCATTTTTCCACCCCATTTACATATAAAGTTTATTAAAATTGGAGCTACGGTTATTTAGTTATGAAATAAATCATTTTAACATGGCATTTATGTAAAATTAAACAAGCAGCAAGTTTAAACATATTTAACATGGATGAAAGTGGAAAATTATTAATCTACACAAAATTCTAAGCATTTTACATATATAAATCATTTTAATCCGATGCACGGTTGTTGAGTTATTTAATGCATGAACATGAGGGTGCAATCTGTAAACATGCAGTTTACTGGATAATTAGATAAATTCGCAGCAACGGAAAAAAAACATGCACGGGCCGAAACTGATGGATCTGGGCTGCTCACCACGGGCTAAGGCCCGATTGGAAGCAGAGGGAGGCTGGCTGGGGGGCGCAGTCGGGCCTTGAAGCCCACCTGACGGTCGCTTGCGGACGAGGCGTAGTCAACGCGGGCGTCGACCGCGTCGTCCTCTTCTCGAACAGAGGCAGCAATGGGACTTGGGGGCGAGCGCTCCTGCTCGATGAAGAGGAAGCAGAGGCCTGCACGATGGGAAGAAGGGGACGCAGCGGCGGCCTAGCGCGGTTTGGGACTCCGGCGAAGGGCAGCACAGAGCAGGATCGAGGCGAGGCGGTGGAGCGGGCGGTGATTGGCGAGGTTGAAGGTAGGGGTCGTGCTCGTCCTCGTGAAGCAGGGCGGCGGCGGGGCTTCGGTTGGTCCTGGAGGCAGCGCAAGGACGACGGGGATGGAGCTGCGGCGAGCTTGAGGCGGATCCGGTCCCTCGGTCATGGATCTGACCAGAGATGGGAGAGGGAGGCGCGGTCATGGAGCCCCAAGCGGCGGCGCCATGGTTCCCTGAGAGAGAAACACGACGAGGGGGTGGTCAGAGAGAGCTTTAGCGAAGAAGAGGAAGGGAAGGGAGAGGGAGGTGGAGCACGGGCCTGGGGCTGGTGGTCGGCGGCGACGCAGCTGGTCGCAAGGACGGGCGCGGGGTTCGGGCGTGAACGCAGTAGAGGTCCTGCACAGGATGGAGGTGGCTACGGGAGCCTCAGGCGAGCTCCTACTCAGGAGAGGAACATGGAGATGGATTTGTAAGTGCATCTAGTGCCCCTTAGTGATTTTGTTGTATTGAAGACTTATAGGTTAAGGGACTGATGCGTTTGTGAGTGTACACAAGTCTATAAGTCTATGAGGAGTTTGATATTTACAGAGAAAGTCGACCCCTAAAAATGAAGTTCTTCGACTGAAGACTTTGTATATCTGAAGACTTTCTGAAGACATTGAAAGTGAAGAAATTGGTGTGACCTTGAAGACTTGGTATTCATTCGAGGAACATGAAGCGTGAAGACTTTTATTTTCGTAGTTTCATTTTCTCATTCTTGAGTCATAGGAAACACCGTACTATTAAAGGGGGTCGAGGAAATACTAAGGAAAAATTTCCATGTGATGCTCAACTCAAAATCCTACACCTACCAATCCCTTCAACTGAAGCCATTGGAAATCTCATACAATTCAGTCATATTCTTCAGTGACAGAGACGAAGTTCTTCTGGTCTCTGAGGAATTTGTTCTGACTGAGGAGTTAGGAATTCACCAGTGTGAATTGCCTACATAGTGAGGAACATGATAGCCCCAAGGATTTTGATAGTCAAAATTCCAACCGTTGCTGTGCTATGCGCCAATGGTTCCAAAATATCTACCCACCTAACGGTCATATCAGACAAGGGCATTTATGTCTTATCATGTCGGGCTGTTCCCTAGGCTATAAATAGCCGCCCCCCTCAACCACTAGTTGATTGGCTGCTCTAAGAGAAACTGACACTTGTCAATTGAGAGCATCCCATCCTCCGAGGACTTAGAGCGAAAATCATCAAGTGAGGAAAACCCAAACCCAACACACCTACAACCCAAAGTGATTGAGCATCACTGAAGAGATTGATCCTGCGTGGATCCGACGCTTGTTACCTTTGAAGATTGTGCTTCTTCTAGACGGTTAGGCGTCAAGGTCTAGAGCATCCAAGAGGAATGGTGGATCACCGAGTGACCGAGTTTGTGAAGGTTCAGAAGTCACCTAAAGACTTACCATGAGTGATTGGGCGAGGTCTGTGTGACCTTAGGTCAAGGAGAATATGGTGAGGACTGTGTGTCCAGGACTGGGTGTCCTCGAGTTTAAATACTCAGCCACTCCAACCAGATGTACAACTGAGACAGTAGTTGGAACTGGTCTAGCAAATCATTGTCTTCACCAAGCCTCCTGGTTCTATTTCCTCAACTCTTTCATTTCCTCATGTCTGTTGTTGTGTGCCTATTCATATCTGTTTGAAGACTTTGACTGAAGACTTTCTTATTTTCCTCAGATCAATTTCTTCAGTCTGTCCGTCTTCTTTTTGTGTTATCATGTGTTTACGCTTTCTGTACTCTGTGTGTCTTCATCTCGCCATGATGACTATGCTTGTATCCTGTTATGTTTACTTCTGAGTACTTATTCCGCTGCTAGTAGTTCTTCATTTAGGAATTTCCTCACCAGCAAATTCCTCAGTGAAGAATTTATAAAAATCGCCTATTCACCCCCCTTCTAGTCGATATAACGCACTTTCAATTAGTGTCAGAGCAAGGTACTCCCTTGTTCTGTGTGATTTTGGTTTAACCGCCTGGAGTTTTAGTTATGTCGACCGCAGGTATGATAAAGGTCTCTGTTGGGTGTCCTACCTTCGATTGAACGGACTACCCCTACTGGAAGAACAAGATGCGAATGCATCTTGAGGCAATTGACAACGATCTCTGGTATGTTGTGGAAAATGGTGTTCCCATAGTCTCACCCTCTCTGAACGCTACTGATGCGAAGAGATTCTAGCAACTCGATTCTCAAGCAAAGAATATCATATGTGGTCATCTGAGCAAAGGACAGTATGGAAGAGTGAGTGCTTTGGAAACTGCTAAGCTTATCTGGAATAGGCTGTCCAAAGTAAATGAAGGAGTCTCAACTCAACGTGACTCTCGTGTTGACGTTCTTCGCAATCTCTTCAATCGCTTCAAAAGACTCGACAATGAAAATGTTCAGCAAACCTTCGATCGCCTCACTGACATCTCAAATGAGCTTCAAGCGCTTGGCGCCACTGACATCACCGACCATGAGGTGGTCAAGAAATTGCTGAGATCGCTAGATTCCTCATTTGACACTCTGGCACAGATAATTCAAGAGCATGCTGACTACAAGTCACTTGATCCCACTGATATCCTCGAGAGGCTAAACACTCATGAGTTCCAGCTTGCTGAGAAGAGAGATCTCTATGGTTCGAGCTATGGCAGATCACGTGCTTTGAAGGCCAAGGCAGTCTCTGAGTCTGAAGATGAAGACTCTGCTAGCAGCCTTGGTGACCCTGAAGAACTGAGCCAGGAACTTGCACTGCTCGTGAAGAAATTTCAAAAGTTCTCAAGACATGGTCGCTTTGGAAAACCCTCAATGAGTAATGATTCCTCATCCAGTGACTACAAGAAGAGGCTATGCCACAAATGCAAGAAACCTGGTCACTACATCCAAGATTATCCTCAATGGGATAAGGAATCAAATAAGAAGAAATACAAGGATTACAGTTCTGATGACGCAAAGAAGAAGAAGAAATCTTCAAAGTCTTCATCATCAAATTCCTAAGGGTCTTCATTCACAAGAAGAGTAGCTCCAAGAAGGCCCGGGCATTCATTGGCAAGGACATGGACTCTGAGGCTGAATTTGAGGAACATGAGGACGAGGAGGCATCTGAGGAGTCAGAGTCTGGTGTGGCGAGCCTAGCTCTCACTACCGCATTCGTCAGCAAGTCTATCTTCAACTCTGAAGAAAATGACTCCACCAACAAGGCTGATGAAGGCAATGATGACTACACTCCCACCTATTGCTTCATGGCAAAGGGTGCCAAGGTAACTAAATATGCCTCCTCTGACTCAAGTGAGGATGAATCTGATGAAAATCTCAAACCCAGCTACTCTAAACTTGCTAAAATTGATGTGAAACAAAAAAAGGCTTTTGAAAAGGTTCAAAACATGCTAGAAAAAAGTGATGATATGTTGGGTGAAGAAATGGATCGCACTAAAACCTTGACTGAAAATCTTTAGAGACTTCAGTCCAGGTTTGACAATCTTCAAGGTCATCATAACACTCTCTTATCTGATCATGAGAAACTTTCTTATGAATTTCTTCAAAGAAAGCAAGATCTTGAAAAGCTAAGAGTGGATTATGAAGATCTTCAGAAGGAGCGTGATTCATTACTTGCTCGACAAATCAGCGCTACACAGGAAGAATTTGTTCCTCCATGTCTGAAGTGCATTGAACGTGAAACTGCTAATTCTTCACCTGAATGTTCAAATGCTTCTAATGCTACAAATTCTTCATATGTCTCTGTTGTCACTAATTCCTCATCTGAGGACAATGCAAGTATCACTGATGATGCAGGGCTGAAGGAATTGTATATGACAGGCATGTACAAAAGCCTCAAAGGGCATCAGACTCTTTGTGATGTGCTCAAAAAGCAAATCCTCAACAGAAACCCTAGGAAAGAGGGTATTGCCTTTGAGAGGAAACTCAATGCTGATGGAACATATTGGAACCCTGAGCAGTATCCCAAAACCTCATGGGTTGCTGCAAAGGGACCTCTAGTTGATCCATCCAACTTATCAGGCTTTACATGTGAATCTCCTCATTCTTCTAATGAGTCATTTGAATCCAACTATAAACTGTTCAAAAATCAGAATGGTGAAGTATTTGCTAGATATGTTGGCACTAACTGCAGAAACGGTTCCTCTATGAAGAAAATCTGGGTTCCCAAAAGTTGCCTTGAAAGTCTTCAGGTGAATTTCCTCATGACACCACCTATAAAGAATAGGAACTCCAGATCAAATTCTTCATATGAACCAAATTCTTCATATGGATCCAAGTCCTCAGGTGGACCAAATTCCTCACATGGATCAAATTCCTCAAAAGGATCAAAGTCCTCATATGATCATCATCGTGCTAACCCTTCTGTTTCGTAGGGTAGAGCTAAGGGCTATGAATATATGCATTATTCTTCAAATAATTATGTTCATAACTCTTCGAAGAATTTCTCTGCTTATTCATATGCTTACCCTAACACCTCTTATGTGAAACGAAGTGGTCTGGCGTCCATGCCACCTTTCTCATATGGTGCTCGCAGAGTGATGAATTCTTTGCCACCCCTCCAGATGTGGGTGGTGAAGAAAAAGAACTAATCCCTTATGCAGGGTCAAGTCTCCAGTCGTGCTCAAAACGACTGAAGAATTTGCTGGAGACCTGAACAGTGCCTGATAGGACGCAGGCTAATCATGATGAAATGAACCTTCATTTCTCACGTCCTCATACTGCTTATCTGTTCTAATTGCTTGATGAAATTGACCTGATGATACTGATGTCATATTCTTCACTCATGAAGTATATGAGTTTGTAAGCTGCACTAATTCATCTGCAGGATGATCAACCCAAGGCAAATGAGAGGGTCCTCAATAGTGGATGTACAAATCACATGATTGGTGATAAGAATCTATTGATGGATGCTCCCTTATCACCATCAGACCTGAAGCATATCATCTTCGCTGACAAAGGCAAAAGTCAGGTATTGGGTCTGGGCAAGGTTGCAATCTGTAAGGACATACACATGGACAAAGTCATGCTTGTTGAGTCCTTAGGATACAACCTCATGTCTGTCTCAATGCTTTGTGATCTTTATATGGTTGTTGTCTTTGGAAAGTATCGTTGTGTTGTGATCATGGAAGCTGACAATTCCAAAGTCTTCGAAGGCTTTAGGAGAGGAGACTTGTACATTGTTGATTTCTCTACAGGACCACAACCTGCCGTGTGCTTACTTGCAAAAGCTTCAAAAGGTTGGATATGGCATCAACGACTTGGTCATGCTGGCATGAGGAATCTGCACACGCTCGCGAAGAAGAAGCATGTCATTGGCATTGAGAATGTCAAATTCCTCAAGGATCATTTATGTGGAGCCTGTGAAGCTGGGAAGATGACAAAGGCCAAGCATCCAGCGAAGACTATCATGACCACCACTCGACCATTTGAATTGCTTCACATGGATCTCTTCGGTCCTAATCATTATTCTGCTGTGACAAATGATGCATCTCTATATTGCTTTGTTATTGTTGATGATTATTCTCGTTACACATGGGTACACATTGTTAGTTACAAACATGAAGTGCAGGAAGTCTTCAAACGATTTTTCTCGAGGGCTTTAACCAACTTTGGTGTGAAGATCAAGCACATCAGGAGTGATAATGGAACTAAGTTCAAGAATTCCGGTCTTGATGATTATCTTGATGAACTTGGTATTACTCATGAATTATCTGCTCCTTATACTCCTCAACAGAATGGCGTCGTGGAGCGCAAAAACAGAACCCTCGCTGAAATGGCTCGCACTATGCTTGATGAATACAAGACACCTCGTTGGTTCTGGATTGATGCAATTGATACCGCTTGCCACATCATCAACAGAGTA
Organism: Triticum dicoccoides; assembly: GCF_002162155.2. Lineage (NCBI taxonomy): Eukaryota > Viridiplantae > Streptophyta > Magnoliopsida > Poales > Poaceae > Triticum > Triticum dicoccoides. Next base: position 299,823,534 of record NC_041391.1, on the reverse strand, counting down.
TATCTTCACAAATTCTTCAAGAAGACTGCATATGAACTCCTCACTGACAAGAAACCCAATGTAAGTTACTTCAAAGTCTTCAGTGCTAAATGTTGGATTATAGATCCTCATCACAATTCTAAGTTTGCACCGAAGCACATGAGGGTTTCATGCTTGGTTACGGAAAGGACTCGCACACCTACAGAGTCTTCAACAACGTTCTTCACAAAGTTGTTGAAACTGTAGATGTGCGGTTCGATGAAACTAATGGCTCGCAAAGAGAGCACCTACCTTCTATCATAGATGAACCAGCACCTGAGGATTCTAGCAAGTTCAAAGCCACTGAGGATGTCATTCCTACTGAGGAATCTGCTGAAGAATTCATTCTAGAACGTGATGAACATCAAGCTGGCACACCTGAAGAAAATGGTGCTGAAGAAAATGCGGATCAAATTCCTCGAAGACAACCCGCTCATCCTCGTATTGCAAATGAAGTGCAAATCAAGAAGACCATCGATGACATTGAAGCACCAGGTCCTCTCACACGCTCAAAAGCTTCACATTTATCTAACTTTTGTGGGCACTTTGCATTTGTCTCTATCACAGAGCCCACTAAGGTAGATGAAGCATTTCTGGAGCCTGAGTGGATTCAAGCTATGCAAGAAGAATTACATCAGTTCGAGCTCAACAACGTCTGGGAACTGGTCAAACATCCAGATCCTCGCAAGCACAACATTATTGGCACAAAGTGGATCTACCGCAACAAGCAAGATGGAAATGGCCTTGTGGTGAGGAATAAGGCACGGCTTGTAGCTCGAGGCTACACACAGGTTGAAGGAATTGACTTCGATGAAACTTTTGCACCTGTTGCTAGACTTGAGGCTATTCGCATATTACTTGCTTATGCTAACCATCATGATATTATCTTACAACAAATGGATGTGAAAAGTGCATTCCTCAATGGTAAGATTGAGGAATAAGTATATGTTGCTCAACCCCTAGGTTTTGAAGATCCAAAGAATCCTGATAAAGTCTTCAAGCTCAACAAGGCCCTGTATGGCCTCAAGCAAGCCCCTCGGGCGTGGTATGATACCTTGAAGGAATTCTTCGTGAAGAATGGCTTCAAACCCGGTTCACACGACCCAACTCTTTTCACTAAGTCTTATGATGGTGAATTGTTTGTGTGCCAAATATATATTGATGATATCATTTTCGGTTGTACTGACCAATGATATAGTGATGAATTTGCCTATATGATGAGTGAAGAATATCAAATGTCTAGGATGGGAGAGTTGAAATTCTTCTTAGGTCTTCAAATTCGTCAACAACGCAATGGAATATTCATATCTCAGGAGAAATACCTCGAGGACGTATTGAGGAAATTCGGCATGCAAGATTGCAAATGGGTGAAAATTCCAATGCCCACAAATGGCCATCTATGCACTGATGAAAATGGTAAAGACTTTGATCAAAAGGTATACCACTCCATGATTGGCTCTTTATTGTACCTACGTGCATCTAGGTCGGATATTATGCTTAGTGTTTGCATGTGTGCCCGATTTCAAGCTACACCGAAGGAATCACACCATAAGGCTGTGAAGCATATTCTTCGATACTTAGCTCACACACCAACACTTGGATTATGGTATCCCAAGGGCTCCACTTTTGATCTCATTGGATATTCAGACTCTGACTATGCTGGCGATCGCGTGGACCGCAAGTCAACATCTGGTACATGTCATTTCCTCGGACGATCTTTGGTCTGTTGGTCCTCGAAGATACAGAACTACGTATATCTCTCCACTGCAGAAGCTGAGTACATTGCAGCTAGATCGTGCTGTGCTCAACTACTATGGATGAAGCAAACACTCAAGGACTATGGCGTCAATGTGAAGAATGTGCCTCTCTACTGTGACAATGAGAGTGCCATCAAGATTGCTCATAACCCAGTTCAGCACTCGAAGACCAAGCAAGTCCAAATTCATCATCATTTTCTTCGTGATCATGTGTTGAAGGGCGACATCTCCATCGACCACGTCAGCACTGAGGATCAATTGGCCGATATCTTCACTAAGCCCTTGGATGAGAAGAGATTTAGCAAGTTGTGGTGTGAGCTAAATATCCTAGATTCTTCGAATGTTCTCTGGAATGGACACACATCCTAACACTTATGCTGACTTGTTGACTTAGATGTGCAACACACGAAGTAACGTTTTTCTTCAACCAATGAAGACTAACCCTCTAAGTGTGAAGAGATTAATGAAGAAATTGATTCTCAGAGCCCTACGACAATTGTACGCGGTGTCTGAAATCAGCTTTCTTATACGGTGGGTTACGCCACCAACCAAAGTTGAAAATCTTCAATTTGAGTTTTTCTTCATTTTTGAAATTCCTCAGTTTTTCAAATTCTTCAACTTTGCATTGTCTTCACTCTTTCCTGTGTTGTTCTTCATT
>NC_041391.1:299802649-299820442 GCF_002162155.2 Triticum dicoccoides | reverse complement strand
CTACAGCATTCACTTATTGCTATTTCTTCAAAGTTGATTTCTTCTGCTAAGTGAATGTGATCGGACCCTTCCCCCTCTATGCTAAACTCAACCCAGTCTATTCACAAATTTCTCATATGCGTTCTATTTGAAACTCGTTCAAATTCTTCACTGTGTCCTTGACAGCTGAAGAAATTGCGAACGGAACTTTAAAACTTATCTTATCTGAATTTTCGGCTTTGCCGCTCAAACCGTTCCGCATCCCACAATATACTTATCTATTCACCCACGATCCTATATGATCGCCACATCACAGTACGTGGGTGACACATGTCATGCGAATGAGATGGGTCAGGGGCACGTTCGTCCTAAATCTTCGGGCGAACAGTTTTTCACTGCGACTATAAATACCCCCTCACCCCTCCCTCACTTCCATTACTCCACTCAACCTCTCTCTCACTCTCAAGCTTCTCAAACCCTAGCACCGCCGCTACTCCATCGTCGCTGTTGAGGAAGAGCTTCACTGCCTTGACCTTGTTGCCGTCGTACTCGCACCGGCCGCGGAAATCTTCACTCCGCCGCCGTCGTAGCTGTCTTCCTCCGCCAAGTTAGGGCGTGGAAGATCTGACTTGACGAACTTCACATCTATTCTTCCCAGTTCGTCGTGTTCTTCACTTCGGGTAATTAAAAGTTACTTTTAACTGCTCGCTTTGATTCTCAAGTTTTCCTGAAAATCTTCAAAGGTGTTTATTCTTCAATTCTTCACACACATGAACACCTCACACGTCATCTGTTCTTGATTCGTTTCTCTAAGCTATGATTTTCTTCAAGATTCCTCAGTTGTGTGGATTTTCAATCTATACAACTCTGGAACCTAAGACAAAGAACGCTTAGTGAAATTCGTCAAGACTCGTCTAGTAAAATTCCTCAAACTTGTCCCTTTTTGAAAAACCCTCTGAGAACACATATGACCTCTCGGAATTCCTCACAACTACACTCTGTTCATAGGTACAAATGTCCGCTGCTGAATCACTAGGTTCTCATCAACTTAACTCATTTGCAGCGTTCCTCGAAGAAAAGTTGCATACTTCTTCAGCGAATTCGATTGTTCAAATTCCTCAACTGAAGAAAATAGCAGATGGTAAGAAGCCACAAAAGGGAGGAAAGAAGCCTGAGGTCATGACTGCTTTTGAGACCCCTAAGGACATTTACGCAGGCTATTGCACACCTGATGAAGCCAAGTTTGGTAAGGAGAACAAAAATCAGCGCAAGGTGCGCATACAGAGGATTGAAAGGAGATGGGCACGGGAATGGAGGGAGTACAGGTATGTAACTCCCAAGTACATGAAGAAATTCGCACTCAACCCTCCATGCCCAAGACCTCCATTGGCACCAGGCCAGTTGGCGGATCCCACTAGCCTCAAGCGCGGTGAGGATTATCCCGATGAATGGGCAAAGCGCCAAGCCAAACTGGCTAAGCAAGCAAAGGAAGCAGTGAGGAAATTCAACACTGACTCTGCTGCTGCTGCTGCCTCTGCTGAGGCCTCTGCCAGTCAGCCCAAGAAGCATGCACACAAGTCCAGTGCTTCACCTTCAATGCCCTCACGGCCAAGCTCCTCTACTAAACCTTCAAGGCCAGATTCCTCAAGGCCCTCACGGCAAATTCCTCAGACTGCTCCTCCCAAGTCCTCAGCTCCTCCGTCAAAGTCTTCAGCTGCTCCGACAAAATCCTCGGCACCTGTGCATCTCGCCATGTGCCAAAGGACTCAAGGCTTCTCTATTGCCTCAGGAGCATCTGCAAGCTCCTCGGCTGCTCGAAATTCCTCAGCTGGCCCCTCCCTGCTGAATAAAAAGGCCACTGCTGGACGAGGCACTCGCCCAAGTCCTCACAAGAAGCAGGTCACCTTCCATGTACCCTCTGTTGATGATGAGGCTGATGATGAAGAACTTGCCGAAATCATCAGAAACAGGCAAGCCAGGGCCGCTAGAGCCAAAGGCAGCAATGTGCCACTGATGTTGGATCCCAAGTTGATCCTCGATTACATTGACTTATGGCACAAGGACCCCAACACACCTTTGCCGGAGATGAACCTCACTCCTGGTCAAAGCCATGTCCTCACTGCCTTCATTGAAGAAGAGAAATGGAAATTTGAACAAGGCAGAAGTCTGAACAAAGCATAGTACAAGAAACAGCGCTACCTCAAGGACAATGTCCTCACTCTCACCCCAGATCAGCTCCTTGCTCTACAAGCTGAAATCAAGCAATTGAGTGATGAATTTGATCACTATTATGCTGACTGGAAGGGCGCCAAGGTGCGTTTCGTCAATCTGACAAAGAAATTCACTTCAAGTGCTGCTCCACCTGTGCACGTTGAAGTTACTCAGGCTGAGGCATCTGCTCAGCCTACTGAAGAAAATGCCAGCACTGCTGATGACAATCAGACTGCTGAAGAAAATGAGAGTGCCAGGGCTGATGACTCCATTCCAGCCGCTGAAGATATTGCCAGGGCATCCCCTAGTGGTGCGCCTGAAGAAAGTGAACAATTCAGGGCAACTGCAACAGTTGTGCCTGAAGAAAATGAACCAATGTCCTCTGCACCTCCTGCGCCTACACCAACTCCAATCCTTCCATCTGCATCAGATGCGAAGAAGACCAAGGCTGCAGAACGTGCAGCTGAAAAGGAAGGCATCAGCTTCATCAAATTCTTCAGCTCTGAAGAAGATGAAGACTCTGATCAGTTCAATTGACAATCCAATTGATGTCGTTCCAGTTTCATCAATGCCATCAAAGGACCTTGTTCCTTTTGCTGAAGACTATGTAATTCCTGATGAATCTGATGAAGAAACTCCTTCTGTTGCTTCTTCAGAGCAGTTGGACGAAGAAATTAAAGTGGATGAGATCCCTTCAACCCCAATCATTTCCTCACCTTTGCCTCAGTTTACTGCTGAAGAGGTAGGTGTTGAAGAAGTTGAAGAGGAGGATGTGGACATTGGTTGTACCACTTCGGTCCTCAATGATGAATTTTGGGATAGTCAACATCCCAACCCCCCAATGTTCACTCCCCTCCAAACTATTCCTCAGTCCCCTGCTACCACTGAAGTGCAAATGGGATCTGAAGAACCTCATGCAACCCCAAGTGTTCGTGAAGAAATTCCAGCCACTAGTGCTGAAGAAATTGTCAATGAAGAATTGGCAACCCAGGCTGAAGCTGCTGAAGAGCCTGAAATTCCTCAGCCCGAGGAACCTGAGATTGCGATTCCAGAGGTGGTGCTGCAATTGAATGACACTCCTCAGCCCAAGCCAAAGGATCCTTTCTCTAGGAAGCAAAAATTCAAGGCTAATGATTTCTTCGGTCAGCATGTGTTCTTCACTGACTTCAACCCCTACGACAATGCTCGTCTTAGAAGGAAGCGTTTCTGGACTGCAGCCAGGCAAACTTCTATTCCTCAGTGCTTTACAACAAGGATGAAGTCTTCGATCATGAGCATATTCCTCATGTGGACATGGAATCCATGCCGTGCTTCTCTCAAGTCCTCAGCATGATTCATGACGCTGGCTTGCTCAATTTCTGCTCTGACATTGTTGATTGGAATGAAGAACTTATTCTTCAGTTCTACGCAACCTTTCATATCACAGGCGATGCGGCTGACGTCAACTCATGGGTGTTGGACTAGATGACTGAAAACACTCATTACAAGGCACCAGCCACTGAATTGCTTCGTGCCCTACCAATCAGTCCTCCACTTGACGGTGCTCGTTGTCTGTATGATGAGCCTGAACTCACTGATCGTTATATGCAAGTGCTCATGAAGCCGCTGAAGCCAGGACAAGCTCCAAGGACCAAATTCCTCGTGAAGGAATTGCTCTATGTGCCAAGGACAATCTACCGCATTCTGACGAAGACCCTGAGTCCCATCAATGGCCATGACTCATCCGATGAAGAAGTTATCGGAATGATGAAGAATATGTTTTTCAACATCATGCATGGCATCCCCATTAATTATCATGATTTCTTCATGAGGACTCTGGCGAATGTTGCACTTTCTCCATTTGAGCTGAAGCCTTACGCGCCGTGGATCATGAGATTCCTCAGAACAAGGTCTTCACTCAACTACAAGGCTGATTTTCAGAATCACCTCAGCTACTTGCCTCCTATTGAAGTCCTCAAGCGGACAATTTCCTCATCTGATGAGAAGGGTATCGGTGTCAAAACCGGCGGATCTCGGATAGGGGGTCCCGAACTGTGCTTCTAGGCGGATGGTAACAGGAGACAAGGGACACGATGTTTTTACCCAGGTTCGGGCCCTCTCGGTGGAGGTAAAACCCTACTCCTTCTTGATTGATATTGATGGTATGGGTGTTACAAGAGTTGATCTACCACGAGATCAGAGAGGCTAAACCCTAGAAGCTAGCCTATGTTATGATTGTTGTTCGTCCTATGGACTAAAACTCTCCGGTTTATATAGACACCGGAGAGGGCTAGGGTTACACAGAGTCGGTTACAATGGGAGGAGATCTTCAGATCGTATCACCAAGCTTGCCTTCCACACCAAGGAAAGTCCCTATCCGGACACGGGACGAAGTCTTCAATCTTGTATCTTCATAGTCCGGGAGTCCGGCCAACGGTGATAGTTCGGCTATCCGGACACCCCCTAATCCAGGACTCCCTCAGTAGCCCCCGAACCAGGCTTCTATGACGACAAGTCTGGTGCGCAAATTGTCTTTGGCATTGCAAGGCGGGTTCTTCTCCAGCTCCATATACTTGTAGAATAGTGTCCGGCTTCTGATAAATGTTGCGCTCCTTGGCTTCCATGCCCAATAAAGGCCATTTTCCATGTGTCGAACGAATGCAAAAAGCCAGGGTATTTTTACATTTCCCCCCTAGCTGCGCAAATGAGCCGCCTATAAAAAGAGACGAGGATCTAGATCCGAATCATACCATCCTCCTTCCGCGAGTATTCATCGAAGCGCCTCTAACAAAGATCCCCATCATGGACAGTCGACGCGGCTCCTCCTCTCGCGCTCCCAGCCCTCAGCCTGTAGATTGGGAGGGATGCTCAGTCCCGCACAGCGAGCTAGTGGCGCTCCAAACCAAGGGATTTCTTCCCCCAGCCTTCATGGTTCCGGTTCGAGCTGGACTCGCCACCTACAAGAGCGGAAAACAGGCGGAGAGCGTCCCCAATCCCTCCAAAGGAGAGCGGGTATGCTTTGTCCCTTATCTAATAAGATGACTCGAATTTCCAATGCATCCATTTCTCTGGGGCTCCTGGAGTTCTACGGCCTCCAGCTGCACCACCTTACACCTGCCTCCATTCTGCACATCGCGGGCTTCGTGGCCCTTTGCGAGCTGTTCCTGGGCGTCGAGGCTCATTTTGCGCTGTGGAAAAGATTATTCTGCCTCGTACCCCATTCTCATGAGGGGTCAATATATCAAGTGGGCGGAGCCGAACTATGGTGCATCGCCGGGACCGGATATCTATTCGGAACCCCAAAGAAGGCGTCTGAAGACTGGCCTTTGAAATGGTTTTACATGGAAGACGCCCCGCTACCGGATCCAATTCGGATCGGCCTCCCAGAGTTTAGTAATGCTCCTCTGAAGAAACACCTAAGTTGGCGTCTGCGGAGCCCTCAACGGGAGAACGACAGGGACGTCCTGTACCTGATGGGCCGAATAAGATTATTGGCTCATTCCGGATTGACCACGATTGGGGTCATGGCCACATGCATTATGCGGGGGGTGCAGCCGCTCCAATATAGGGGCCACCCCATGTGGGATTTCAACGGGGAGGATGATGCCACCCGTCATGGCCGCAAGGGGCCGGGATCGGTCGCTGATCTGGTGGAGATCCTGTCCGGCCTGTACAAAGGGGAAAAGGAGGATTTTCTCCGTGTTAGTCCATTGAACGGATTTTCTATGAACAATCCTCGAAGCTGGGTAAGCAAACAATTTTACTCATCTACCCGCCTTCGAAATTCCCATGATTGAATATTCAGTCTGGTGATATTAACGCAGGAGTTACGCCAGACGGTGAAGGAGATCAACAGCTCTCCCCCACAGCCCGAGGACCCGGAACGGTCCCTCGATCCAGATTCCCAAGAGGATCCGGACTTATGTGTGGAGTTAATTGATGGAGTGTTTCATCAATTGAGTAAGGACAACACCTTAGTGGCCATTACGGCCGATTATCCCGGATTACTTCCAGCCTCAAAGGTAGCCGAGACCGAAGTCCTGGTACTTTGAAGGAGATCCATCCATGCCTTATTTTGAATGTTGTAGACCAATAGTCTTTCGTTTTGCAGGGGAAATCCTTGAGGCGGAGTGCCGGGCCCGCGGTGGGCAGCCAACAAAGGCTGCTAAAGCCCGGCGGGCAAAAAAGAAGTGCGTACCAGATCGAGACTCCGGTGCAACGGTACGGCGTGCAAATTTCACGCCTAGGGTTTATGCCCTTAAGTCATTCTAACGCCCATGTTCTTCTTAGGAAGAAGAGAGCCCGCCGGACTATATCCACTGGCCAAACTTCAAGGCCGGGTCTGAAAGCGGAGGCGGACACGGGATGCATGTCGGGCGTTCCTCCGACAGAGGATGCAGACGGGCTATCTGCCACCAATTCAGAGATGGAGAGCGCCATGAACCACCAGCAGCGCCGGACTGTTCTTCAGGACGCATGTTTTTCCCCAGAGGCGTTGAACGCCTTTAATACAGGAGATGCGTACCTCCGTGCCGCTCGAAATGGTCTAGCCAGGGCCACGGAGCAGTATGTAAAAGACATACAGGTGAGTAAATCTGATAGTTATATATGTCAGTAGCCCCCGAGACTTGAAATAGTTAAGATAATTGTTTTAAGGATCATGTGTTATGCAGGGTCTTACAGAGAAGAACACGCAACTGTCTTAGGAGTTGGCGGAGTGCAAGGCCCAACTTGAGGCCGCACTGGCCGCTTCAGCAATTGGAAAGGAGACCCCCTCAGGTAATGTATGTTCCCAGAAATAATTCCATTGTGAAGCGCAGCATGTGTGCAATGCTGACGATAACAATGAGTAAATCCGGACAAGCAACAACTCCTACGCAAGCTAAAGGCTGGAGAGAGCGTGTTGACAAGGGTGAGGCAAGAGAAGAACAAACTTCAAGATGCCAATACCCAGCTGGGCGAGGAACTAAAGGACGTTCGTATACAGCTGTCTGCTTTCGTAAAGGAGAATCAGCGACTTCATTGCAACATTTTTAGTAAGTGCTTGAACGAATTCTCGAACAAAAATCGGCGAGGAAGACGATTGACAGAGCTATGTCTGTAGGTCTGCTGACAGGTCGTCCTGCGGAGGAAATGCCCGGTTCAACGGGGGACCTTCTTCCCGAGCTGTTGCAACTACACGAACGAGTTCGGCAGGCAATGCAGGGCGTCGTCCAGGCTATGTGGCCATCCCTCTCCGTGCCCGAAGGCCTTGGGGAGCTTGCCAAGAAGCTTGAGGGAGTGCGGCAGCGCTTCCGATTGTGGAAGATATCGGCCTGTCGTCAAGGTGCCAGGAAGGCCTGGGCCATGGTGAAGACTCGGTACACGAAGGCGGACCCGAACCACATGGCCGAGGTCGGCCCTATGGGTCCGGACGGAAAGGAGATCCCTGTCAGTTTAGTATATGGCCAGGTAGAGCTGGCTGCAAAGTATTCTCAACAGGACTGTAAATTAGACCGCCTGTTGGATGGTATTGAAGAAGAATATACCGAGTCGGATTGACTCTTTAATTTAAAATGACATGAAAAATGCCTTCTAGCCGGATTGTAGATCGTTTGTCACTGCGGACCTTTTCGCTTCGACCTCTGGACCCTATAGTCCGGAGTGTGTCCAAATACCCTCTCGATTATGTAAGAACCGGGGCATGCATGGCGACAAGGCGTAGGGGTCATAATTGCTTTAGCAGACAAGTGCCCAACTAGTTATGTTATATTACATGGTTAGTAAGAAACATCTTCCAGGGAGAATAGTTCCATTAGGGGTTCCTTTCCCTGGGAGGCATTGCCCTAAAGTGCATGTCCGAACTGCTAAAAAGAGCAAAAAAGCGTCTGGGGGCAGATAAATAAACAAGAAAAATCATCTTTTAGTTCACTGACCGAATATTCCCTTAAGAACGCTAGCTTTCGGCTTCACCTAGTCTGAGGTACACATCCGGCTGACCCGGCAGTAAAAATCGCAGAGGTGCTCCCTTTACCACCTAGCCGAACGAACGGGAACGTAGGGGTAAGAACAGGAGCCAGGCAACCCAGCTTGGCCAAAACTGAAGTCATATCGATGCATATAATGGTGTATAAAAGGTTCATGCGGAAGTGTAACGCATGTTTTGGGCATGAGGCCCGTTTATATAAACTTCTGATAAAGAAGCCCCCAGGTATGATGAGCGCGGGTGGCGCGTTAAGTATGTGCGGATGATGTGCAAGCTAGCCCCTAAGGGCTTGGGAGAAGAAAAAGGAGAAGGGAGGAAGAAGGAGAGAAATGCCAGATAGCTTGATGTGAAAAAATAAAATAAAATAAAAGGGACAGAGGAAGGAGACGAACACGGAGTCCGGCGCTAGGCGTAGAATCTTCGTAGACGTGCTGCGTTCCATGGGTTCGGCTCGAGTCGGTTGTCTGATGCATTTCGCAGACGGTACGCTCCGCCAGTCAGTACTTGGTCGATTATGAAGGGACCCTCCCATTTGGGCTTTAGTTTGTCCTTTTTCTTGTCCGGCAGGCGTAGAACTAGTTCGCCAACATTGTAAGTTTTGGCCCGTACTTCTCTTCTTTGATATCTTCGAGCCTGTTGTTGATAGAATGCGAAACGAGCTTTTGCCACGTCGCACTCCTCCTCCACTGCTTCCAAGCTGTCCTGCCGATCGAGCTCGGCTTCTCTTTCTTCGTACATACGCACTCAAGGTGAGTCATGTATTATGTTGCAGGGCAGAACTGCCTCTACGCCGTATACCATAAAAATGGTGTGAATCCTGTAGTGCAATTTGGCGTGGTCCGCAGCCCCCAGAGTACGGAGTCAAGCTCCTCTACCCAGTGCGTGTTTGATTCCTTCAAGGATCATACTAGTCTGGGTTTGATGCCGCTCATAATAAGACCGTTGGCCCGTTCGACTTGACCATTAGTTTGTGGGTGATAGACTGAAGCGTAGTCGAGCTTGATGCCCATGTTTTTGCACCCGAGTTGAACTTCATCGGCTGTAAAGTTTGTGTCGTTGTCAGTTATGATGCTGTGTGGGACGCCGTAATGGTATACAACCCCGGATATGAAGTCTATCACCGGTCCGGATTCGGCCGTCTTTACAGGCTTGGCCTCTATCCATTTGGTGAATTTGTCCACCATAACCAGTAGGTATTTTTTCTTGTGGGTTCCTCCTTTAAGGGGTCCAACCATGTCAAGCCCCCAGACCGCAAAAGGCCAGGTAATGGGGATGGTTTGTAGGGCGGTAGGTGGCATGTGGCTTTGATTAGCGAATAATTGGCAACCGACGCATCGCTGCACTAAGTCCTGAGGGTCTGCCCGGGTTGTCGGCCAATAAAATCCGGTACGAAAGGCCTTGCTTACAAGGGCCCGGGCTGTGGCGTGGTGCCCGCCTAGTCCGGCATGAATTTCCGCCAGAAGATTTTGCCCTTCTTCTTCGGAGATACACCTTTGCAGGACTCCGGTTGTGCTCTTCTTATAAAGCTCTCCCTCGTGGACTTTGTAGGCTTTAGATCTCCGCACTATGCAGCGGGCCTCGTTTTGGTCCTCGGGAAGTTCCTGCCTAGTTAGGTAGGCTAGGAATGGTTCTGTCCACGGGGCAATGACTGCCATTATTGTGTGGGCTGATGGTGTTGTTTCGTTGGCAGAGCCACCAACTGTGTCAGAATGTATGGTGACTATGTCCGAGCTGTTGTTTCTGGACTCTCCCTCCCATGTTACGGATGGCTTGAAAAGCCTCTCTAGGAAGATGTTGGGAGGGACGGCATCGCGCTTTGCGCCGATGCGTGCCAGCATGTCTGCTGCCTGGTTGTTCTCCCGGGCTATATGGTGAAATTCGAGCCCCTCAAACCAGGCTGACATCTTTAAGACGGTGTTGCGATAAGCTGCCATTTTCGGATCTTTGGCGTCAAAGTCTCCATTTATTTGGGATATCGCGAGGTTTGAATCCCCACGGACCTCTAGGCGCTGAATGCCCATGGAGACTGCCATCCGGAGATCATGTAGAAGGGCCTCATATTCGACTGCGTTGTTGGAGTCCGTGTACATTACCTAGAGTACGTATTGGACTGTATCTCCTGTAGGGGACGTCAGAATGACGCCAGCCCCCAGGCCAGCCAGCATTTTGGAGCCGTCGAAGTGCATGATCCAGTTGGAATATGCGCCGTACTCTTTAGGGAGCTCGGCTTCGGTCCATTCGGCGATGAAGTCAGCCAAAACCTGCGATTTGATAGCTCGCCGTGGCTTGTAAATTATATCGAACAGAAGGAGCTCAATGGCCCATTTGGCAATCCGGCCCATTGCGTCGCGGTTGTTTATAATATCATTAAGAGGTACTTCGGATGCCACTGTTATTGAACACTCTTGGAAATAGTGTCACACTTCCGGGATGCCATGAACACCGCGTATGCTATGTTTTGATAGTGCGGGTACCGGGACTTGCATGGGGTTAAGACAGTGGACACGTAATAAACCGGTTTTTGGAGAGGAAACTTGTGTCCGTCCGTTTCTCGTTCGACGACGAGCACCGCGCTTACAACTTGATGGGTTGCCGCGATGTATAATAGCATAGGTTCACCCGTGTTGGGCACGGCCAGGACCGGATTTGTTGCCAGTACGGCCTTGATTTCTTCGAGTTCGGCCGTGGCGGCATCCGTCCACTCGAAGTGTTTGGTGCGCCGCAGGGGGCGATAAAGGGGTAATGCCTTTTCTCCTAAGCGGGAGATAAAGCGGCTTAGAGCCGCCACACATCCAGTCAATTTTTGTGTTTGCTTGAGGTCTTTTGGGATATCCAATTGCGACAGAGCTCGGATCTTGGCCGGGTTTGCTTCAATTCCTCTATCGGATACAATGAAGCCCAAGAGCTTTCCGGCTGGCATGCCGAAAACGCATTTTTCTGGGTTGAGCTTAATGTCATATGCATGGAGATTGTCGAACATGAGCCTCAAGTTGTCTACTAAAGTTTCTACATGTTTGGATTTGATGACCACATCATCTACGTATGCTTCAACTGTTTTGCCGATCTGGTTGGCCAGACATGTCTGAATCATGCGCTGATATGTTGCGCTGGCATTTTTGAGCCCGAAGGGCATCGTGTTGAAGCAGAATGGGCCGTACGGGGTGATGAATGTCGTTGCGGCTTGGTCTGACTCTGCCATCTTGATTTGGTGGTAGCCAGAGTATGCATCGAGGAAACACAATGAATCGTGTCCTGCAGTGGCGTCGATGATTTGATCAATTCGGGGGAGTGGGAAAGGATCCTTTGGGCAGGCCTTATTTAGGTCTTTGAAATCGACACATAGGCGCCAGGATTTGTCCTTCTTTGGTACCATCACCAGGTTTGCTAGCCAGTCTGGATGTTTTATATCTCTAATGAATCCGGCTTCCAGTAGTTTTGCTAGCTCTTCTCCCATGGCTTGTCTCTTGGGTTCAGAGAAACACCGCAGAGTCTGCTTAATGGGTTTAAACCCCTTTAGGATGTTCAGGCTGTGCTCAGCCAGCCTGTGTGGGATTCCTGGCATGTCTAAAGGGTGCCAGGCAAAAATGTCCCAATTTTCTCGCAGGAATTCTCTGAGTGCGGCATCTACATCGGGTTTTAGTTGTGTCCCGATGGATGCCGTTTTTGTGGGGTCCGTTTGATGGACTTGGAATTTGACTATTTTGTCCGCTGGTTTGAAGGAGGTGGACTTGGATCTCTTATCAAGTATCACATCGTCCCTGTCCACCATGGAGTGCAACGCAGTTAGTTCCTCGGCCGCTAGGGCTTCGGATAATGCCTTCAGGGACAGTGCGGCTGTCTTGTTTTGGGCGCGGAGCGCTGTGTCCTGATCACTTGCAAGAGTGATGATTCCGTTGGGTCTGGGCATTTTGAGCTTCATGTACCCATAATGGGGTATGGCTTGGAAAATTGTAAATGCTTCTCGCCCTAGCAGAGCCTGGTATCCGCTGTTGAACGGGGCCACTTGAAATGTGACCTCCTCGGATCTGTAATTATCCGGCATGCCGAACACCACATCCAGTGTGATTTTTCCTGAACAGCACGCTTCCCGGCTTGGTATTATTCCTCTGAAGGTTGTGTTGCTTCGCTCAATGCGCCTCCACTCTATTTCCATTTTTTGAAGGGTTTCCTCGTAGATGAGGTTAAGTCCGCTACTGCCGTCCATGAGTACCTTTGTAAGTCGGAAGTCGTCCACTATCAGACTGAGGACCAATGCGGTTGGTGCTCGGTTGTCCGGAATTTAGGTTCATCACTGGCATTAAAAGTAATAGCCGTGTCACTCCATGGGTTTATTGTTGCTACTTGGTAGACTTCGGCAAGGTTGTGGAGGGTTCATTTCCTCGCGTTGTTTGATGCGAAGGTCTCGAAGACTGTCGACACCGTACTAGCGTTTCTGGGGTGGTGTTCTTCGGATTCTGGAGTTAGAACCTCCTCGCCACTTCTGGCCACCTGCCGGAGTATCCAACATGCTCTAAGGCTGTGAGTTGGTGTGACTTCCCCTGAACTATGAATTTTACAGGGTCCATTGAGCCATCCCTCCAGTACGGTCCCATACCCTATAGAGGGTTTTTGTTTTTTGATGTTTGGCTCAGGTGCCTGGCGATAATGCGCCCTTTTGTTTTGGACTCGTGTTGAATTCAGGGCCGGATTGTCCCAGAATTTATATTCGGTTTTCCGAACGCTTTCTGTCGCACAGTACTTTTGTACTATGGATGTCAAGTCGGCGAAGCGTGTAATTTCGCGACGACTTATGGCGTTGAGGATTCCGATGTCCGTGCAGTTGTTACAGAAGAATGAAACTGCTTCTTCCTCACGGCAGTCCCTTATCCTGTTCATAACCAGGAGGAATCTTGCCCAATAGTGGTGTACTGTTTCCCCGGGCGCTTGCCGTATTTTGGATAAATCCCTTATAGTTGGGTGGGCGGGTGGATTTAAATCCGGAACCCTACCCGATAAAAGATTCAGGGGCCAAGAGGTTTCCGAATTCGGAGGCTTGCTTTCTTGGACATTATTCAATGAATCAGGCCTGCTGCCTGACTTTAGGTTCAGGACTTCGGCAACATCCTCCCCTCCGCGGGTATCCGGCTTGGAGGGGTCGGAAATCCGGACACATCTGGTCCTTAGAGCGGGCGAAGATGCGCTGCATTGTTCTTCCACCACTTCAACGTGATGGGTGACCTAGGGAGAGTCGATCTCTCTCTGGTCAGGTTTAAGCCTGATCTGGCCGTAATCTGTAGCGACTCCTAGGGCGGCAATGCGATCCAGGAGCTCATTCAAGGAAGAGAGCTCCGTCGGATCTAATTGCTCGGTGAGTTCCGAGCTGATGTGAAGATTGCTTTCGATGGCCTAAGAGGTCATCATCGGTGCGGCGACCGAACGGGCGGGCATCAAGAACCTGCCTAGCCAAAGAGTTTGGCCGACAGCCAAAGCTCCTTTAGCGACAGCGTCATCTTTAAAGACGGGTGCGGCATCCTTCCTGACGGTGACGGCACAGAGGAACTCTCAATGAAAGCACCAATGTCGGTGTCAAAACCGGCGGATCTCGGGTAGGGGGTCCCGAACTGTGCGTCTAGGCGGATGGTAACAGGAGACAAGGGACACGATGTTTTTACCCAGGTTCGGGCCCTCTCGGTGGAGGTAAAACCCTACTCCTGCTTGATTGATATTGATGGTATGGGTGTTACAAGAGTTGATCTACCACGAGATCAAAGAGGCTAAACCCTAGAAGCTAGCCTATGGTATGATTATGGACTAAAACTCTCCGGTTTATATAGACACCGGAGAGGGCTAGGGTTACACAAAGTCGGTTACAATGGGAGGAGATCTTCAGATTGTATCGCCAAGCTTGCCTTCCACGCCAAGGAAAGTCCCTATCCGGACACGGGACAAAGTCTTCAATCTTGTATCTTCATAGTCCGGGAGTCCGGCCAACGGTGATAGTTCGGCTATCCGGACTCCCCCTAATCTAGGACTCCCTCAAAGGGCAACTCACCAGCCGTGATCGATGAAGGCATTCGTCCATTGGCTGGCCAGTTCCACAAAGCTGCATCTTACTCCACCAATGATGACTCTGCCACTCATGATACTGCTTCCAATGCTACCAAGACAAGTCCTCAAGCTACTGCTCCTCGTGTGCTGACTGATCGTGAACTGCTGATAAGTCTTCACCAGAAGGTGGATCACAACCACAAGTGGGTTAAGCGTCAGTTTGGTTCTATTCTTCACAACATGACTTCCACACATAATGCAGTGAAGAAAAACCACTACTACCTCCATGAAGTGTTTGATTGCACCTGGGCTATTCTGTCACATCTATATTGTAACACCCACGATGCGGCTATATCTCCCATGTGTTGAAGCACGACTTATAGACATAACCGCATGGTGGTTTTGTCGCAAGAAGGGTCATCTTCACACAATCCCATGTAATGAACAAGAATGGGATAAAGAGAGTTGGCTTACAATCGCCACTTCACACAATACATAAATAAGATCCATACATCATTCAAAATACACTCATAGACCGACTACGGTCAAATCCAAATAAAAAGAAGGTAACCCCAAATGCTAGATCCCCGATCGTCCCGACTGGGCTCCGCTACTGATCATCTGGAAACGAAACATAGTAACAACCAAGATCATCATCAAACTCCCACTTCAGCTCAGTTGCGCCACTTGCGCTGGTATCCTCGGCACCTGCATCTGTTTTGGTAGAATCTGTGAGCCACGGGGACTCAGCAATCTCACACCCGCGAGATCAAGACTATTTAAGCTCATAGGTAGGAAAGGGGTAATATGGTGGAGCTGCAACAAGCGCTAAGCATATATGGTGGCTAACATATGCAAGTGAGAGCGAGAAGAGAAGGAACACATCGGTCGAGAAGCTAGAAGCGATCAAGAAGTGATCCTGAAACTACTTACGTTCATACATAACCCAAACCGTCTTCACTTCCCGGACTCCTCCGAGAAGAGACCATCACGGCTACACACATAGTTGATGCATTTTAGTGAAGTCAAGTGTCAAGTTATCTACAACCGGACATTAACAAATTCCCATCTACCTCATAACCACGGGCACGGCTTTCGAAAGATAATATACCCTGCAGGGGTGTCCCAACTTAGCCCATCATAAGCTCTCACGGTCAACGAAGGATATACCTTCTCCTGGGAAGGCCCGATCAGTCTCGGAATCCCGGTTCGCAAGACATTTCGACAATGGTAAAACAAGACCAGCAAAGCCGCCCGATGTGCCGACAAATCCCGATAGGAGCTGCACATATCTCGTTCTCAGGGCAACACCGGATGAGACTAGCTAAGAGTAAAACTAACCCTCAAGTTTCCCTGAGGTGGTCCCGCAGGCAGGTCAGTTCGGACCAGCACTCGAAGGAGCACTGGCCCGGGGGGGGTTAAAATAAAGATGACCCTCGGGCTCGCAAAAACCCCAGGGAAAAAGGCTTAGGTGGCAAATGGTAAAACCAAGGTTGGGCCTTGCTGGAGGAGTTTTATTCAAAGTGAACTATCAAGGGGGTCCCATAAATCACCCAATCGCGTAAGGAACGCAAAATCAAGGAACATAACACCGGTATGACGGAAACTAGGGCGGCAAGAGTGGAACAAGACACCAGGCATAAGGCCGAGCCTTCCACCCTTTACCAAGTATATAGATGCATTAATTAAACAAGAAATATTGTGATATCCCAAAATATCCATGTTCCAACAAGGAACAAACTTCATCTTCACCTGCAACTAGCAACGCTATAAGAGGGGCTGAGCAAAAGCGGTGACATAGCCAAACAACTGTTTGCTAGGACAGGGTGGTTAGAGGCTTGACATGGCAATATGGGAGGCATGATAAACAATGGCAGGTAAAGCTAACATAACGATAGAGCGAGCAACTAGCAAAGCAAAGATAGAAGTGATATCGAAGGTATGGTCATCTTGCCTGCAAAGTTCTCAGAGTTGTCGAAGGCTTGATCCTCGTAAGCATTCTCAACAGGTTCCTTGTGCACATACTCGTCTCCCGGCTCTACCCAAAGAAAGAACACAAGCAATGGAACCACAATCAAACATGGAGCAATGCACAAGCAACATGATGCAATACATGAAATGATATGCGAGATGTGATATGCAATGCATATGCGGGCTCCGGGAGGGAAAATGATGAAAAAGGCATCAACTTGGCAAACCAAGTATGCCTCTGGAAATATGATTTTGGTTGAAATCGATATAAATATCACCGGAATCGGATGCACGGTTTGCAAATGGCAAGCAAAACAAGAATGACACAAATCTGCGATTAACAGCACGATGCTACTTAGCATGCAACAAGAAACTATGCTGCAGCACCCCAACATAAAAACAAAGCATATGGCAGTGATCTACAGGAGATGCTTGACAAAATAGGAACACTGAGATACGGATAAAACACATAATAGAAGGTTCAAACAAGCATGGCAAAAGTGCAAAAGATATCAGGTTGGACATGGCATAAACAGCATCAGGTAGCAATGTTCAGACCAAGAAATCAAGATGCTACAGGAACTTATAATAGCAAAACAAGGCATGACATGATTCTACTCAAAGCATAGAACAAAAGTCCCTTACTGACCATGAGCCAAAAAGGATCAGAAGAAATGATGGCATCCATGTAAACATAGCAAGTTTTGTTAACAGATTCAGCAAACTGAGCATGGCATTGACAGAATTATGAAGGCATCTTCAAGAGCTCGATTCACTCACCACAAGTCATTGCATGACAAGATAAGCATAGCATCATCAAGAAGACATGTTTATGAAGCTATCCATGGCAAGAACAAGTTCATAGCATGCAAGGATCAACTACAACAACCTTGGCAAAATTGAATAACATGTAAACAATCTGCCAGGAAACATTTTGTAGCAAAAGTAGAGCACGAAAATGACATGCTAGGCTACTCCATAATTGCAACAAGGGGCATGGATGGATATCTCATAACCATATGTACAAAACATCCTTACTGAAGTATCTCAAAATATGCATGAATCTCTCTGTAGCATCATGTTTACAAGGCATAAAAATAACAGCAGAACGGGGACTAAAAACAGCAACATCACGAAGCCTAGTTTACATGCTTGTGCTAGTCACCACATTGATCACAAAAATACATGGTAAGCACCTATGTAAAGATGGCATGGCATAGTTCAAAACATATGTAGGGCTCAAGTTCATAAGATGCACACATCAATCATGGCAAAAATGACAAAAGTGCATGTTCTGATAAGAATCTGAAACTAACATCACATAGCACTCTTGCATCAGAGATTCAGGCACCTAGATGACCTCAAATGAAGAGCACAACCTGATGAACATTTTGATATATCGTGCGCATGAAACGGAGCTACGATGACGGAGTTATGATGCGAGGAGCAGGGCTAAAAAATAACACAGACTTAGAGGATTTCGGGGTCAACCTAGGGTTTATTCCAGATCTGGATCCGGCTCGGGCGCATGGATCGAGGCGGGCCGGAGCCTCGCCAGAGCTGCTGGTCGTGAGGGCCGGAGAGGAGGTTGGGGCCGGCCGGGGCGCGGTCGGGACGGCGGCGGCCGACGGGCGACGAGGCGGCGGCGTCGCACGGGGGCG
>NC_041391.1:299781765-299802569 GCF_002162155.2 Triticum dicoccoides | reverse complement strand
CCACGTGGCGGCGCGCGGTTCGCCGGGCAGCGGCGGGCGGACGTGTCCGGCCTGGTCCGGATGCGTCCGGTGTCGGCGGGGAGGAATTGTCTAGGGTTTTGTCCGAAAATTGGACGGAGAGGACATATTTATAGGTAGGAGGAGCTAGGAGGCTCCAAATGGAGTGAGGTTTTCGCCCACACGATCGTGATCCGATGACGGAGAGCATGGAAGTGACTTTGATGGGTTATTGGGCTGTTTTGGAGGGGTGTTGGGCTGCAACCCAAAAGAGGCATTTGTGGTTAAGCGGTTAACCGTTGGAGTATCAAACGACCTCCAAATGACACGAAACTTGACAGGTGGTCTAACGGTGGTGTACCAAGGCCACTTGGCAAGCCTCGGTCCATTCTGGGAACGTTTTAACACCCGCACACGAAAAGAGACAAGAGGGGTGCGCCGGTGCACGTGGGAGTGTCGGATTGCAAAACGGACAACGGGGAAAATGCTCGGATGCATGAGACGAACACGTATGCAAATGAGATGCACATGATGACATGATATGAGATGCATGACATGAAAAAAATGCAAAACGAAAGACAAAACCCAACCATGAAGGGAATACCATAGCACATAGCCGAAAATGGCAAGACTTGGAGTTACAAATATGGGAAGTTACATCCGGGGTGTTACAACACTCCACCACTACAAGAGGATCTCGTCCCGAGATCTAGGACTGAAAGAACTCCGGATATTTGGAACGGAGGTGATCCTCGCGCTCCCAGGTGGCTTCTCGGTCGGAATGGTGTGACCACTTCACTTTCAGGAATTTGATTGACTTGTTGCGAGTCTTGCGCTCGGTTTCTTCAAGAATAGCAACGGGGTGCTCATGATAAGAGAGATCTTCTTGGAGGTCAATTTCTTCAAAGTTGATAGTGCGCTCAGGAGTCTTGAAGCACTTGCGAAGCTGTGACACGTGAAACACATCGTGCACGTTTGCAAAGTTGGACGGAAGTTCAAGTTGATAGGCGAGGTCGCCTCTTTTGCCAATGATCTTGAAAGGACCCACGTATCTAGGGGCAAGCTTCCCTTTGATACCGAAGTGACGAGTGCCTTTCATTGGAGAGACACGGAGGTAGACATGGTCTCCGATTTCAAAAGCCAAGTCACGGTGCTTGCTATCATAGTAACTCTTCTGGCGCGATTGCGCGGCTTTGAGATTCTCGCGAATGACTTTGCACATTTCTTCGGCTTCTGTGATCAAGTCGTTGCCAAGAAGTTGGCGTTCACCTGTCTCAGACCAATTGAGAGGAGTACGACACTTTCTGCCATAGAGAATTTCAAATGGGGCCTTGCCCGAACTCGCTTGGAAGCTGTTGTTGTAGGAGAACTCGGCATATGGAAGACAATCTTCCCACTTCATACCGAAGGAAATGACACAAGCACTGAGCATATCTTCAAGGATTTGGTTGACTCGCTCGACTTGGCCACTTGTTTGAGGATGGAAAGATGTGCTGAAACGAATGTTGGTGCCCATGGCCTTCTGAGAGGAGTCCCAGAACTTAGAAGTGAAGATGCTTCCACGGTCTGAAGAAATCAATTGTGGAATGACGTGCAAGGAGACAATTCTGGAGGTGTATAGCTCTGCCAGCTGAGCTGCTGTGATAGATTCTTTGATAGGAAGGAAATGAGCCACTTTAGTAAGGTTGTCAATGACAACGAAGATAGCATCATTTCCATGCTTGGACTTAGGAAAACCAGTCACAAAGTCCATCTCGATATGATCAAACTTCCATTCTGGAATAGCAAGAGGTTGGAGGAGACCAGCTGGTCGTTGGTGTTCTGCTTTCACCCTTCTGCAGACATCACATTCATTCACGAATTGAGCAATTTCTCGCTTCATTCGAGTCCACCAATATGACTGCTTGAGGTCATGGTACATCTTCGTACTTCCAGGATGAATGGATAGGAGGAAATTGTGTGCCTCATTCATGATGACTTTTCTCAGATCACCCTTAGGAACCACAATTTGATCCTCGAAGAAAAGAGTGTCTTTGTCATCCAAGCGATAGCACTTGTATTTGGAAATGCCCTTGTCAATACCACGTTTCACCTTCTTCACCATGGTATCTAGGAGTTGTGCCTCACGAATTTGATCTTCCAAAGTAGGAGAGACTATGAGGTTGGGAAGAAAGCCTTGAGGAACAACTTGAAGATTCAGCTTGCAGAAAGCTTCACAAAGATCCGGTTGAAATGGCTTGAGAATTAGACTGTTGCAATAAGCCTTTCTGCTCAACGCATCTGCAATCACATTCGCCTTGCCAGGAGTATATTCAATACTTGGATTGTACTCTTGAATCATTTCGACCCATTGAGTTTTCCTGAGGTTGAGGTTGGGTTGAGTGAAGATATACTTGAGACTCTTGTGATCGGTGAAAATGTCCACTTACCTTCCCAATAAGAGGTGTCTCCATGTTATCAATGCATGGACAACTGCCGCCAACTCAAGATCGTCAGTGGGGTAGTTCTTTTCGTTGGGATTCAACTGACAAGAGGTATAGGCCACAACTTTCTTCTCTTGCATTAACACAGCACCGAAACCTTGAAGAGAAGCATCACAGAAAATTTTGAATGGCTTGGATTCATTAGGAGGAGTCAAGACAGGAGCTGTGACTAGCTTCTCCTTGAGGGTGTTGAAAGCAACGTCACACTCAGGCGTCTAGACATACTTGACATGCTTCTGGAGGAGGTTGGAAAGAGGCTTTGCAATCTTAGAGAAGTTCTCAACGAATCTTCGGCATAGCTTGCAAGACCGAGAAAACTGCGGACCTGCTTGACATTCTGAGGAGGTTCCCAATTCACAACTGCAGACACCTTCGCCGTATTAACAGCAATTCCCTTGGCGGAGATGATATGACCAAGGTAAAGAACTTCATCAAGCCAGAACTCACATTTGGAAAACTTCGCATAGAATTGATACTCTCCGAGCTTGTCGAGGACCAATCGCAAATGTTTGGCATGATCCGACTTATTCTTGGAGAAGACCAAGATATCATCGAGATACACCAAGATGAATTCATTTGTGTAGGGGTTGAAGATAAAGTTCATCATGCGAGAGAACGTTGGAGGAGCATTGACAAGGCCGAAAGACATGACAGTATATTCATAAGAACCAAAGCTTGTTCTGAATGCTGTCTTGGGAATATCTTGTTCACGAATGCAAATCCGATGATAACCCATACGAAGGTCAAGCTTGGAGAATACTTTAGCACCTTTGAGTTTCTCAAAAAGCTCATTCATGTTGGGAAGTGGATACTTGTTCTTCATTGTCTTCTTGTTCAATGGAGGGTAATCGACGCAAAGTCGGTCCGTGCCATCCTTCTTCTGGACAAAAAGAACTCCACAACCCCATGGAGATGAACTCGGTCTGATCAAACCAAGACGCTCTTGTTCATTGAGCTGTTTCTTCAATTCCTTTAGCTCCTTGGGTCCAACCTTGTATGGACGCTTGCAAACGGGTTCAGTGCCGGGCTCAAGATCGATAACGAACTCGACTGGCCGGTGCGGAGGCATACCCGGAAGCTCTTCTGGAAAGACATCTTGGTACTCACAAACGACTGGAATCTGAGAGATAGCATCCAACTCGCCCTTCTCATTGAGAGAAAACAACCGAATGGTTTCATCATGAGCGGCATAGATGATAACATCCTCAGAAGAGTGTGTCAATTGAATTTCCCTGGCAGCACAATCAAGTTGAGCCTTGTGCTGAGAAAGCCAGTCCATCCCAAGAATAAGATCGATATCAAAGT
Source organism: Triticum dicoccoides (assembly GCF_002162155.2). Lineage (NCBI taxonomy): Eukaryota > Viridiplantae > Streptophyta > Magnoliopsida > Poales > Poaceae > Triticum > Triticum dicoccoides. Next base: position 299,798,784 of record NC_041391.1, on the reverse strand, counting down.
CACCAAGGACAATTGGTTTAGCCAGAAATCTATAGTCGCCCATCTTGATACCGGCATTCGGAACCATCATGCTAGAGCTCAAACGCTTAGCCGGAGAAATAACTTGCATAGCTTTAGGTAATTCCTCTGTGTCAAAATTGTGCTTCGATGCAAAAGGATATGACATGAAAGAATGCGATGCACCGGTATCAAATAAAACTTTTGCAGGAATATCATTAACTGGAAGATTACCCATTATCACATCAGTAGATTCCTCCGCTTGCGCTGCATTCATCATGTTCACCTTTGCAGACTTGGAATTATGCTTGACCACAACATTGCTTGAAGATCTCACAGGAGGAGGAGGAGGAAGGCGCCTTTGGTTGAAGCACTTTTTCACGTAGTGACCTTTCTGCTGGCACTTGTTGCAAGTCAACTCTGAGAGCGGACGATGATACGGAGCATTTGACCTTGGAGCTTGAGGCTGAGACTTGTTCTGATAGCCTGGGTTGGGTGGGTGGGAAGATCCACGACCACCTGAGTTCTTCTGCTGGTAAGGCTGACAAAACGGAGGAGGAGGAAGGTAGAACTTCTGTTGCTTAGCTGCCACTTGTGAGGAAGAAGAAGACTGAACTGCATCCCTAATTCTCTTCTTAGAAGCCTCACACTTGAGCTGAGCACCTTCTTGCTTGAGGGCCATATTGTAGAATTGATCAAACTGAGTAGGCTCAACAAGAACGAGAGCTAACTGCAGATCCTCTCCAAGGCCACCTCTGAATTGATAGATCATACTCTTCTCATCAGGAACGCCTTGTTTAGCGAAGCGAGCAAGTTTCTGAAACTGCTTGTTGTATTCGTACACTAACATGTTGCCTTGCTTGAGATTGCGGAACTCCTCATGCTTGCTCTCAACAACACTGGTAGGAATGTGGTGAGCTTTAAAGTCCCGACAAAAGTCAGTCCAAGTAATCACTCGACCTCCTCTAGAATCCTTGTATTGCTGGAACCAATCAGCTGCTTGATTCTTGAGCTGAAAAGAAGCAAACTTGACGTAGTCCTCAGGCCTGACATTGCTGCATTCAAAATGCTTGTTGATATCCATGAGCCAATCGTCGGTGTCTGTGGCCTCGGCACAGTAGCTGAAAGACTTCGGCTGATTTGCAAGGAACTGGTTGAGGGTAGGAAACTGAGGCTGATGATTGAACTGCCCTTGACCTTGATTCCCTTGGTTGCCTTGGCCTTGGTTGCGCTCTTGCATCATCTGAATCAACAACTGAGCGTTGGCGTTAGTGGTTGCCATCAAAGCTTGCCATGCCTCCGGAGGCGGAGGTGGAGGTGGAGGGTTCGCCTGACTCCCATCATTGTGTTCCGGATTCTGACGCGTTGGCGGAGCCATCCTGAAGAGGGTGACATCCGTTAGCATCTTGATAGACAGATAGACAAGTTGAATCAACGGATAGAAATTGCAACATATAGTCTTCACAATAAATATTCGAACAAGGATGAACGAATGAATTCCCAAAGCTAACATCACACATCCATTAAGGTGAGAAGCCACTTGATAAGAGATTGATGAATGAAATAAACAAGGTACACCTGGAACAAATAAGTGGTAAGGATTACCCAATCACAAACCAAATATCTGCGGGAAGAAGTGCTAGAGCTACTTGAATCCCACCTATAAACTCCCGAAACTTTCCGGTTAGGTAATCAGGTGTTGGGGATACAGGGGAAGCAATATATCTCACCCAAACTAACAATCCCTACATCCAGCTGTATCCATCCGTCAACACATAACCAAGAAACCTTCGGAAATTGTGTACCTCAACCTTCGAAAAGCATCCGTTATACGAGTCATGGCAATACTCCCGAACTCCCCAGTACTGGGTGACGTCGAGGTTATCTCACCAACAACTTCATAAAAGAGATTTTCGATGTCGGCAAAACTCAGGTATTCCAGAACTGCAACGATAAAATTGTGACGACAACACCTCGGAGCTTAACTCCCCGGGACACTGCCACAATCCCTAAATGTCAGGAGGCACCAAGAACAATGTTCTCGTCACAAAACCATCGGAACGATTCCAAGATACCCGCGTGATCCTAAAATTTTTTTAGTGAAATTTGAGGAGAGGAAAGTCAAAACATCTACGTCAGGAGACCTCACCAGAGCGACGAAGGGACTGAGAAGTAAAAAGAATCCTACTCTCCGATATATATAATCCTAAGACTCAAAACATTTTTTCTATACTCAACAACGCCAGCAAACAATCAAGCAGGGGGATCCTAAGTCGGGGATGGCTCTGATTACCAACTTGTAACGCCACGATGCGGCTATATCTCCCACGTGTCGAAGCACGACTTAGAGACATAACCGCATGGTGGTTTTGTCGCAAGAAGGGTCATCTTCACACAATCCCATGTAATGAACAAGAATGGGATAAAGAGAGTTGGCTTACAATCGCCACTTCACACAATACATAAATAAGATCCATACATCATTCAAAAGACACTAATAGACCGACTACGGTCAAATCCAAATAAAAAGAAGATAACCCCAAATGCTAGATCCCCGATCGTCCCGACTGGGCTCCGCTACTAATCATCTGGAAACGAAACATAGTAACGACCAAGATCCTCATCAAACTCCCACTTCAGCTCAATTGCGCCACTTGCGCTGGTATCCTCGGCACCTGCATCTGTTTTGGTAGAATCTATGAGCCACGGGGACTCAGCAATCTCACACCCGCGAGATCAAGACTATTTAAGCTCATAGGTAGGAAAGGGGTAATATGGTGGAGCTGCAGCAAGCACTAAGCATATATGGTGGCTAACATACGCAAGTGAGAGCGAGAAGAGAAGCAACGCATCAGTCGAGAAGCTAGAAGCGATCAAGAAGTGATCCTGAAACTACTTACGTTCATACATAACCCAAACCGTGTTCACTTCCCGGACTCCGCCAAGAAGAGACCATCACGTCTACACACACAATTGATGCAGTTTAGTGAATCAAGTGTCAAGTTATCTACAACCGGACATTAACAAATTCCCATCTACCACATAACCGCGGGCACGGCTTTTGAAATATAATATACCCTGCAGGGGTGTCCCAACTTAGCCCATCATAATCTCTCACGGTCAACGAAGGATATACCTTCTCCCGAGAAGACCCGATCAGTCTCGGAATCCCGGTTCGCAAGACATTTCGACAATGGTAAAACAAGACCAGCAAAGCCGCCCGATGTGCCAACAAATCCCGATAGGAGCTGCACATATCTCGTTCTCAGGGCAACAACGGATGAGACTAGCTACGAGTAAAACCAACCCTCAAGTTTCCCCGAGGTGGCCCCGCAGGCAGCTCAGTTCGGACCAACACTCGAAGGAGCACTGGCCCGGGGGGGTCAAATAAAGATGACCCTCGGGCTCGCGAAAACCCCAGGGAAAAAGGCTTAGGTGGCAAATGGTAAAACCAAGGTTGGGCCTTGCTGGAGGAGTTTTATTCAAAGCGAAATGTCAAGGGGGTCCCATAAATCACCCAATCGCGTAAGGAACGCAAAATCAAGGAACATAACACCGGTATGACGGAAACTAGGGCGGCAAGAGTGGAACAAGACACCAGGCATAAGGCCGAGCCTTCCACCCTTTACCAAGTATATAGATGCATTAATTAAACAAGAAATATTGTGATATCCAAAAATATCCATGTTCCAACAAGGAACAAACTTCATCTTCACCTGCAACTAGCAACGCTATAAGAGGGGCTGAGCAAAAGCGGTGACGTAGCGAAACAACGGTTTGCTAGGACAGGGTGGTTAGAGGCTTGACATGGCAATATGGGAGGCATGATAAACAATGGCAGGTAGAGCTAACATAACGATAGAGCGAGCAACTAGCAAAGCAAAGATAGAAGTGATATCGAAGCTATGGTCATCTTGCCTGCAAAGTTCTCAGAGTTGTCGAAGGCTTGATCCTCGTAAGCGTTCTCAACAGGTTCCTCGTGCACGTACTCGTCTTCCGGCTCTACCCAAAGCAAGAACACAAGCAATCGAACCACAATCAAACATGGAGCAATGCACAAGCAACATGATGCAATACATGACATGATATGTGAGATGTGATATGCAATGCATATGCGGGCTCCAGAAGGGAAAATGATGAAAAAGCATCAACTTGGCAAACCAAGTATGCCACTAGAAAGATGAGATGATTTCGGTTGAAATCGATATAAAGATCACCAGAATCGGATGCACGGTTTGCAAATGGCAAGCAAAACAAGAATGACACAAATCTGCGATTAACAACACGATGCTACTTAGCATGCAACAAGAAACTATGATACAGCACCCCAACATAAAAACAAAGCATATGGCAGTGATCTAAAGGATATGCTTGACAAAATAGGAACACTGAGCTATGGCTAAAACACACAATAGAAGGTTCAAACAAGCATGGCAAAAGTGTAAAAGATATCAGGTTGGACATGGCATAAACAGCATCAGGTAGCAATGTTCAGAGCAAGCAATCAACATGCTAAAGGAACTTATAATAGAAAAACAAGGCATGACATGATTCTACTCAAAGCATAGAACAAAAGTCCCTTACTGACCATGAGCCAAAAAGGATCAGAAGAAATGATGGCATCCATGTAAACATAGCAAGTTTTGTTAACAGATTCAGCAAACTGAGCATGGCATTGACAGAATTATGAAGGCATCTTCAAGAGCTCGATTCACTCACCACAAGTCACTGCATGACAAGATAAGCATAGAATCAGCAAGAAGACATGTTTATGAAGCTATCCATGGCAAGAACAAGTTCATAGCATGCAAGGATCAACTACAACAACCTTGGCAAAATTGAATAACATCTAAACAATCTGCCAGGAAACATTTTGTAGCAAAAGTAGAGCACGAAAATGACATGCTAGGCTACTCCATAATTACAACAAGGGGCATGGATGGATAGCTCATAACCATATGTACAAAACATCCTTACTGAAGTATCTTAAAATATGCATGAATCTCTCTGTAGCATCATGTTTACAAGGCATAAAAATAACAGTAGATCAGGGACTAAAAACAGCAACATCACGAAGCCTAGTTTACATGCTTGTGCTAGTCACCATATTGATCACAAAAATACATGGTAAGCACCTCTGTAAAGATGGCATGGCATAGTTCAAAACATATGTAGGGCTCAAGTTCATAAGATGCACACATCAATCATGGCAAAAATGACAAAAGTGCATGTTCTGATAAGAATCTGAAACTAACAGCACATAGCACACTTGCATCAGAGATTCAGGCACCTAGATGACCTCAAATGAGCATGGCGCAATGGAACAAAATGAAAAGCACAACCTGATGAACATTTTGATATATCGTGCGCATGAAACGGAGCTACGATGACGGAGTTATGATGCGATGAGCAGGGCTAAAAAATAACATAGACTGAGGATTTCGGGGTCAACCTAGGGTTTATTCCAGATCTGGATCCGGATCGGGCGCACGGATCAAGGCGGGCCGGAGCCTCGCCGGAGCTGCTGGTCGGGAGGGCCGGAGAGGAGGTTGGGGCCGGCCGGGGCGCGGTCGGGACGGCGGCGGCCGACGGGCGACGAGGCGGCGGTGTCGCATGGGGGCGGCGAGGTGCGGCGACCGGGCGGCGGCCGGGCGGCGCGAGGCGGGGGCGGCGGAGATCTGGTGCGGTGGCGCGGGGATCCGGCGCGAGGAGGCGGAGGCGGAGCGACGTGCTCGGGCGCGGGGCGGAGACGGGCCGCGGGGGGGCCCCGCGCCGGCCTCGGCGGGCCGGCGGCGCGGCGATGTGGGCGCGGCCACGTGGCGGCGCGTGGTTCGCCGGGAGGCGGTGGGCGGACGTGTCCGGCCCGGTCCGGATGCGTCCGGTGGCGGCGGGGAGGAATTGTCTAGGGTTTCGTCCGAAAATTGGATGGGGAGGACATATTTATAGGTAGGAGGAGCTAGGCGGCTCCAAATGGAGTGAGGTTTTCGCCCACACGATCGTGATCCGACGACGGAGAGCATGGAAGTGACTTTGATGGGTTATTGGGCTGTTTTGGAGGGGTGTTGGGCTGCAACCCAAAAGAGGCCTTTGCAGTTAAGCGGTTAACCGTTGGAGTATCAAACGACCTCCAAATGACACGAAACTTGACAGGTGGTCTAACGGTGGTGTACCAAGTCCACTTGGCAAGCCTCGGTCCATTCCGAGAATGTTTTAACACCCGCACACGAAAAGAGACAAGAGGGGTGCGCCGGTGCACGTGGGAGTGTCGGATTGCAAAACGGACAACGGGGAAAATGCTCGGATGCATGAGACGAACACGTATGCAAATGAGATGCACATGATGACATGATATGAGATGCATGACATGAACAAAATGCAAAATGAAAGACAAAACCCAACCACGAAGGGAATACCATAGCACATAGCCGAAAATGGCAAGACTTGGAGTTACAAATATGGGAAGTTACATCCGGGGTGTTACATATATGGTGAAGAAGATCTAAAGCAAATGGGCTTCAAGGAAGACTTTGACTGGTCTGCTCCTCCACCAAAGAAATTCAAGAGGGTCAAGGTTCCTTCCGTGGTGGCCAGCTCATATTCTTCATCACGCGCCACGGACGAGTATGAAGACTTGGACGACACTACAGCAGGCCCTACATCGACTCAACCCTGACAACGTTGGCGCTCCTCCATCTTCATGATATTCTTTAGGGGCGTTAGTCCTCAGTTTCAACCCTTTTGGTCATTCAATGACAAAGGGGGAGAAATTTGAGTTAGTCTTCAAGAGGGTCTATCTTATATGGGCGTTTTTGCTAAGTTACAACTCTCGTTCTTCTGATGACTTTGCTGGATCGAGTTGTAATCTTAAACTCTATGGTGACCTGATACTTTTGTTGTGTTCTTCTGCATGCTTATTCCTCATTAATGTTAATGCACGCATGCTGAATTACATCAGTCACCATATTTCATCATGCATTTCAAATTCTTCATACTATATATCAAATGCGTGTATGAGTTGCAAGATATAGGGGGAGATCTCCATGATTATACTATTCAAGTGTGCATTGCTTCAAAAGCAAATTCCTCACTATGCACATCTTCAGGGGGAGTTCTTCTATATCTTGCAATCAAATTCCTCAATATCATTATTAACACTTCACATGTTTATCCCCGTTGAAAACTTAACCTATATTGTCATCAATCACCAAAAAGGGGTAGATTGTAAGTGCATCTAGTGCCCCTTAGTGATTTTGGTGTATTGAAGACTTATAGGTTAAGGGACTGATGCGTTTGTGAGTGTACATAGGTCTATAAGTCTATGAGGAGTTTGATATTTACAAAGAAAGTCGACCCCTAAAAATGAAGTTCTTCGACTAAAGACTTTGTATATCTGAAGACTTTGAAAGTGAAGAAATTGGTGTGACCTTGAAGACTTGGTATTCATTCGAGGAACATGAAGCGTGAAGACTTTTGTTTTCGTAGTTTCATTTTCTCTTTCTTGATTCATAGGAAACACCGTACTGTTAAAGGGGGTCGAGGAAATACTAAGGAAAAATTTCCATGTGATGCTTAACTCAAAATCCTACACCTACCAATCCCTTCGAGTGAAGCCATTGGAAATCTCATACAGTTTAGTCATATTCTTCAGTGACAGAGACGAAGTCCTTCTGGTCTCTAACGAATTTGTTCTGACTAAGGAGTTAGGAATTCACCAGTGTGAATTGCCTACACAGTGAGGAACATGATAGCCCTGAGGATTTTGATAGTCAAAATTCCGACCGTTGCTGTGCTATGCGCCAGCGGTTCCAAAATATCTACCCACCTAACGGTCATATCAGACAAGGGCATTTATGTCTTATCATGTCAGGCTGCTCCCTAGGCTATAAATAGCCGCCCCCCTCAACCACTAGCTGGTTGGCTGCTCTGAGAGAAACTGACACTTGTCAATTGAGAGCATCCCATCCTCCGAGGACTTTGAGCGAAAATCATCAAGTGAGGAAAACCCAAACCCAACACACCTACAACCCAAAGTGATTGAGCATCACTGAAGAGATTGATCCTGTGTGGATCCGACGCTTGTTACCTTTGAAGACTATGCTTCTTCCAGACGGTTAGGCGTCAAGGTCTAGAGCATCCAAGAGGAATTGTGGATCGCCGAGTGACCGAGTTTTTGAAGGTTCGGAAGTCACCTGAAGACTTACCATGAGTGATTGGGCGAGGTCTGTGTGACCTTAGCTCAAGGAGAATACGGTGAGGACTGTGTGTCCGGGACTGGGTGTCCTCGAGTTTAAATACTCGGCAATCTCAAAACCCGCAAGATCAAGACTATTTAAGCTTATGGGTAGGAAGTGGTAATGACGTGGAGTTGCAGCAAGCACTAAGCAAATATGGTGGCTAACATACGCAAATAAGAGTGAGAAGAGAAGCAACGGAACGGTCGAGATGCTAGAAGTGATCAAGAAGTGATCCTGAAACTACTTACGCACAATCATAACATGAAGACCGTGTTCACTTCCCGGACTCCGTCGAAAAGAGACCATGACGGCTACACACGCGGTTGATGCATTTTAATTAAGTCAAGTGTCAAGTTCTCTACAACCGGATATTAACAAATTCCCATCTGCCACATAACCATAGGCACGGCTCTCAAAAGTTTATACCCTACAGGGGTGTCCCAACTTAGCCCATCACAAGCTCTCATGGTCAACGAAGGAAATTCCTTCTCCCGGGAAGACCCGATCAGTCTCGGAATCCCGGTTTACAAGACATTTCGACAATGGTAAAACAAGACCAGCAAGACCGCCCGATGTGCCGACAAATCCCGATAGGATTCGCACGTATCTCGTTCTCAGGGCACACCAGATGAGCCAGACGTCGGGTTGGCATAGACCCTGGTTGCCCAGGGGGCGCTGGACATCGCTCGGTTCAGACCAACACTTGGAGAAGCACTGGCCCGGGGGGGTTAAAAATAAAGATGACCCTTGGACTCGCAAAAACCCAAGGGAAAGTTAGTAGGTTGTTAGGAAAATGTAAAATCAAGGTTGGGCCTTGCTGGAGGAGTTTTATTCAAAGCGAACTGTCAAGGGGGTCCCATAAGTCACCCAACCGCGTAAGGAACACAAAATCAAGGAACATAACACCGGTATGACGAAAACTAGGGCAGCAAGAGTGGAACAAAACACCAGGCATAAGGCCGAGCTTTCCACCCTTTACCAAGTATATAGATGCATTAATTATATAAGAGATATTGTGATATCCCAACATAATCATGTTCCAACACAGAGCAATCTTCAACTTCACCTGCAACTAACAACTCTATAAGAGGGGCTGAGCAAAGCGGTAACATAGCCAAACAATGGTTTGCTAGGAAGGGTGAAAAGGTTAGAGGCTGACATGGCAATATGGGAGGCATGGTAAACAAGTGATAGGTAGCACAGCATAGCGATAAAACGAAGCAACTAGCAAGAAAAGATAGAAGTGATATCGAGGGTAATGGTCATCTTGCCTGAAATCCCGCAAGGAAGAAGACCGAATCCATGAAGAAGACATATAGACGTAGTCGAACGAATCCTCACAACTCCGGAAAGAAACCGAAGCTAAAAAGAGAAGCAAGCCGGAAAGAAGCAAACAACATGGTAAACAACCATCACATAAACATGGCATGATGCACAATCAAGTATGATGCATGTCTGGTTTAAAGACTCATGGCATGGCAAAGTGCAACAAACAATACTACAAGTTAAGTGGAGCTCAATATGCAACGAGTTGCATATTGGCAAAACACCACATTGACATATTTAGTTTAATCTCGTTTAAGCTACCAAACACTATTAATGTTGTTAAACATAGCAAGAGGTGAAGCATAATTAAACTACCTATCTAGGCAAGTATAAATGAGGCAGGAACAACAAACAACAATTCCGAAAATCTTCATGTGCAATTTATGAACTTGCTACTTTTCTGCCCTATACACAATTTTAGAGTTGTTAAACATGCAAAGTGATGCCACCATGTTAATCTATGCATTTTTCCACCCCATTTACATATAAAGTTTATTAAAATTGGAGCTACGGTTATTTAGTTATGAAATAAATCATTTTAACATGGCATTTATGCAAAATTAAACAAACAACAAGTTTAAACATATTTAACATGGATGAAAGTGGCAAATTATTAATCTACACAAAATTCTAAGCATTTTACATATATAAATAATTTTAATCCGATGCACGGTTGTTGAGTTATTAAATGCATGAACATGAGGGTGCAATCTGTAATCATGCAGTTTACTGGATAATTAGATAAATTCACAGCAACGGAAAAAAAACAAGCACGGGTCGAAACTGATGGATCTAGGCTGCTCACCACGGGCTGAGGCCCGATTGGAAGCAGAGGGAGGCCGGCTAGGGGGGCGCAGTCGGGCCTTGAAGCCCACCTGGCGGTCGCTTGCGGACGAGGGGCAGTCAACGCGGGCGTCGACCACGTCGTCCTCCTCTCGAACAGAGGCAGCAATGGGACTTGGGGGCGAGCGCTCCTGCTCGATGAAGAGGAAGCAGAGGCCTGCACAACGGGAAGCAGGGGACGCAGTGGCGGCCTAGCGCGGTTTGGGACTCCGGCGAAGGGCGGCACAGAGCAGGACCGAGACGAGGCAGTGGAGCGGGCGGTGATTAGCGTGGTTGAAGGCAGGGGTCGTGCTCGTCCTCGTGAAGCAGGGCGACGGCGGGGCTTCGGTTGGTCCTGGAGGCAGCGCAGGGACGACGGGGATGGAGCTGCGGCGAGCTTGAGGCGGATCCGGTCCCTCGGTCATGGATCTGACCGGAGACGGGAGAGGGAGGCGCGATCATGGAGCCCCAAGCGGCGGCGCCATGGTTCCCTGAGAGAGAAACATGATGAGGGGGTGGTCAGAGGGAGCTTCAGCAAAGAAGAGGAAGGGAAGGGAGAGGGAGGTGGAGCACGGTCCTGTGGCTGGAGGTCGGCGGCGACGCAGCTGGTCGCGAGGACGGGCGCGGGGTTTGGGCGTGAACGCAATAGAGCTCTTGCGCGGGATGGAGGTGGCTGCGGGAGCCTCAGGCGAGCTCCTGCTCGGGAGAGGAACATGGAGATGGATCGATGGGATGGATGGAACGGCGAGGTCGGGTGCTGCTCTGTTGGTGGATGGATGAAGGCGAGCTGGATGCGAGCTGTGGTTGGTCAGCGGCGCAAAACGAGGGGCTTGGTCAGAGAGAATTTGGATCGGGAGGAGATCCCGAGGGAGATGGTAGAGAGTGGCGGCGGCGGGGGATGGGACAAGGGGAGAATTTTTAGGGTTGTCCAAAATAGACTAGGAGCGGACTATATATATGAAAAAGGATGGGAGTTTGGATCATCCGTTTAAAATCAGACGGTCGAGAATAAAATGATTCGGGAGTCCAAACAAATAAACGAAGATATTTTAGGGATGTTCGGAGATGATCTGAATCCAACGGTGACGACTGTGCGGGTCGGGTTCAGGATAGTTTCGGACGAGCGCAAGAGGGGGTGGTGGTTGTGCAGACAGGTTAGGTGGTTTGACAAGAGGGAAACGCAAACACGGTTGGTCTCGGAACAGTCAAAGAAGGCAAGGGGAACGCGACAACTACGAACGGGTGCGAGTTTTATGAAAACATGCGAATGCAATGTGGATGATGCTATGAGATGAGATGCATGACATGAACAAAATGCAAAACGAAAGACAAAAACCGAACCACGAAGGAAATAACATATCACATAGCCGGAAATGGCAAGAGTTGGAGTTACAATTATGGAAAGTAACATCCGGGGTGTTATAGAGGTCCATACCCCGCGAGGCATACTAGCGCGCCTTGTCGAATGCCAGGACCCGTGGGGAGCGATGCTTGACCTCGTGAGGCTGGACCACCTCGGCTTCGTAGATGAGGAAGAACGGAGTCTCGCCTGTGGGCTTGGTCGCAGTGGTGCGGATGGACCACAGCACGGACTGGAGCTCATCGAGCCAACCCCTGCTACGGGCCTCAAATTTTTTCTTGAAGCTCCTCGCCTTGAGGCCCCTCAGGACTCTACATTGGTGCACTCTGCCTGGCCATTGCTTCGCTGGTGTGCCACCGACGCATAGCATATCTGCATCCCAAGGTTAGCACAATATGTTTTAAAAAGGTTGCTCGTGAACTGAGAGCCATTATCGGTGATGATGCGGTTGGGAACCCCGAAATGACTCACGAGGCCCTTGATGAACTTGACGGCCGAGCCAGCTGGGATGGTGCGGACGGCTTCCACTTCCTCCCACTTGGTGAACTTGTCGATGGCAACGTAGAGGTAGCGGTAGCCCCTGGGTGCTCGGGGAAACGGTCCCAAGATATCCAACCCCCAGACCGTGAACGGCCACGAGAGCGGGATGGTCTGGAGGCACTGAGCAGCTGGTAGATCTGCTTGGCATGGAACTAACAGGCCTCGCAAGATCTCACCAATTCAGTGGCGTCATTGAGTGCCGTGGGCTAGTAGAATCCGCTGCGGAACGCCTTGCCCACGAGGGTGCGCGATGAGGAGTGATACCTGCAGTCCCCGCCATGTATGTCGGCCAGCAGCTCACACCCCTGCTCCCTAGAGATGCATCGGAGAGAAACGTCATTTGGGCGTTTTCGGTATAGCTCACCGTCCCGGATGCAGTATGTGGTGGCCTCCACACGCTTTGCTTCTTCCTCCTTCTCCGGCAAGGTGCCTCGGAACAGGTACGCCTTGAATTCCTTAGTCCAGCACCCCTTCTGAGGCTCGAGCACGAGAAGCAGGCAGGCTCCCGAGGTCGGGCCGCAGGCTGGGGCGCCCGAGGAAGGTGCCGGGGGAAGCTCCTCCCGAGGCAGAGCCAGGCCTGCAGTGGGGGGAGTTGCTGACGGCTTGAAGAGTCGCTCCTCGAAGATGCCAGGATCCTGAGGGTGGCGCCAGGATGACCTCTTGGTGATGTCATCCACCTCCTTGTTCGTTCCACGCGGCACGTGCTGCAATTCCAAGCCCAAGAATCGTTTCCCATTTTTGCGTACCTCCTCGAGGTATGCCTCCATGTGGTTGTCCTGCATACAGAAGTTGACGAAGAGCTGGGAGTCACCCCTGATGGTGAGGCGCCTGACCCCCAGAGCCGCCGCAGCCTTGAGGCCGGCGATCAGGCCCTCGTACTCAATGATGTTGTTGGAGACCTTCTCGTTGTGCTGGAAGTAGAGTTGCACGGTGTAGTAGAGCTTGTCCTGGGTAGGTGAGATGAGCACAGCTCCAGCCCCCGTGCTTTGGCGTGCAAACGCACCGTCAAAGTACATGACCCAACCATCTGGCTCCTCGTCTCTGGGCGCGAGAGGAAGGTCCTCGCCCACTTATCGACCAGGGGCTTTAGTCCATTCTACCACAAAGTCAGCGAGGGTCGCGCCCTTGATGACCCTGGTGGTGCTGAACTCCAGCTGGAATGCTTGCAGCTCGATGTTCCATTCAGCGACCCTCCCCACGACGTTGGGGCTCCGGAGCACCCTCTCCAAGGGGTATGCCGAGCCAACCTTGATGGGGTGGCCTTGGAAGTAGTGATGCAGTTTCCTAGAGGCCATGAGGAGTGCGAGCAGGAGCTTCTGTGGCATGGGGTAGCGCGCCCACACATCACGCAACACCGTGCTGACGAAGTAAACGGGATGCTCGACGAGGGAGGAGGCATCAGCGTTGTCCTTTCCCTCCTAAGGCAGGGGAGTCTCTGGAGACTTTTCACCGTGTGGGACTGGCGTGGCCTCAGGAGCTCCATCCTCGGGAGCTCCTCCACATGGAGGGGCGATCGAGGCCTCAGGAGCACCATCCTGAGGCTGCGACGCCTCGATCGGACGTGGGGTGCTGCACTGCGCTTCCCCAACCGCACGCTCCTCCTTGACCGCCATGAGCGCCGCGCTGGTAGAGTGAGGCGTGCCGGCCATGTAAAGCACCAAGGGCTCCAGTGGGCGAGGCGCTACCATTACTGGTGGGCTGATGAGGTATCTCTTGAGGTCTTGGAAGGCCGCTTCAGCCTCTGGAGTCCACTTGAACGGGCCCTTCTTTTTCATCAACTTGAAGAACGGGAGGGCGCGCTCGCCTAGCTTGGAGATGAAGTGCCCCATCGAGGTTACACAGCCCGCCAGCTTCTGCATCTCCTTGAGGGTTTGTGGCGGGCTTATCCTCTCTATCACCTTGATCTTCTCCAGGTTAGCCTCGATTCCTCTGTGCGACAACAGGAAGCCCAACAGCTTTCCGGATGGGACACCGAACACACACTTCTCCGATTTGAGCCGCAAGTTTACCTTGCGCAGGCTGGCAAATGTTTCTTCCAGATCTTCGACAAGAGTTCTCGCCTCCCGAGAGTTGATGACTATATCGTTGATGTATGCCTCGGCGTTCCTCCCGAGCTGCCGGCTCAAGGCAATGTGCATCAGTCATTGGAAGGTTGTGCCGGCATTGCGCTCCCCAAACGACATGCAGGTGTAGCAGTATACCCCGCACGGGGTCAGGAAAGCTGTCTTCTCGACATCCTGCACCGCCATCTTGATTTGGTGATAGCCTGAGAAGGCGTCTAGCAAGCATAGCAAATCGCACTCAGCAGTGGAGTCGATGATTTGGTCGATGTACGGAAGAGGGAACGGGTCTTGAGGGCAAGCTTTGTTGAGGCTCGTAAAATCGACGCACATGCGCTCCTTCCCGCCCTTCTTGGGGATGATAACAGGGTTCGCCAGCCAATCCGGATGCCGCACCTCCCGAATAACACCGGCTTCTTGCAGCTTGCGGGTCTCCTAGACGATGAACGACTGCTTCTCCGGGTCTTGCCACCGTGCCTTCTACTTTACGGGGTGCGCGTTGGGTCACACCATCAAGTGGTACTCGATCACCCCACGTGGAACGTCGACCAAGTCCGTCGCCTCCCACGCAAACACATCCTTGTTCACGCGGAGGAAGCTGACCAGTGCCTCTTCATACTCCGGGGGAGGCTGGCGCCTATGGTGAAGGTAGGGCCGGACCCCCCGTCCTCGTCGACCGGCACCTGCTTTGTCTCGGCCCGGTATTGAGATAACAACTGCTTCTTCTTCGCCGGTGCTGCCCCTGGGCCCTCCGGAGCATTCCCCACGTCTGGCCGCATGGCCGCCGCGTCCTTGGTGTCCCCCGCCATGGTGAGTACACCGCTGCTGCCTGGCATCTTCATGACGTCGTAGCCGGGGTGAGTCGCCGCCATGAACTTGGCGAGGGCCACGTACCCGAGGATATCATTGTATGGGAGGCCAATGCGGGCGATGTCAAAGTCGATGAGCTCGGTGCTGTAGTTGTCTCATGTGCCAAAGGTGACACTACAAAAAAAAGACACATCCGTGACATTTTGGGCCAAACGAAAAAAAAATTCTGTCATACATATGACACATCTATGAAGATAATTGTGACAAAACCCGGTATCATCATAGATGTGGTGGGCTCCTACTTCTATCACCAAAAATCATGACAGAAAATGGGCTTTTCGTCTTGGGCGGGCCGGAGACGCAGTTGCATGACATTCTTTGGGCCGTCCATGATGGAAAAAACCGTGGTAGAAGCGAGAGGGAGGAAAATTTCGGGGAGTGCCGGTTACGGTGGGAGGTCGGGGGCCTAGCGATGCGCGTTTCTCTCATACACGTACGCGCGTGTGTGCGAGGCGTTGGCTCTAACTGAACCCAAGCGAGGCATTGGGCTCTAACTGAACCCGAGCGATTGCACTGCAGGCTACGCGTTACTGAACCCGAGCGATCGATCGATGGCTGTTAACTGAACCCGATGGAGTGATTCCTTCGCTACTGCTGCTAACTGAAGCTGATCGATTGGATGAACAGTGAGCGTTGCGAGGGGGGGTTGGATGAACAGTGAGCGGTGGCGTTGCCTCTGGATGAACAAGACCCCGTGGTGTTGAGGGCTGGATGAACAGTAGATGGTGGAGGGGTGGCCATGGAGGGGTGGTTGAACAGGACCCCGTGGTGTGGAGGGCTGGATGAACAGTAGATGGTGGAGGGGTGGTTGAACAGTAGCCGGTGGAGTAGCGCGCGGTGGAGGCTGGATGAACAGGAGCCCATGGAGGCTGGAGGAGGTCGACGGTAGCCCGTGGAGGCTGGAGGAGGTCGACGGTGGAGATGAACAGTATCCTGTGGAGTCCCGTTTTGCGGTACGCCACACCCCTCCTGATAAACAGGACCCCCGTTTCGACCGTAGCGCTCCAACACAAGTCCGTTTCGTCCGTTTTGCGGTACGCCACACCCCTCCCGATCAACAGGACCCCCGTTTCGACCGTACGAGGTCCGTTTCCTCCGTTTTGCAGTACGCCACACCCCTCCCGATCAACAGGACCCCCGTTTCGACCGTAGGAGGTCCGTTACCTCCGTTTTGCGGTATGCCACACCCCTCCCGATCAACAGGACCCCCATTTCGACCGTGGCCGATCAAACACAAGGCCGTTTCCTCCGTTCTGCGGTACGCCAGGCCTTTTTTCCATCGCCTGTTCCGTCCAAGCCGGTTGCTCCCACGCGTTCCGTTGCCTCCCGATGAACAGATGCATTCCGTTGCCTCCCCATGAACACGACGCATTCCGTTGCCTCCCCATGAACACGACGACGACTCTATTTCTCCGTTCCGACCCAGCCATGTACGTATGCGCGAGTAGGCGTTCGAGACCCCGCCCGTATGTACGTACGTGGCCGTATTTTCTTACTTGCACCCTGGCTGCTATACGTACGTGTACATGCTACGTGTGCGCCTCTAGTACGACACGTACGTGCCTCTACTATGACACGTGCTCGCCTCTACATCGACCAGTATATATGTACGTACACGTTCGCGACCAGAATGACAACGCTACGTACGCTTCGACCAGGTGGGTCCCGACTGTCAGGCAGTTCCTTGCATGCGAAAATGTAGCTGGTGGGTCCCAGCAGTCAGAGGGGCGAATCGTTTTTTTTTTGCCCGGACGCACTTCCTTTGCGTGTGAACATGTAGCTAGTGGGTCCCAGCAGTTAGGGGGGCGAA
>NC_041391.1:299777650-299781557 GCF_002162155.2 Triticum dicoccoides | reverse complement strand
TGCCCGGACACACTTCCTTGCGTGTGAAGATGTAGGTGGTGGGTCCCAGCAGTCAGGGGGCGAATTGTTTTTTTTGCCCGGACGCACTTCCTTGCGTGTGAATATGTAGCTGGTGGGTCCCAGCAGTCAGGGGGAAACTTTGTTTCGCAAAATACGGTGGCCCGTCCGGTGGGTCCCCGCTGTCAGGTGGAGGAATCATTATTTTCCGCATAATAAGGAGGCACTTCCTTGCTGCGGCCGTGGACCCAGCTGTCAGCCTCTCCACGTACACTCCACGTTCGATGGAAGTCGTTCCTTGACCATGTTGACCACGCCACGCCAAGAGCACCACGGCGGTGGACGACAGCGAGGCCTAGGAAGGGGACGACTCGGAGCCGGGGAAGACGCATCAGTGGATGCCCATGCGAAGAGGAGTACGAGGGTTCACTGGTTCGGCTGCAGTGTGAGGCTGCTGTCACCGCAGAATAACAGGGGGTGTGGGTGAGTAGAGGGATGGCCTGGCCAGCGGTGGGAGTAGTAGGGGGCGGTGAGGCCTCCTCGGCATCACAGCCGGCCACGGGAGGCAGGAGCACGCGGCACGACCGACGCTATTTTGGGCGGCTGGAGCAAGAAGACCAGAGGTTGAAGAAGCACTACAACCGTTGAATGAATATCATATGGTAACAGGAGCTACAATTGTTCATATTGACTAAGTTGACAAAGCCCTCCATCCCCGTCAACTTGGTAGGCCCACAAGTCGGCCTCCCAGTATGCTGGGTTCCAGCTGGCAGGGGGAGTATTCATTTTTTTTTGTGCGTAATAAGGAGGCACTGCCTTGCGTGCGAAGATAGCTGGTGGGTCCGACAAGTCAGCGGGGGGCACGTTTTTTTCACGAAATACAGAGGCCCTTCCGGTGGGTCCCAGATGTCAGGTGGAGGAATCATTATTTTGCGCGTGATAAGGAGGCATTTCCTTGTGTGCGGCCGTGGACCCAGCTGTCAGCCTCTCCACGCAAAGTCTACTTCCGATGGTGTCGTTCGTTGACCACGTTGACCACACCGCGCCGAGCGCATCCAAGGTGGTGGACGACGGCGAGGCCCCGGACAGCAACGAGCTGGAGATGGGAAGACGCGGGAGTAGAGTCGCAGATGGAGAGGTGTACGAGGGTTAACTGGTTCTAGTGCGGTGTGGTTCGGCAGTCGGTGAATAAGAACAGGAGGTGTGGAGGGGTGGAGGGATGGCCTGGCCAACGGTGGAGTAGCGCTTCATAGCGAAGCGTGCTAAGCAGAGCTGCTAGCAGCAGGAGGCAGGAGGTGGTCCCGGCGGCGCTGGAGAAGAAGACGAGAGATTGAAGATGGATGCCGGTCGTTGGATGTAAATCCAACGGATAACATGTCAGAATCATTTGTTGACTAAATTGACAACGACTTGTGTTGGCTTCGACCTATTGGCCCACATTTCAGCCTCCAAAAATGTGGCACGTTTTCAACCCATTTTTCAGAATTTACAGTCTTTTTTTTTGCACGGTAGAATTTACAGTCAATTTGATCTTTTTTCTGAATTACAGCCATTAGCTGGGCTGGGTGAACAATTAATGTACCGTCCATGCGGCCCATTTATTTTATTTCCTAAAAAATTACAGGCCATTTGCACTTTCTCGAAATACACGATTTTCCTGGGCTGATTCTAATTATAATGTTGGGTTGGGCCAGCAATGTTATCAAAAAATAAAAAAGGGCTGAGCATTTTGTTATAAATATATTTAAATAATAAGTGATATTATTACATTCGTCCTTAAATCTTACCAAGCTTTTGTACACAATCATTAGGACTTTCGTGCCAAACAATCTAGGATTTTATTTGTTAAGAAATTATTTTTATAAGTTAATAAGATGTGGGATATTGTTTTCTTACATATGTAAGTATCTGTTAAATATATGATGACAATAAAAATAATATATAAAAACATATAAAATAATTTAAATATATATAATATAGTTAGAAGGGAAACATAAGTTGTGCCTGGCGTTCCTATTCTTATATAGAAAAATAGAACAGACCTCTGCGTTTTCTTCAAAAAAATACATAAATTGGGCTGCCAAAAATAAAACCTTGGATGGGAGGTCCATAGGCCGGTCGATACATGACGGCCCTAAGAAAATACAAACATGCCCTCCCATCCGAGGTCGTGGGCTGCACATGTTAAAAATGAAAGCCTAGACGGGGCAGCCCAAAACCACGTCCAACACTTGCCAAAACTTCGTCCCTCGTTTTCTCTGTGTTTCGCACACTCGACATTGTGTGGGCATTTTGACTGTGCATCATATGAAGATGTGCTATGCATGAATGTTGATCAGCATGATGTTAACTGGCTGGTAGTTCCATTTTTGACCATGAATAAAACTTCCAACATGATGTTAACCCTGTTTGAAAAGGCCGTGTTAATATAAATGCTCTGCCTCTGAAAGTTGCAGTTTCTTATCTGAAACTGAAACTTGCAGTTTCTTCTCGTCTGCACTTTTATACTCCGATGAAACTACATTTTTTTAAGTGCTAAAAATAGATCTCTAGAATTCATAAAATTCTTCATATGCTCAATATTGCAAATCTGAAATTCAAAAGGCATTCATATCTGAAAGTACTCTCAAAATACACAACACAAAACACAATTCACAACCTGCAAATACTGACAACCCTAAGCTCCTCCTGACAATTCACAACCTGCCCGACTATTGGGCTAGGGGGCAGCCCCCTCCTATTCCTCGGCGGTAGACAGCCACCCCGTGAGACGATGTGAACGGCGAGGGAGACGATGGCAGGGAAGCGTCGTTGGGCCAACTGCTTTTCTCCTCTTGCAGTTGGGTTCGGTCGACAAAGACTCCACCGGCTCGCTCTGCAGGACACCCTCACAAATGGCACCCTGTAGATGCTCGATCCTTCAATCTCTGGTGGATGCTCCATCTGGGATCGATACTCCCACCACCGCTCCCTCACGATCGGATTCGGTGAATCTATTTGCTCCATGGCCCAGAGGAGCAGATCTATGTACTCTGGCGCGACTCCCTCCGGGAGTATCGCCGCCTTTTCGCTCTATTGCAGATTTTTGGCCATGGATGTCGTCGTCGCCGCTAGTTGGTCCTTGTTGTCAAACCAAGAATGTATCTCCAACATCCTAGCTAGCTTCACAGGGTCGTCGTCTGCGATCCTCACGTATCGGTTGTACTCCTCCATCGATCTACTTCTCCACAGCACCTTCACTCGCCGGCGGTGGTTTTTGAATGGAAGAGGAGAGGAGCAGCGCTAGTTTTGGATTAGAACGGTAGAGGAGCGATGTTGGTTTTGGACTGGAACAGGAGAGGAGGGGTGGTGGTTTTGAAATGGAAGAGGAGAGGAGCGGCGGTGGTTTAAGAGGAGAAGAGCGGAAGAGCGGCGCTGGCCTTGGAAGTATTTTTTTTGTTTTGTGTATTTTGGGTCAAAGTTTGACCACGTACTATATTTAACAAGCAAAATGTGAATGCATGTCACCAAAAATTGTATCGTTTGGTTCGTATCTGAATGTACTTTCAAATTATATTATTTTTGCAATGTATAACATATATTTTATGTGCGAAAATCATGGTCAATTATGACCCAGAATAAAATGGAGACTAGTTAATGTGGGGTCGCTTTCTTAATTGAAGGGTAAATTGATTTTGATTTTGATCCAGTCACAGTGCGCCGGACCTCTCACCCAATCCTAAATCGCTGCCGCACGCCCCTCTCCCTCTTCTCCAATGCAAAACCACCTCCTCTCCTCTCCATCATCTCCATTCCAAAACCACCGTCTCGCCTCTCCCTCTTCTGATCTTCTCCATTGCAAAACCACCTCCTCTCCTCTCCATCATCTCCATTCCAAAACCACCTCCTCTCCTCTCCATCTTCTCCATTC